>NW_012115921.1:185664-227025 GCF_000951035.1 Colobus angolensis palliatus
GTGAGCCACCACAGCACCCAGCCTATTAATATGAATTTAATATTCTCCTTTTAGAGTCAAACACAGCCTTGACACATGCATAATTCGTTCACGTTAAAAATCTTAAGAGAAATCAAAGACCTGAACTTAAGAGCTAAAACTATAAAACTCCTAGAAGAAAACAAAGGGGGAAATATTTATGACATTGGATTTGGCAATGATTTCTTGAATGTGACACCAAAAGCACAGACAACAACAACAAAAAACATAGATAAGTTGGACTTCACGAAAATTTAAAACTTTGTGCATCCCAAGACACTATCAACAGAATGAAAAAGCAACTCACGGAATGGGAGAAAATATTTGCAAATCATATATCTAATAAGAGATTGGTATCCAGAATGTGTAAGGAAATTCTACAATTTGACAATAACAAATGATAACCCCATTAAAAAAATGGGCAAACTGAAACTCTATACCCATCAAACGACAACTCCCCATTCCCCCAGTCCCTAGAAATCACCTTTCTAGTTTCTATCTCTATGAAGCTGACTACTCTAAATATCTCATGTAACTGGAATCATACAGTACTTGCCCTTTTATGACAGGCTTATCTCATTTAGCATAATGTCCTAAAGCTTCATCCATGTTGTAGCATGTGTCAGAACTTCCTTCCTTATTAAAGCTGAATAATATTCCACTATATGTACATACTACATTTTGTTTATCCATTCATTTGTTGATTAACACTTGGGTTACTTCTACCTTTTGGCAATTGCAAATAATGCTGCTAGAAACATGGGTGTACAAATATCTCTTCAAGTCCCTACTTTAAATTCTTTTAAGCATATATCCAAAAGTGGAATTACTGGATCATATGACAATTTGATTTTTAATTTTCTGAGGAACTACCATATTTTCCACAGCAGCCACACTGTATTATATTCCCTCCAACAGTGCACAAGTATTCCAATTTCTCTACATTCTTGTCAACATCTATTATTTTCTGGGATTTTTTTGGTTTGTTTGATAGCCATCCTATGGGCATGAGGTGGTTTCTCATCATGGTTTTGATTTGCATTTCCCTAGTGATTAGTAATGTTGAGTATTTTTTCTTGGGCTTATTGGTATTTGTACTTCATCTTTGGAGAAATGTATATTCAAATCTTTTGCCCATTTTAAAATCGGGTTTTTTTATTGTTGAGTTGTAGGAGTTCTTTATATATTATAGATATTAACCCAACAATGCTGGAACCTTTTTTTTCATGGCTTAAAACATCAGAAGTTTATTACTTTCAGTGATTCATGGGTTGACTGAGTAGTTCTTGTGCTTCAGTGATGTCATCTGGGATACTGGGATGGCCCAGTCCAAAACAGCCTCACTCATGGCTAGCAACTTGTATTGGTTGTCAGGCAGAAACCTTAGTTCTACTCTTCATGTGACTGCTTGGGCTTACTCACAGCATGGAGATTGGATTCCAAGATGGCATATTCCAACCAGCAAACTTAGACATTGCAGATCTCCTGAGGCCCAGCCTTTGAAGTTACACAGCAATATTTCTGCCACATTCCAGTGGTTAAAGTAAGTCCTAGGACCAATACAGATTCAAGGGAAACAGAAATAGACTTCACCTCTTGGTGGGATGGGTGGCAGAAAAGAATTGTGACTATCTTTAAATCCCTATAGTCACGAAGGGCACCATCACCAAAGCTAGAAAAAGGTGCCACCACTGCCGCAGAGGCCCAATGTCATTTGGTCCAAAGCACAGACTGCCTTATGTTAATGTATTGAGACTGCCATCTCCTATTGCTGCTAATACCAACAGTGTTATTTACCATTACTGAAGAATTATGGTAAAGTCACAGGCACCATCCTTCATACTGTCAATACTGCTGAAATCAGTGGTACCAAATACCTTGCATCCTCATTGTCCAACATGATTTTAATAAAACTCCTTTAGGACCACGTGCAGTGGCTCACGCCTGTAATCCCAGCACTTTGGGAGGCCGAGGCAGGCAGGTCACTTGAGGTCAGGAGTTCAAAACCAGCCGGCCAACATGGTGAAACCCTGTCTCTACTAAAAATACAAAAATTATCTGGGTGTGGTGGCACGTGCCCGTAGTCCCAGCTATTTGGGAGGCTGAGGCAGAAGAATCACCTGACCTTGGGAGGCAGAGGCTGCAGTGAGCCGAGATCGCACCACTGCACTCCAGCCTGGGCGACAGAGCGAGACACTGTCTCAAAAAAAAAAAAAAAAAAAACCTCTTTTTAGGATTTTATTCACAGACCCCAATGGCAGCCACCTATCACTCAGGCCTCAGGTCTGTCCAAGGGCTGTGGGGCCAGGATCAGAGATTGTTAAGTAACACAGCATGAAACCTGAGGGACTAACATAGAAATCAGCCCTCTCCTCTGTCCTTCGGCACTGGAATTGAACCAGACCTGACCACCTCATTTGTTTCTTTTAAGTTTTATTTTAGGTTCAGGGGTACATACTTAGGATTTGTTATATAGGTACATTGTGTGTCATAGGGGGTTTGGTGTATAGATTATTTCATCACCCAGGTAATAATCACAGTACCTGATGGGTAGTTTTTTGTTTTGTCTTGTTTTGTTTTTATTTTTTATTATTTTTGAGACAGAGTCTCACTCTGTCACCCAGGCTGGCATGCAGTGGTGTGATCTTGGCTCATTGCAACTTCCACCTCCCGGGTTCAAGTGATTCTCATGCCTCTCAGCCTCCCAAGTAGCTGGGACAATAGGCATGTGCCACCATGCCCAGCTAATTTTTGCATTTTTAGTACAGACGGGGTTTCACCATGTTGCCCAGGCTGGTCTCGAACTCCTGACCTCAGATGATCTGCCCACCTCAGCCTCCCAAAGTGCTAGGATTATAGGCATGAGCCACCGCACAAGGCCTGATATGTAGTTTTTTGACCCTCACTCTCCTCCCAAGTAGGTCCCAGTATCTGCCATCCCCATCTCTGTGTCCTCAAGTAGACCCTCCACCCTCAAGTAGGTCCCAGTATCTGCCATCCCCATCTCTGTGTCCATATGTACTCAATCTTCAGTTCCCACTTATAAGTGAGAACATGAAGTATTTGGTTTTCTATAATGCTGGAACTTTTAAGATATATTTGTGATTCACCATATTTATACATTTAACTCACTGGATTTTCAAGAGTTCTTTAAGTAATTAGGAATGCCTATTTGCTAGATAACTGTAGTACTTACAAAGAAAATAAATTACATTTTATTTTATAAAAGCCAATATTAACAAAATTTGTAAATAAGTTCACATATTAATCAAAGGCTCTTTAAATGGCATTGTTAAAGTTTATGCCACTTATAAAGAGAATAAGATTTGTTAATTAAAATTAAGATTAAGGAAAAACTAAGTTTATGTTTAAAAATAATATATTAATGTAAAAAAATCAAAATAGATCATATCTCTCCTGTACTCCAAACTCTCAGCAGACTCTGAGAGGCAAGATAGCTTGCACATGGGTTCAGGGGGCTTAAATATTTAGATAATCCAGACTACACTTTTTAAAACTTTATTATCACAATGAAACACTCGTTTTAAAAAATTATTGGACAGGACTCATGAAAATATGTGTGTGGATCTCAGCTTGAGAACATTTCACCAATTAAGAGTGTGGGCCAGGTGCGGTGGCTCACACCTGTCATCCCAGCACTTCGGAAGTTCCCATTTTTAACTAGTGCTATAATGCCTCACAGAGAGCCTAGATTCATGTTTCAAATCACTTGGGAAATACTGCAGAGAACAAAACAAACAGAAAAGATCAACAATTATATTTCTAAGTGTTGCCAACCTATTTGACTTTCTCACTGCAAAATTTCATTCAATGGATACTCACTGTGCCTCTGTGACATGTCCTGTGCTAGAATAGTAAAATGAAGGGACAAGGTTCCCATCTCCAGTGACTGCACAGTTCCCAATGAGACTGTTTCCTAGGAAACGTGACATTCTGGAGCAAGACACAGGCTCCTCCCTGCTGGGCAGCAGCTTAAATACTGAATAGTTCACTAGTCAGTGTGAGTCTATTCAAAATCTGTTCCTGACTAATCCTAGGAGGCCAGTCATTCTCTCTCTGCCTTGGAGTTTTAGTGAGTCAGAACACATCCTCTCCATCTGGGGAGGCAGCCAAACTTTGAATCAAAACCTTCCCAGGCTTCTTAGTCTGCCACCAATTTAAGGAAATCCCAAACATGAAAAGTTCCAGCTTACAAAACAGATATATCAGGCATCAAGAGGATTCGCTCTGTCTCACAGATTCCCCCAAAGATTGCTTTCAGCAATGACTGTCCCTTGGGCATTTAAATTCTGATTCTTTCTACACCTGAAATTCAGTTCCTATGAAACAGGAAGAGACCTGTTATGTAGTGGGAGGTGAACTTGCGGTCCTTTGTACTTACCATCTGCAACAGTCTCATGAGCCTTGGCAATCTGCCCTAGCTCCTGTATCAAGCCCTGGAAGCAGTCCTTACAGAGCAAATGCTGGCAGGATAGGAGACGAGGGCCCACACCTGGCAGGTCGTGAGGGCACAATGACCAGGTCATTACCACAGCCTCCATCTGTCCGCTCTTAGGGCAGGGTTTCTGGCCAACTAGTGGCAGCCCCATAAAGCTCATGCCCATGTCCACAGCCATGCCTATGCCCAGAATCAGGGCTTTTCCACTGATATGCTAAGGTGAGAAGCAGTGTGTAGAGCGAGCCAGCTCCACTCCCAGTAATTGAAGCACAAAGCAGAGTGATCTATTTCTTTTGGGCAGAAAAAAATCTTGTACAGGCCAGAGGGGCCTCAGAGAACAAGGCCTCAAAAGTCCAGGCCATGTTCCTCCCCAGAGCTGGAGGCTCACGCCTCAGCCACAGTTCCTCACCTGGGACCAAAAAGAGAGTCCAGCCATCTCTGCCGTGGAAAACAAAGTCTGGAGGTGTCTGCTTTTGTTTGAAGGCAAACAAACCCTTCAAAAGTGTCCCAGACCTGTGCCTCTCCTTATTGGTAGGAAAGCTTGACCTAAGTTTTAATTTTGGAAAAAGGAAGAAAACTGCATTATTGACAAGTTTATGACAGGCACTTTACATACTGTATTTCAAAGGGGTTAAGACACTTTTACAAATTAAATAAAACCAAGAGGGACAGGCTGAGGAAAGAGGCTTAGAGAGGTTGGGTCATGTACAAAAACAGATGGCAAATGGCAGAGTCCAAATTCAAATCCAGGTCAGTTTGATTTGGGACTCCAGTCTTTTTTTTTTTTTTTTTTTTTTTAGACAGGGTCTCACTGTTGCCCAGGCTAGAGTGCAGTGGCACAGTCACAGCTCACTGCAGCCTTGACTTCCCCAGGCTTAAGTGATCTTCCCACCTCATCCCACCTCAGACTCACAGGTAACTGGGATGACAGGTGCATGCCACCACACGTGGCTAATTTTTTGTATTTTTAGTAGACAGAGTTTCACCATGTTGCCCAGGCTGGTCTCAAACTCCTGGACTCAAGTGATCTGCCTGCCTTGGCCTCCCAAAGTGCTGGAATTACAAGTGTGAGCCACCACACCTGACCCACACTCTTAATTAGTGAAATGTTCTCAAGCTGAGGTCCACACACATATTTTCATGAGTTCTGTCCTCTCATTTTTTAAAACCAGTGTTTCATTGTGATAATAAAGTTTTTAAAACTATAGTCTGGATTATCTACATATCTACCACAATATGATTTTGGGGGTAGTGTTAAGAGCCTAGGATCTAGTACACACCAGGCAGTATTACTTGTCTCAGGTTAATGAGCTGAGAGAGGAGCAGACTTAATAGACAAATAATGTATTCTTGCCACTTGAAGTCTAAACGACATTGTGGCACAAAATGATACATGTTTTACAGTACTTGGAACAGAGAAAGGAAGTGGGAAAATTGAGCCATCATCATTGTGGCATATGTTTGCTGAACTTAGCTACAAGAGTGAGCACCACATTTAAGTCTTAATGATAGTTTACTTCAGAAAAACATCAAGTACATGTGAAATTAATATTATTAATTTGATGACTTTATAGTTTTTTTATAATTTATAAACTGTATTCAGTTTTACAGTTGTATAAAAACTAAAGGCCAAAGGAAGTTGTGCCTAGTTTTATATCTGTACTTATTTAAGAAACAAAATACAAATCATTTAATTCAAATCTGGGTCTTGGTAATTATGCAAGTTTGAGAAAAATTTCACCCCAGTATGAAGTCTTTAGGAGCCAAGGCTTCAGGAAGGAGGAAGGGTGATGGGGCTGGGAGAGGCCAGGCTGCCTGGGGTCCAGAAAGATGCCACTACATAAAGCCATAGATAGATGTGCACTTCTAATTCCTTCTGGGAATTATTTAGCAGAAAACAGCCATAGCAGCAGCATGATTAGAGACGAGGACAGTCCCTATTAGAAGGTTCAAGTATGCCTGAGTTTATTTCATTGGGCTGGTAGTTCTCAAACTTTTTGGTCTTGGGAACCCCTTTACATATGTTTACTTATTGAAGACCCCAAAGAGAGTTTATTTATGTGAGTTATATCTATTGCTATTTACCACATTAGAAGTTAAAGCTGAGAAAATTTTAAAACATTAACTTTCATAACATAATAAACCTGCTATATGTTAACACGAATAACATACTTTTTAGGAAAAAATAACTATTTCCTTTTTTTCTTTTATTTATTTATATATTTATTTTTTAAGACAGGGTTTTGCTCTGTTGCCTAGGCTGGAGGGCAGTCGTGCGAAGTTCACTGCAGCCTCAAACTTCTGAGCTCAGGCAAACTTCTTGCTTCAGCCTCCTAGGCAGCTAGCACTACAGGCATGTGCCACCACACCCAACTATTTTATTTTTATTTTTATTTTTGTAGAGACCAGGTCTTGCTATGTAGCCCAAGCTCGTCTCAAACTCCTGGCCTCAAGTGATCCTCCATGTTGGCCTCCCGAAGTGCTGGGATTATAGGCGGGAGCAAGCTGCACCCAGCCTAAAAAAAATTTAACTTCTTTCATAAAAATTAATTTAATGAGAAGAGTCACATTGTTTCTCATATGCGCCAAACTCTTTAACCTCTGGCTTAATAGAAGACGGCTGGATTCCCATACCTGCTTCTGCAGTCAATCTGTTATATGTTCTTTTGTTTATAGTATATGAGGAAAATCCAGTCTCACACAGACATACAGCTGGAAAAGATAGGAGTACTTTAATAGCCTTATCAGGTAATTGTGGATATTCTTTGATACCACACCAAAATTCAACAAGTGGTAGTAGTTTCTTAAATGTTATTTATAACGTAGACTCTGAACCAAACTTTTCTTTTTCTGTTATATTAAAATCTGCTGATCTTGCTCTTTGAACTACTCTTATCCCCAGGCATAATTTTTTAACACCAAGCATTGGTTATTTGGAAAATACCAGTTCAATGACTTAAGCAGATGTTCCAAATATCGACACATTTCATTACACAATAACAAAAAAATCACATTCTTTAGAATCACCTCTAATCTCATCAGAAATTTCTTTAAGTATTGAGAAGCTGCCAAACTCAGGGAGGCAGCAAAAACTGTACCAGAATTCTAACTTTTGCTTGAACACTTGAATTTTATCATTGGCAACAAATACTGTCATTTCACTTTTGAGAAAATATCTGACAAATTCCCAAGTCTGATTAACCACAGTTTGTCTGCCAGTTATTGTTTTTTTTTTTCTTTTCTTTTTTTTTTTTTGAGATAGAGTTTTGCTTTTGTTGCCCAGACTGGAGTGTGCAATGGCATGATTTTGGCTCACTGCAACCTCCGCCTCCCAGGTTCAAGTGATTCTCCTGCATCAGCCTCCCAAGCAGCTGGGATTACAAGCATGCACTGCCACACCCTGCTAAGTTTGTATTTTTAGTAGAGACGTGATTTCTCCATGTTGGTCAGGTTGATCTTGAACTCCCGACCTCAGGTGATCTACCCGCCTTGGCCTCCCAAAGCGCTGGGATTATAGGCATGAGCCACCGTGCCCCGCCTGCCAGTTGTCCTTTCGTGTAATACTGATGTTTCATTATTTATTTATTTATTTTTATTTATTTATTTATTTATTTATTTATTTATTAGATGGAGTCTCGTCCTGTCATCAGGCTGGAGTGCAGTGGTGCGATCTTGGTTCACTGCAACCTCCGGCTCCCTGGTTCAAGTGATTCTCCTGCCTCAGCCTCCTAAGTAGCTAGGATTACAGGCATGCACCACCACGCCCAGGTAATTTCTGTATTTTTAGGAGAGACGGGGTTTTACTATGTTGGCCAGGATGGTCTCGATCTCCAGACCTCGTGATTCACCTGCCTCGGCCTCCCAAGGATTACAGGTGTCAGCCACCACACCTGTCTATGATGTTTCATTTTTTAAAAGGCTAGTTTAACTTGCAACTCAATAGCACAAGCACAGTTTCTCACTTTGATATGTAGCAGGAACACTTTTTCTTCACACAGAATATCAAAAAGAAGTCTAAAAAAGTACTTAAGAATTTAAGATTGAGATTTAATAAAAATTGTTACCACTTCATCACTGATGGACATTCTTCAGGTAAACTCTCTTCCTCTCCCTCTTCCTCCTCCTCCTTCTACTACTACTACTACTACTACTGGCAGATGCCTAGTGGTAAAGAATATAATGTTTTGTTCTGGTTCGGTGCCCAAAACATCAGCAGTTTTATACAACATTGCTTTGGCATCAGTGCAAATGTTAACCAGTGAAAAGATCAAATAACACGTTATCTTTATTATTAAAATTGTTTTGACCTGTGGACCCCCTGAAACGATCTCAGGGACCCCCTACCCCATAGAGTCTACAGATCACACTTTGAGAACTACTGCATTAGACCTTGCATCACAATCCTGGGAATTCAGGGAGGTATCATGACTTTCCACCACCAGCAAGTACTACACAGGGTAAGAATATAAAGAAGCAGGCATCTCATTTATGTCTTAGAAAGCCATTGAAGTTACTCCATGAAAGTAAAAGTTTAATTTAAAGGTACATTCACGCAATGAGTTTCTGATTTGAGAAGAGGAAGGGTCAAATGACCCCATTTCTGCCCCCTTTCTGTGGCTGCTTTCATCATAAATTAGTTCTTCCCTCTCCTTCTTATCTCCCCTGACCTAGAAGAGTGGAGGGGACAGAGTTTGGAAGACTGTACTTATGCCAAGATAGTAAATTCAAATGCCTACAGGGGCTGGGCAATCTATATGAATAAAGTGCTTTACTTAAAAGAATGTGGGTCTAGTGTCTCCAAATCTTAGTTTTCCAAAACCCCAGAAATTCTTATTTTTATTTAAATTTTAAAATGTTGGTAAAAAGTTAAATTTTGAGACATTATCTTGCCACAAACCACCTCCTTTTAACATCTTACCACATCTGTATTTAAGAAAAGGAAAATATTGACTGGAGTACCTTAAGCTTGCCAAGGAATGATGGAACAAGTCATTCCACATCACATTAGGAATAAGAATTTCAAAGATAGTTTGCATGAGGGGTACAGAACAAATTATCATAAAAATAACACTCATTTTAGGGAGAAAGAGTAGGTAATGAGAGTACCTACTCTTTGCTAGGCTGTGTTATATATGATACATTATTTGTTTGCTTGTTTAATGTATGTCTTAGACATAGTCTTAGGGAAGGACTTTTGCCCTTCCCTATTCATAATTGTACCTGCCCTTCACTTGCCTGACACCTAGTGCAGGAATATAGTACACACTCAATTAATATTTATAAAATGAATGAATTAATCTCATTATTTTTTCATTATACAGACTAGAAAACAGATTCAAAGAGAATATGCTATTTGTTCAATACAATTCAGTTAGTAAAAACATAACTAGAGGCCGGGCGCGGTGGCTCAAGCCTGTAATCCCAGCACTTTGGGAGGCCGCGACGGGCGGATCACGAGGTCAGGAGTTCGAGACCATCCTGGCTAACCCTGTGAAACCCCGTCCCCTAAAAAATACAAAAAGCTAGCCAGGCGAGGTGGCGGGCGCCTGTAGTCCCAGCTACTCGGGAGGCTGAGGCAGGAGAATGGCGTAAACCCAGGAGGCGGAGCTTGCAGTGAGCTGAGATCCCGCCACTGCACTCCAGCCCGGTCGGCAGAGCAAGACTCCGTCTCAAAAAAAAAAAAAAAAAACATAACTAGGAGACTTGGCGTGATGGTCACGCCTGTAATCCCAGTGCTTTGGGAGGTCGAGGTAGGAGGGCTGCTTGAGGCTAGCAGTTTGAGACCAGCCTGGGCCACATATAAGACCCTATCTTTAAAAACAACAACAACAACAACAAAAACAAAACTAGGCAATGAACCCAAGTTTCTGTTCTTTCCATTAATTTTATCCTCTGAAATTAAATTAAAACCCAAATACGTAACTCCTTTTTTCTGCTATTGTATAAACTGTTCTCACAGACTCTAGAATTTCTCTTTTCATGTTTTGTTACTCTTGAGTTTAATGGCAGCACGGTTTTCCATCCTAGTTTCCAACAAAGCTTTAGGAATATAATTGCCATGTAGAACAATCTATCCAACAATGGAAAGAAAGACTCCTAAAAATCCCTAATCTTCCAATTAGATTATTTTTACTTTGTGCTGAAGAAAACCCCGCCTGATCTTATGGATTTCCCCTAAATGCCATATATCAAAAACTACTGATAAAGGCAAACAAAAACCCCCAAGGCTAGGGAGGTTAAAATGAAACTGGAAACTGTACATACTGCTGGTGAATAAATTGGCACAATCCTTTTGGAAAAAATACATAGTAACATAAAATGAATCACAAAAATGTTCATACCATATAATCCAGCAGTCTCACTCCTGGGAATTTATCCTAGACAAGTTATTTAACAGGAGAAGAAAATATTATATACAAATGCTCATTCCATCAATGTCTCTAACAGCAAAGAATACAGTAAGAATTTTTTTAAAAAACAAAACACACAAGAAACTGGCTTAATAAATGATAGTGCATGCTGAAAACAAATTACTCTTCAGCTGTTAAAAATAATCATGAAGACTGGCTAGTGATACGAAAAACTGCCATGGTATTAAATAAAAAGCAGAATACAAAAGGATTTGTATACTATGATCATCAACTTTGCAGACAGCTATGTCTCCACGTATACAAGGGTTGAAAGGTAATACTCAGAAAATGGCACCATAGGGTGGAATAATTTGAGTTGCTTATACTTAAATTTTTTTCAGAATTTTCTTTCCTGTTGTACTATTATGTATACTTTTCAAGTCTTTCTGAAATAAATTGGGATTTCTGAGTTTTCCTCTAATTGTCACTTGGAAAAAAAGCAGAAACGCTGCTTCTTCTCATCTTGATTAACAGTGCTCTACTTAAAAAAGAAAGCAAACATAGTATTTCCAAATGTCCACATCTAAAGATGGAGAGCAAGAAAACAGAGCTGGATCCATCCAGGATGTTGCTACTATCTGAACGACTGATGTCGAATTCAGGAACCCAGCAAAGAGAGAAAGGAAGAGGGATCACCAGGGCCTTCTTCAGGGTGATGATGTGTTCCCAAGGCCACCTGGAGAGAGGCCCGGGGCAGCAAAAAATCAGCACACTTGCCTGCTTCACCAGGATGTTGCCTGGTATCATCTCTTCCATTCATTTCTGAGGTATTTTCTGAGGCCCTCACACTCTGAGGAAGCCCAGATGCCTGAGATGTTACAAAGCTATGCTGTACTTCAGAAGAGATGTCACAGAGAAGGACACCCCTCAGGAGTCATGGCCAAAGGTCATGTCCCATGTGCCTAGTTGGGAGGGACAGGTCCCCTAATGCCAAATATCTGGCTGCTACTCCACTTTGCAGACAGAGAACTCAGCTTTGTCTGCTCTCTCAGACCTCTGTCCACCTAGGAAAAGTGACACACACTGAATAAACCCCACACGAGCTGTGTGTTTAAGTCATGTGGTTGCCTTTTGAAGGAGAGGGAGCTGGATAGAAAACTGGAGAGAGCCAGATAACTACCCAGGGTACTCCCTCTACAACCACATCAAACCATTGATAAGAAGAATGTTAGGTGAGCACAGAACCCAACGGGGAGTGCTGGGTCCACTCTGGGAGGTCTTCTGTTCAGCCGGGTGGCCTGAGGGACAGGATGTAGCTCCTCCATAACCAAGGAACCTGGCGAACTATCCAGGAGGAGTGTCTCAGCACCTAGAACCCTACCCCAACTCCTTGCAGTGGTGGTCCTCATTGCAGCCCCCAGCTCTAATACCCCTGATGGTTCCCTTCCATTCCCAAGGCTCTGCCCAGCTTACCTGCATTGACAGATCATCTTCCCAAGGTTAGGTTCCAGGTAACCCAGCTCATTTCTTGTGCACTTACTGGCCAGTTTTGATGTCAAATAGAGGATGATCTCTTCTTTGATCTCACCTCCTACTCTCAAGACCCCTCTTCCTGCTGGTCACATGCAGTATGTGATTAAGGTTGATGGAAGGATGAAAACCATAATGCTGTGAGGTCAGAGAGGGACTGGTCACTGAGGTAAAAGCAGGGGATCTGGAGAGAGAAGACTAAAGGCTATGCCCAGGCTCTGTAGCTGACCACCTATGCAGAGTCTGACAAGTCACCCAATTCTTCTGTGCTTCAGTTTTCACACGCATAAAATGAGGCTAGTAGTGCTATACCTTCAGGCAGATGCATTTTGTAAACTGCCAAGTGCTCTGAAAATGTTGGTTGTTATCCTTGTAGACTGAAGTGTTCTGGGAAGAAGCAGAATATAAGGTGGACCTTAAAGGTTGAGGAAGATTCAGGACACGTGGTCAGGAAGAGGATAGGCACTCCGGGATGGGAAACAGCATGAGCAAAGGCAAAAATGCAGATGGGATATACCAAGCATGGCTGCAGTAGAAAGCTTGTGTAAGGGAGAGGCTGAGGCAAGGTTGGAAAGGCAAGTGGGCTATATTCTGTTGGTCATAAGGAGCTATTGAACTTTTTGATCAAGTAAGTAAAAGAATGGAAGTCATGTTTTTGGAATACTAACCTGGTGGAGGTGTGAAGGATACAGAGATTGGAGGAGGGTTAGAAGGCAGGCAGAGTGAACAAAGGAAGGTGTTGTAAACTCCAGACAAGAGATATGATGCGGGCCTGAATGAATGCAGGGGCACTAAGGCTTAAACAGAGGAAGCACATTGGAGAGAGATAACAGAAACAAAAGGATAGGGTGACAGTGCAGCAGAAGAAGATAAGGCTTGGGGACAATTTTCATTATCTAGGTGGACAATGGTGCTACTCACCAAGACAGAGAATAAAGGAGAAGGCACCAGTGAGCAGTGAAGATTGAATTCTTTGGATATGTTTACTTTGTCTGTAGAATGTCCAAGGAATACTAACCAGTAATTAAGTGACCATATGGATGTGGAGCTCAGCAATAAGGATGTGAATTGAAGCCACCCAAGAAGACCATGTACTGTGAAAACATAAGGACAAGGACAGAAGGCTGAGGAACATCAACATTTAAATGGTGGACAACGCTGGAAGAATCTGAAAAGAAGACTGATAAGTGACCAAAGAGTAGGAGGAAGGCAAGACTTTCTCTAGAAAAAGACGCCAACAGATTAAAGTACAACAGAAAGAACAAGTGGTATCAAGAATAGGAAGAGTCCAATTTGGCAACTGGTTCATTAATGGCATTAGTAAGAGCAATTTCATTGCAGTCACAGGCTGTGAGCTAGATTGCAGGGAACAATGGATGGGAGGATTTGTAGACTACTCTTTTGGGGAGCTTGGCTGTAAAGGAAAGGGCAAGGACATGGGAGAATTTTGGATTTTTTTTTTTTTTTTTTTTGAGATGGAGTCTTGCTCTGTCGCCCAGGCTAGAGTGCAGTGGCGTGATCTCAGCTCATTGCAAGCTCCACCTTCCAGGTTCACGCCATTCTCCTGCCTCAGCCTCCCGAGTAGCTGGGACTACAGGCGCCCGCCACCTCGCTCGGCTAATTTTTTGTATTTTTAGTAGAGATGGGGTTTCACCGTGTTAGCCAGGATGGTCTCGATCTCCTGACCTCGTAATCCGCCCACCTCGGCCTTCCAAAGTGCTGGGATTACAGGCGTGAGCCACCGCGCCCGGCCAGAATTTTGGATATTTTTATATTTTAGCTGAAGGGGGCAAGAGAAATAAAAATAAATAAATACACGCTCACGCTCACACATACACACAGAGAATAACTGAGGGGATGGGATTTTAAAAATTTATTTCATTTTTCCCATGGGATCTATTAATAGACTAGCCAGGAGATGGGATCTTGAACACTGGCTGAAGTAACCGATTTAAGAGAGAAGACACGCTGCTATTAGTGAAGACAAAGAGGTGAGGGTAAGTTTATTTATTCACTCAACAATCACTAGTTGAGTGTGGGTAAAAGAAAACCGTCCCTGACCACATAAGGAATTAGGTCTAATAGGGAAGACAAATGTAGGTCAATAAATTACGTTAGGGCTGTACTGGATTGTGTGGTGGTACAGGTGGGGAAGCGAGCAACTATGTCTGCATTGTATCCACGAAAGGGTCACAGGCGTGTTATGTAGATTCTGGAGAAAATTCAAAAACAGCATTTATTTTTACTTATTTACTTTTGTTTGTAGAGACGAGGGTCTCACTCTCACTATGTTGCCCAGGCTGTTGTTGAACTACTGGCCTCAAGCAATCCCCCCACCTCGACCTCCCAACGTGTTGGGACTACAGGTGTGAGCCACCGCGCCTGGCCTAAATGTGGCATTTAGAAAAAGTATTTACAACATCTGGATTAAAAGGACCATAAAGCAACCAGGCATCTAAGTCTCTGAACCGATTTAAGTTGCTCAAACCTGAGAGGACAACCAAATCATAGCAGAAGGGCAAAAGAGAAAGGAAGCCAGAGTGCCCACTCAGGAGTGTGAGCGGGAGAAGGCATTTCGAGAGCCGCCCGGGCTTCAGTAAACGGAGCGAGACACCAGGTGGGCACACTGAGGATTAAACAGGGCCTCGCGGTTTCGCACTGCGGCCGGGAGACAAACCAGCCGCCACTATCACCAGCCCCGAGCAAACTACTAAGAACTGGAGAGGCGCGCGGGGCGGCTCAGGGCTGGCGCATTTGGTGAGGAGCTTGACACCCAGGCCCTTAGGGTCGGCTTAGGCGGTTCCCTGGCCCAGGCGCCAGAAAAGGGGCCGGCTCAAGCAGGCACGGGCGGCGCGCAGTACAGCACACCTAGCCCCGATTCTTCAACAGTTCTCGTCTTCCGAGCCTGTCACAGCGGGCTTCACCGAGACCGTTTCACCGCCACCACAAGACTCTGTGAGGGGGAATCACCACCCCGAAAAAGAGGAGGTGACTAGGAGACGCGCAATCCCGCGAGACCAAGAGGCCCCGCCCGAAGCCCGGCCTCAGTGACCGGAAGTGAGGCACTTGACCCCGCCCCCCGTACCCGATACCTCGCGAGACTTGGGAAAGGCCTTCCTTTTTCGTCTGGGCTGCCGACATGGTAGGTGTTTCGGTTCTTGCCTCCTCTTCCTTGCCGGCGGGGACTTCTAAGGTCTATTCCCATTGCCCCTAGTCATCCACTCCCTACCATGGTCGGGGCTTCCAGGCTGCGCATGGCCGCCTGCAGGGCAGGGTGGCCGGCGCGGGCCCGGGGCGGGGCTCCCGGAGCCGTCTGTTAGGCCCGCAGTTCAGATCTCTAGGACACGCGGGCTGCGGCGCTACCGTGGTGAGCACGGCCCTAGGCCGATCGGTACCCTCAACTTTCCCGAACGCTCCATTATTTAGGTCCTTGATCCACAGGCTTACAGGCCCATCTCACAGCTGGCAGGCATCGCCCCCTGCTTCTAATACCTTAGATCTTACCACCAAGCTTTTTCCTCACAGCCATCCAGACTGAGGAAGACCCGGAAACTTCGGGGCCACGTGAGCCACGGCCACGGCCGCATAGGTGAGTGCCGGCTTCCCCGCGGGGTGGGCCTTGGGCTCTCTTCGGGTGCTTATTAGCTAGTCTGGAGAATGGTAACCTATAAGAATAGGTCCTTTTTGTAGGGTCAAGTTGGACAGCTGTTGATTTTTTTCTGAGGATCCTGTAGTATTCCAGTTCTAAGGAATTTCACATCAGTGGAGTAATAGGAATTAAGCAGGCACGGTATTAGGTTAGTTGAAGACATGGAGTACTGTGGGAATGCTGTGATGTGGAACCTGAAAAGATGTTTCACCCGGAATCCTGAAGTAATCACATTGCTGAAACCGGCATCGGTAGGGTGGGAACAGTGTAAACGGGACACAGACGTTTGGGGAAACGCTCTGGTTTTGTAGGAGGAAGTATTGAGAGGCATGAGAAGGCTGTGTGGTGCATGTAGCTTTTTTGGGGGTGTGTGCGGGGAGAAAGACTGATCACTGTTGCCCAGGCTGGAGTGCAGTGGCGAAATCTCGGCTCAAGCGATTCTCCTGCCTCAGTAGCTGGTATTACAGGTGTGCGCCACCACGCCTGGCTAGTTTTCTATTTTTAGTAGAGTCGGGGGTTTCTCCGTGTTGGCCAGGCTGGTCTCGAACTCCTGACCTCAGGTGATCCGACCGCCTCAGCCTCCTAAAGTGCTGGGATTACAGGCACGAGCCATCATATGTAGCTTTGTATTCCTGCAGGCAAGCACCGGAAGCACCCCGGTGGCCGCGGTAATGCTGGTGGTCTGCATCACCACCGGATCAACTTCGACAAATAGTAAGTGTCCTTGGACTGCTTTTGACACAGCTTGGGAGGTAGGGGCAGAGAGAGGGCTGGCTTAAACAAAAAGTTTAGAAGCAAGCCTTGCCTACTGCTCTTTTTTTACCAAGTTAACACTTGGTGTGAACTGAAAACCTGTCATCGAGGCTAGAGTCACGCTTGGGTATCGGCTATTGCCTGAGTGTGCTAGAGTCCTCGGAGAGTAACTGCTGATCTTATTCACTGGCTGTGGGCCTTATGGCACAGTCAGTCACCAGGTTAGAGACATGCTTCACATTCACCTACTCACAAAAGTAGTGGATGATAAATTTTGGCTATTCAGAAGACCTTTATTATAGGAGTATGTAGATTTTCCATAGAGTGCTGTTATGTGACTTGAATTTTAGTCTCAGCCCTGCCTCTGACATTGTCAGTGGTTTATCCTGGTTCCAGGAAATAAGACTAGCCTTTTCCTCATGATAGTCTTTGGTGGTTTTTAAAACCGTTGTTTAAGTTAACAGATGTATCATGTGCCTGACACTGCTCCACATCAGTGAACAATTTACACTGTAATAGGGGGAGGTAACTATAAAGATGATAAACATAGCATCTTAATTGGAGTGTGTATGAAGGTGGTTGTTACCTCTTCCTAGCCACCCAGGCTACTTTGGGAAAGTTGGTATGAGGCATTACCACTTAAAGAGGAACCAGAGCTTCTGCCCAACTGTCAACCTTGACAAATTGTGGACTTTGGTCAGCGAGCAGACACGGGTGAATGCTGCTAAAAACAAGACTGGGGCTGCTCCCATCATTGATGTGGTGCGATCGGTAAGTTAATTGGATGTTTTTCTATACTTCCATACCTTCCCTTACAAAAACCCTGGCTTAATCTAATCCACTTATAACCTGTACTTCCCAGTTACCTACCAGACATCGATTCGTCCTGTGGTGGAATTATCACAGGTATTTCCCTGTCAGTAACAGTGCCTACTGTCACTGCCCAGGTTGTATCAGGTTTGCATTTCGTGCTTGAACTATAGCTGGTTCTGATCGAGCACAGCTCTTGGCCCTTCATGTTCCCCAGATAATAGAATCCTAATACGTTCCATCGATACTCAGTGCTGTACATTATCTGAAGAGATTTTCCCCCCAAACATGTATTTTGTCTGTCGTAGGGGGGTTCTGGTCCCTGTGTTAGTCTTAACTCTCATGAATATGGAAGTAATCTTAAGAGGCCAGAACCCTAGGGGCGCTTTAAATTGACTTCCCAGCCTATTTAATGTCCATTGAGTAGTTTTAGTGGTCAGGAAGGTGGTTGTCTTCTTTTGCTTAGCAGGGGGTTTTTGAGCAGAAGGAGGCTTATGCTTTGCCGAGACTCGAGTCACATCCTGACACAACTCTTGTCCTGGTGTGCTAGAGTACTCGAAGAGAATCTTCTGGTCTTGATTCACTGGTGGGGGCAGTTGGTGCACCCGTTAGTGCCCAGATCAGAAACATACATACCCTGCCTAGGGATTTAGAAAGTGGGCTGGCAGTCTTTCCTCATACCCATCACGCAGTAGGTACCTACTACAGTATATTGTAAACTTTTTTCTCTGTTCTTCCAGGGCTACTACAAAGTTCTGGGAAAGGGAAAGCTCCCAAAGCAGCCTGTCATCGTGAAGGCTAAATTCTTCAGCAGAAGAGCTGAGGAGAAGATTAAGGGTGTTGGGGGGGCCTGTGTCCTGGTGGCTTGAAGCCACGTGGAGGGAGATTCATTAAATGCTGACTACTTTTTCCTTATGGTGTGAGTGTAGGTTCTTCAGTGGCATCTCTACATCCTGTGTGCATTGGGAGCCCAGGTTCTAGTACTTAGGGTATGAAGACATGGGTTCCTCTGCTGACTTCCCTCAGAAAGTATATGGTAAAGATAAGACCAACACAGGCATTGGCCAGTTAAACATTTCTGTTTATAAAGTCAGAATGATACCTGTTGATCACTGAAAGGTCTGCATGTATTGTATTCTGAATTTTACAGTGAATGGGAGAATGTACCCTAATTGTTCGATGGGGCTCAAAAGGAAAGATTCCATTTTAATGGTTCACATTCTAAAGAGGGGCAGTGTGATAGGAATGAGGTGGTCCTTTAGGACTTAATTCCTCAGCCCAAGGTTTTTCCTCTTGGCCCCCCCTTTTTTTTTAAACGGAGTCTCTCTTGCCAGGCTGGAATGCAGTGGCATGATCTTGGCTCCCAGGTTCAAGCAATTTTCCTGTGTCAGCTTCCTGACTAACTGGGATTACAGGCACCTGCTACCATGCCCGACTAATTTTTGTATTTTCAGTAGAGATGGGGTTTCACCATGTTGGCCATGCTGGTCTCTTAACTCCTAACCTCAAGTGATCTGTCCACCTTGGCCTCCAAAAGTTATGGGATTATAGGTGTGAGCCACCACACCCGGCCATGGCTCCTTAATCTTGATCGAAATTCTTGTTACATCTAGAATGTGATGAATCAAAGTCTGGAGATGGGGGTCCAGCAATCTGCAATTTCAATATGCCAGGGCTTTTCTGTATGTCAAAGTGGGTTTGAAATTGTTAATTTTTCTTCTAGTCTGAAATGTATCGAGAAAATTTGGAAATCCTGAAGACCAGAAATTGAAATAAGTTTTTCTAGGATTTTTGTCTCTTGCTGTTGGAAAACTGATGGTGACCAATGCATTTTTACAAATAAGATCCTCATAGATCTTAGGGTAAATTATAATTTGCTACAGTTTTATGGTTCTTCCTGCAATTTTGAACTTTCTTTGACCCAAAATAATGCAGTCTAAAATCAGGCAAATAAATAAGACGGCACTTAGACTCCTGGGTTTTAGTTAGTGGAGGTTTCCTGTGGGGTCATAATATGCATAAGCCAAGAACCATGGTTGTCCATGGGACATATCTGTCAGGACAACCTTTAGAGGATGTTGGGGATCAAATACAAGGCACAGAGAAACACTGAATTGGCTTACGTAAGAATAGGATAGAATTACAAGCAGTAGTGAAACCTTGATTCAGCTGGACAATTTTAAGCAAATGTATCATTTGGCTTGTATCTTCTGTTGTGCTGGAGGAGGTTAGAAATAGGGACTCTCCAGACCAGCCTGACCAACCTGGAGAAACCTTGTCTCTACTAAAGACACAAAATTAGCCGGGCGTGGTGCCACATGCCTGTAATCCTAGCTACTTGGGAGGCTAAGCCAGTAGAATCTCTTGAACCCAGGAGGCGTTAGGTCACGGTGAGCTGAGATCGTGCCATTGCACTCTAGCCTGGGCAACAAGAGTGAAACTCAGTCTCAAAAAAAAACGTAAGGGTTCTCCATTAGATCCCATAGAGGACTTTTAATATGGAACCTGAATTCAAGGATCCCACAATAAGTGGTCAGTAGTTAATGATGAATTAAAGACTAAATATTTAGTCTCCACCCAATACCTGTGTGACTTTTAGTCCCAATTTCCTCATCTTTAAAATTTAAGTAAAAGTGCCTACCTGAGGATTGTATAGATTAAAATGGAAGCCATGCACTTAATTTTTGTGTTTGGCTTAGTAACTTAAGTGCAAACTATTATAGGAGCAGATGGAGTCAGTTGGCCTTCATGTGATTGTCAGTGGGAAATTGGTCCAAGCAGAGAGAATACTGGTTTGGGAAGGTTAGGCAAACGCGAAGTGCTATGGTGGAGAGAAAGATTACTCTGGCTGGGCTGTAAAGGACAGCTACAATGGGAGGCTGAAGGCAGAACCAAGAAAATGGGAGTGTGTGTGGAAAAGGTACGATTTAGACGACATAATGGACAGGACTTGAAGACTGAATTGTAGTGGGCCTATCACAAAATGATGAGACATGGAAGGAAGTAGAGTTTGGGGGGAAGGATCGCTAGTCCCTTAATGGCTACCTTCCCCAGGAGTTCATTGTTAGGCCATCCGATCCCCTGGCCTGGGAAAGAAACTGATATCATTGCTGGCTTGTTCACTCACCAGAAGCTACAGCTAGTAACTTCTAAAAACTTAATTTTATGTGAAGAGGAACAGATGAAAAGTTTTGAACCCTAAGTCCACCGATTCCAGTGCTTTCTCGAACCCGCATTTACTAAAATATTTTCATGACTGCCAAGCTTTGAATAGCCTGCTGTGTTCATAGAGGCTCACACTGGCGATCTCCAGTGGCTGACTAAATCTTGAATTGCAAAGGATACAATTTCTGGTCTAATGTATATATGCCTTAAATATAGTTGCGTTCAAACTTGGGAGCTGCAGGTGCAACTTGATTTTATGACAAGTGTCTGCCACATAATTTGCACAAGCAGTGCTCGTCTAGGACAGCTTAATCAGGCGAGCGTTCAATTAAATGTACTACTAGACCCTACTTAGCGGCTAACTACCCCAAGAGCAGACATCCCAGGGACGGACTGCAAGTCGGAAGCGCGGGCGGAAGCTCTGCAGCGCCCGCCTGGTGGCTCCATCGGCTGCTTTCATCAGTCAGCACGGTCCAACCGTAGTGGCGTCCTCACAACACAGACCGGGGCTTGGGTCTCAGGTTGGACCCTGAGAACCACTTCCGGTGACTAGCTTCTACTTCCGGAGATGATGACTCCCCCGCGTCCCAGACCGGAAGAAGCACGGCGGAGACCGGCCTCGCTTGGCCACTTCCGGTAAGGGTGGCACCGGCCAGCGGTGAGCGAGTGCAGATAGCTCCCCTGGAGAGGCTGGATGTTCAACTCCACCCCTGGTCCCTGGGCGGCCGTGGGTCCCCTTCCAAGCGGAGGAATGGCCAACCTCGCTGCACTTCCAGCACCGTTTAGGGTGCGTTTAAGAACAGGAGGCGTGGCCTTTACGTAAATCTTCAAGATGGGAACCTCCACAATTTGTCTCAATTGTCTAAAAGGTAATGAGCGTCAGCCACGTTCAAGGGCACTTTGGGCTAAAAAAGGAAGTGCTTGTACACGGATGGAAATGTTCTGGGAAGAAAACACAAGCAATTTCCTCTTGGGAGTTTAGGGAAATGAGGGAGACGAAGTATGTTTTGGTGCAGTTTGTTTTTTGTTCAACCCAATGCATATTTTCATATTGAGAGGCAATATAAATGGAGAAAAATATCTTGAGAAAAAAATATATATACCAGAACTTGCCAATGCTGAAAAGTAGTATTTTCTCTTTCGAGAGTTTTCATGGCCTTTTAAATTACACCCCCACCTCCACAGGCAAATAAATTTGTTTTGGAATGCACACCACATCATCTGGCTCTAGAAACGTATTTTGTGTAGCGCCCCTAGCAAGAGTGTAGGTTAAAGTGTATATTTAGTTCCTGGCTCTATTTTACATCCCAATTTTTATTTTCCTCTCATTCCCACTTTACGTTGTTTCAAATAACCTAGTTTGTGTATCCCTGTAAGTCATTTTGGGTACAAAGTGGGTTATAAGTGTGCATGTGAAAAGATGTTTTAACAAAAATTTGAGCTGTAACTGTAATCACACTTATTTTCTTGGGTCGTGCTATGATTTGGATGTGGTTTTAAATTTGGCCCCCGGTATGGGCAGTGTTGGAAGGTGGAGCCTATCGGGAGGTGTTTAGATCATGGAGGTAGATCTCTCACAAATAGATTAATGTTCTCCTGTGGGGCTGAGTGAGTTCTCACTCTGCTGGGAATGAAAAGCACTTTGTTTAAAAGGCGTCTGGCTTCCTCAGTTTCTCTTGCTTCCTCTCTTACTACCCCTACCCGATCTCTTTGCACATGCCAAGCCCCCCTTCTGCTTTCTGCTGTGAGTTGAAACAGCCTGAGGCCCCCCTCAAGTACAGCTGCCCAATCTTTAACTTTTCAGCCATCAGAATCATAAGCCAAATAAATCTTTTTCTTTATCAATTACCCAGTTCCAGGTATTCTGTTATAGCAACACAAAATGGACTAAGATGGGCCCTAATTCCACAGATTCCAATGTGAACCAGAGTTTGACTAATACTGTTTAAGGGCAATTCTTCAAAATAGTGCTTTTTAAAAAGCCCAGAATACTTATTTCAAGACTACAGTTTATCAGAGCATTTAGAACAGTGTAATGAAGCAGCCTGCATTAAAAGAACTAACTTAATTGCAGAATAGAGGAGAGCTGACACTCCTACAGGTGAGGGGACTTCCCTGGTAGAGGAGCTAGCACTGTTACCCCTGAGCAATTGCCCCAGTATTGTCAGAAAGCCACTGTTTAAGGACACTTGCTCTCAGTGGCCACAATACCATCTTTTACGGGAGTGTTTTGGAAACAGTGGGTTTTTTTTGTTTGTTTGTTTTAATAGAAGTGGGGTATTTACTATGTTGCCCAGGCTGGTCTCAAACTTCTGAGCTCAAATGATCCTCCTGCCTTGGCCTCCCAAAGTGCTGGGATTGTAAGCATGAGCCACCACACCTGGCCACATTGGGGCATTTTTGTTGTCACAGTCATGGAGGGGAAGTGACCAGGGATGCTAAATATCTTGGAATGGATGAGCTGGTCCTACACAACAAAGAAAAATCTAACTTACAATCTAACTTCATTTACATATAACTCCAAAAGTTGGTTTGTTTTTTGTTTTTGCAGTTTTCTTATACTTCTCAGTTTCCTAGGATTCTAACTACTGTTTAAATCAGGGGAAGTTCATACTTTGTTTTGTTCAGAACATTCCCAAAAATTGTTCATTTCAGAAAACTCACCAATAACTACTCAGTAGGATCTGAGTTGCTGATACAACA
This sequence comes from Colobus angolensis palliatus, assembly GCF_000951035.1. Taxonomy (NCBI): domain Eukaryota; kingdom Metazoa; phylum Chordata; class Mammalia; order Primates; family Cercopithecidae; genus Colobus; species Colobus angolensis. The sequence goes on from NW_012115921.1 coordinate 209,102, forward strand.
CTTTTCTCCATCTGCATAGGTAGCTGTTGCATTCACAGTAATTCTGTGTACAGTGTAGGCATGTGATTATCTCTTCTAGTACAGTTGTGCACAAGCATTTACATATTTAAATATTACAACAAAATATTTGTTTTATTTCTGCCCTTTTATATTACAGATAAGGTATATTTCGGTAGCTTATCTTTGAATTTCATTTCAGGGCAGTGGAGGGAATTAAAGTATTTGCTATTAAAACTAAACTGTTGGATCTGGTAGGGTTGAAAATCATTGGTTTAGAGGTCCAGAGATCATGTGAAAGAACGTGGAAAGAAGCCCTGAGATCATGTGAAAGAACGTGGAAAGAAGCCCTGAATACTTTTTGTAAACCCCAAGCCAGGCCCACTGTCCACACCCTCCTCTCCCCATAAGGCTGCTGTGCCTTGGCTATGGCAATCACTCTATGGGCCCGTGCAGCCTATTCTAAGCCATTATATGCAAGTACTGATTTTCTGGATTGGGACCAGAGCTGCAGCCACAGTAGTGGGTAGACATACCGCTCTGGTATTCACGCAAGGACATACTGTATTTTAAAGATACGTAAAAGTGGCAACATTTATGAATAAGGCCGGATGTGGTGGCTCATGCCTGTAATCCCAGCACTTCAGGAGGACTGTTTGAGCCCAGGAGTTTGAGACTAGCCTGGGCAAAACAGTGAGACCCCATTAATGCACATTTTTTAAAAAATTTTACACATACACATCTTGTGATCTGATCGCATGTCTAAAGGTTCTTTGGAGCCATGCTGAAAAGGAAGGGTGGAGGAGAATGGGGGAGGAAGGGAAAGAGAGAGAGCGCATGTACCTTTTAGGAATTAAATCTGTATTTTTCTTTTTTTTTGAGACAGTCTCGTCCTGCGCCCAGGCTGGAGTACAATGGCACGATCTCGGCTCACTGCAACCTCTGCCTCCTGGGTTCAAGTGATTCTCCTGCCTCAGTCTCCCAGTAGCTGGGATTACAGGCACCCACCACCATACCCGGCAAATTTTTTGTATCTCTAGTAGAGATGAGGCTTCACCATGTTGGCCAGGCTGGTCTTGAACTCCTGACCTCATGATCCACCCACCTCGGCCTATCAAAGTGCTAGGATTACAGGCATGAACCACCGCGCCCGGCCTGTATTTTTCTTATTAAGGAATCTGCTTCTGTGACTATCCTAAGCCCAGGCTGAGTTAAGAGCGACGAGTTCTGGAGGGAACTACATCCCACTCTGAGTCTTCTGGTTGTAATCCATCTTTTCTCTTGATCCGAACTGAAGACTTGCAAGGCTTCAATCCCTGTCCTAGTCCTGGCAAATGGCAGAGCCAGAAAATGACTTTGCCTTCCCAGAAGACAAACCCTCCACTTTATTCTGTGAGGCTGACAGCAGGCCCAAACCATGGACAGGTTGAGGCCTGCGCAGGCCTCAGTGGAGATGGGGAGAGGGGAGAGGGGAAGGAAACTTAGGATGGGATCATCTCTCAACAAGGGTGGAAGGACAGGAAAACTTTACTCATGATTCAAATCCTGTCAGACCCAAACACAATACCAAGGAAAACGGTTGCAGCTTAATGCCTCACTTGGGAGTGTGCAAAGTCTCTGCTCTCCCAAGGCCTTGGTGGGTGAAAAGCCTAAACCATCCTTATTTCCCACCTTGTTTCTCTCCTTCCTCTTCTGTGGAATGTAGCAGTACTTTCTGTATGAAAACCTAGGGCTCCAATGGAAAAATGATTCACAGAGTGACATGGAAGAGTCACAGGGAGTGGGTTAGGGCTATGCCCAAGCCTGGGTTGGCATTAGCTGTGCTTCACTCCACCAATGTCAGGACACTCAAATGACATCTTAGGAGCTTCAGGCTGAAGAGGAAAATGTTAAGATTTACCTAATAATGGGGCCAACGGGCAAAGAGCATTCTTTCCATCACTGGAAACACGTAAGCACAGGCTGAACACGTGAGGGAAGCTGAACTACTGCAATGACTGGGTATCTTCTAACTCTTAAGACCAGTCAGGGCCGGGCGCGGTGGCTCAAGCCTGTAATCCCAGCACTTTGGGAGGCCAAGACGGGCGGATCACGAGGTCAGGAGATGGAGACCATCCGGGCTAACACGGTGAAACCCCATCTCTACTAAAAAATACAAAAGAACTAGCCGGGCGAGATGGCGGGCGCCTGTAGTCCCAGCTACTCGGGAGGCTGAGGCAGGAGAATGGCGTGAACCTGGGAGGCGGAGCTTGCAGTGAGCTGAGATCCGGCCACTGCACTCCAGCCTGGGCGACAGAGCGAGACTCCGTCTCAAAAAAAAAAAAAAAAAAAAAAAAAGACCAGTCATGCAACTTAGGCTGGAGAACTCCATTTTAGGGGAGGTCAGTGACTCACACTAAAGCTAACCCCTTAATCTAGTACTCAGTTCCCTGTGTGATGATGTTTCATCCCTGACTGGCCAGTCCCAGCCCACTCCCGGGAGAGAGAACGCTAGATAACAAAGCCAAGGAACACATAAGGCTCTGGGCCCAAACAACTGTACACTGTTTATTGAGAACACCCGTAGATGGGAAGGAGGAATGCCCTGTACCGCATCGTGGCCACCACTGACTGGGAGCCAGGCCCAGAGAGCACTGGCAGAGCTGGGGGTGGGCTTCCCATGACACACTGACCATCTCAGAGGCTGGGGGGAATGAGAGGACTAGGCCTAAGACCCTGGTGCCATGCTGATTGGCCTTTGCCTTTCAAAAACAGAGGGTATGGGTATGGGGACTACCAGGAAAAAATAGAAACTCTTAAGTTTTTTTTAAAAGGTCGTCCTGTACATAACAAGACAGCATCTGCTCTCCAGGGCCTGAGACTGGCAGCAGGGGCCTCAGGCAGGCAGGCAGGCAGGCCGAAGGCCTCCAGGGAAGATCAGTGGTTTGGCTGAGACAGTCAGCTGCACAAAACTGGCCAGTCACGAGCACCCAGCAAAACTTCATCCATGCTCTAGCAGGACAGGAAAGCACCCGGCCCCTTGGGAATATACAAATATTTACCATATTCTCTTTGCTTGTTACAAAAACATTTAAAGCTTACAGCAGATTATTTACAAACAGTATCCCGGGATATGATGAAGGCAGAGGTGGGCTGGCTTAGAGGATGGGATCTGTGGGAGCAGAGGAGCCACAGCAGCCCAGAGGGTCCCAGGCTGGGCCTTCTCCCCAGGCTTCAGGCTCTGCAAGGCACTGGACTCTGCTACTGAGAAGGGCTTAATTCTTCTTGTGGAGGAACTTCATTTTGTTGCCTGTGGGCCAGAGAGGACAAGAGAGAGAATGTTCAGTGTTATCCCTTCCAACCTCCACTCCCTCTCCTCCTTGTAGCCATAACCCTCTCAGTGGGAGAGGAAGAGGATTAGGAGACTGGATTATAGCTGTGATCTGATCCAGGGTAGGGAAAACACGTGAGAGCTCTAATTAGGGCACTGCTATTAATCGCTGTGTGGTTTTAGGCAAGCCACTTAACCTCTTTGGTCTCAATTTCTCTTTAAACAGAAACATGCTCTGATTCTCTGATCTGACGGGCTGAGCACCCTGCAGGGAGGGGAGCATTTTGCAGCAAGGGCACTCGCACTGTTATGTCTGCAGACCTGTTATGGTCTAGAGGAAAGCTCACTGGCTCTAATGGCCTTCATATTCATTCAGGATGGAGTGCACACAGAAAGACCTGATGTATGTGGGAACCTGGGATTCCTCTTTGTAATGCAATATGGTAAATATAGCCTGCCCTCCGTATCCATGAGTCCTGCGTTCATGGGTTCCATGTTTATAGATTCAACCCCAACTGGAGATCAAAGATATTTGGGGGAAAAAATGAATGGTGGTGTCTGCACTGAATATATGTAGACTTTTTTTTTTTCTCGTCATTATTCCCTAAACAATACAGTATAATATCTATTTACAGCTGGGTGCACTGGCTAACGCCTGTGATCCCAACACTTTGGGAGGTCAATATGGGAGTATTACTTGAGCCCAGGAGTTTGAGACCAGCCTGGGCAACATAGCAAGACCTCATCTCTACAAAACAAATTTTAAAAATAGCCAGGCGTAATGGTATACACCTGTAGTCCCAGCTACTCAGGAGGTGGAGGAGGGAGGATCACATGAGTCCAGGAGTTTGAGGCTGCAGTGAGCTAGGATTATACCACTGCACTCCAGCTTGAGTGACAGAGCCAGACCTTGCCTCTAAAATAAAATAAAATATAAAATAAATAAAATAACACAGTTTACATTGTATTAGGTATTATAAGTAATCTAAAGATGATCTAAAGTATATGGGAGGATGTGCACAGGTTATATCCAAATACTAAGCCATTTTATAGAAGGGACTTGAGCATCTGTGGATTTTGGTATCTTTGGGTATCCTGGAACCAATCCCCCACAGATACTGAAGGACTATTACTGTGCAAAATGCCCTTGGAATTCTGGCTGAGAGCCTTCTCATCACTATGGGATGTCTACATCCTGTTCTGTCTACAGCCCCAGTATAACACATGTGGACATTGATTTAGAGTATTTGGGGGCACAAATCCCCCAGCCCCTTCCTTCTTGCTGAACATCTATCTCATCAGTAACAAGGCTACTTACCCAAACCTCGGAGAAACTTATTCATTCCACTCTGCTCAGTGTCTGGGAGTTCTTCTAAGTACTGTTCCACTCGCTGCTCAAAAAGACCTGGGTAAGAGAAACAGGCACAGGGAAGAGAATAGTCATTGGAGGAAGGAAAGGGAAGGAGAGGCCTACATGAAGGGAACCATGGAGCACAGATGCCAAAAAACGAGAAAGCAAGCATCTGGGATGATAATTTGCAGGAGCATCTTACTAGAATTCAGACTGGCTCATCAAAGCAATCATTAGCGACATCTTGCTGGGGTTCGCTGCTGCCACCCTGCCTCCCCATGCACATTCCCAAGCTGCACTAGGGCGAGGAGGCTGCTTCTCAGTTCAGAGCTGCCCCAAGTGGACATCTCTGGCTTCTTTCAGACAATTCTACCATGTTTTTCCAAAAAGTTTGTTACACTAAATGGATAGTATTAGAGGACAGAAGAAGTACTAACCCTGAGGTTAGAGAGAAAGATTGTGATGAGACGAAAGAGTCCTTGAATGAGCTGATGAAATAGCAAAAAGCGAGATAACCATCTGCCTTCAATGAAGACTGCCACCAACCTACAACAGCTGGCCCAGTGCTCTCTAAGGGAATTCCCAACCCCTGGGTTCTCAGAACCCCCAAAATTGCTCAGTCTGTTCCTTTTCTCTGGATAGAAGGGCTTTCTTCTATCCTCCTCTTTGAGTAGGGGGTGGGCAACCAATAGCATGCTGCTCCTAGGCGGAGATGAGTCCCATCTCTAGCTATGTGGCTCAGCCTGTGCACAGCCTTGTGAAGGCATTTACTGGGACAGGAGGAAGAGAATGCTCCCTTGGAAGTTTCTAACAGAAGGAAAGGGATGTTAAGAGGCCTGGCCCTAGCTTGATGTCCAAGAGCTTCCATCATAGCGCCTGGTTCTTCAGCCCTGCTGTGGGTGAAAAAATTAGAGAGAGAAGAGAGCTGATAACCAAGCCTTACCCTTTGCCCGACACTTTCTTAGCTCCCTGTCTTGGATGAAGCCAGCAAACATCTGAGACTCCATAAAAACCTCAAGAAAGCGGCGGATGCTTTTAGAGGCCACAGATTTGCGGAAGGCCTCTCGCTGAAAGGCTCTCTCTCCCTTCTCACTCTGTGTCAGAAAGAGGGAGTAGTGCCCAACGGTCTCCACAAAGAACCGGATAAACACCTCCGACACCAACCCATTAAGGGTATTACATTCTGGAAGGGAAAAGAAAATCTTTGAGGTTCAGGTCAAGAGCCTGCAAAGCCTTCCTCAAATCTTCACCTGGTGTAGTCTTCCTCTCCCCAACAAGACGTCCAGCCAGTACCACTCTTCTGTTCTGGAAGCTCTTTTTGAGACTGAGTTGCACTCTTGTTGCCCAAGTTAGAGTGCAATGGTGCCATCTCAGCTCACTGCAACCTCCACCTCCCAGGTTCAAGCAATTCTCTTGCCTCAGCCTCCCAAGTAGCTGGGATTACACGTGCACACCACCACGCCCAGCTAATTTTTCTATTTTTAGTAGAGATGGGGTTTCACCATGTTAGCCAGGCTGGTCTTGAACTCCTGACCTCAGGTGATCCACCCGCCTCGGCCTCCCAAAGTGCTGGGATTACAGGCGTGAGCCACTGCGCCCAGCCTCTGGAAGCTTTCTCTCTTGTGCCTATGGCCTTGTAACTAGCCTACAAGCTGCCGAAGGCCAGAAACTATGTTCTGAACATGGAAGTTGAAACATAATTGCTGGATGAATTCAAGTAGAAACCAGAGCACCACTTTTGTCATATCCCTCACCCTAAGTGATTTTTCTGGCTTCCAAGGAAGAGGAAGTTCCTTTCATCTCCTGCAATGGCTTGAGGTAAGGCCTGAGAGGGAGGAATAATTAGTTTTCTGTCAGCAGAAAGTATCTTTGGGGTTGCCACATGTCTTTGGGTTTTCCTTCCCAAACCACCTGGGGTAGAAAAGACGCTAGAGTGAGACCAAGGTCCTCATCAGCCAGAAAGGGTTTGATGCGCAGAGGCAGAGTTCTGGCCCTATGGGGCCCTGACCCAGAGCAGAGGGAGCCTGGAGCAGAGCTGACCATGCCCGGGCACTATCCTCACCATCGTCGGAGTCACTGTCGGAGTCCTGGGAGATCAGCTCATTCTTCCTCTCCAGAGCCTGCTCCAGAGCTGCCTGTAACTTCCTAGGTAACAATGTGTCCTCGTCGTCCATCTGCAGGAGAAAGAAAGCAGTGACAATCATAGCTGACGCTGAGCTCTTACTATGTGCTAAGACCTGTTAGAAGAGCTTGAGTAGATAATCTCATTTATCTCTCCCAATAACCCTCATAACTATCATCAACCTCATTTTAAGATGAGGAACTGGAGCACAGAAAGGTTAGGAAACTTGCCCAAGATTACAGAGATTAAAAGTAGTAGAGGGCCAGGCACAGTGGCTCATGCCAGTAATCCCAACACTTTGGGAGGCTGAGTGGGAGGATCACTTGAGCCTAGGAGGGTGTTCGAGACCAGCCTGGGCCTGGGCAATTTAGCAGGTCCCTCTATCTGTAAAACACACACACACAAAAAACAATTAGTCAAGTATGGTAGCATGCACCTGTACTCCCAGCTGCTTAGGAGGCTGACGTGGGGAGGATCACCTGAGCCCAGGGAGGTCGAGGCTGCAGTGTCATGATTGTACCACTGCACACCAGCCTGGATGACCGTGAGACCCTGTCTCAAAAAAAAGGTGGTAGAGCCAGTGGCCTTTGTGACCAGGACTAGCCAGGGGTTCCTGATTAGGTCTCCCCAATTCCTCCATCTTCAGCTCTAGGTAGGAGGCACAGTTGGCTTGGGGCAGGGAGACCGTGGCCAGCCTGTGTTTCAGGAATGAAGTTAGACTGTTGTTTCAGTCTCTACACTCTGTTTCTGTGTCCATATCACTATGCCTGGTACCCAGGGAGTCCTCAGCTACATCACTGGTGTGTAACAGACAGTAAGTACATTTCCATAGGGGAGGCACTGGGTTGTGCTCCTTGGTAGAGAGTCAGGAGGATTTCCACGACTAACAAAGGCTTTTTGTAGTTGACAACAATGATTGCAAACCTGTACATTATACAACAATCTATATTTGTGTAACCCCCGGCAACATTTCAAGGCGGATGTTGTCACCACCTCTGCTTTAGAGCTCAGAGGAATTTAGAGGCCTAAGACCATGTGGCTGCAAGCGGGCAAAGTCCAGTGGTCAAGTCTGTGGACTCCCAGGCCGTGTTCTTCAAGTTCCCACACTGCCTTCCAGAAGCTGATGATGCCACTGGAAAGGCAGACCCTGCTGAGGTCAAAGATTCCAAGACTAGCTTCTCCCCACCTTTGACTAGTCTGTGAGTAAGTATGGAACCCAGAGAGCTCAACAAACAGATTGTGAAGGTTGAGTAGTGTGTGTGATGGTGCAGGGTGGTCAGGAGCCTCACTCTAGCAAGCACCCACCCTCTTACCTGTCGGATGAATCGGTCAGATCCCAGATTCACCATCAGCGCCTGAGAAAATGAGTCATTAGCAGAGTGGCTCAAGGCATGAGTCCCGCAATGCCCTCTGCCAGGCCTCCAGACCTCCCAGGTTCCCAGGGTCAGATAACAGGAAGAACTCCAGCCGGGGATAGACCTCCCAGGGAGAAAGGATAAGAGCCTGGTAAAGAGGCTGAGGGGCCACAAGTAAGATCCCAGCACCTGCTTCCCCTTCCACCCTTCCCCCCAGCTGGTTCCCCCCATGGCCCACCTCCTCCACAGGCAGCTCCTTCAGTTTGGGGAGGGAGCTGGAGAGCAGGCCAACCAGGAAGGGGGTGGGACAGCAGACGATGTCAATCATGGAGGCCGGGAGGACAGGAATGAAGGTGTGCTGCCAGGAGAAGGGGTAGAGCAAGGCCACCACCGCGTGGGAGCAGCTGGAGAGGGTACTGATGGGCAGACAGAGAGACAGAGCACCTGAGCCCAGGCCCAGGACCTTAGAGTTCACTGGAGGCTCAGGACAGCCTTTGATCATAAACCTCCCAGTGCAACAAAAATGCTAATGGGGCTCAGGGACCCTGCAGACTGGTGAAGCCCCCACTTTCCCACTGCGTAGCGCCTCAGGGACAACAGTGCTACTCTCAGGGAAATGCACTTACAAACAGCCAGGAAGGTATGCAGCATCCCGCAGGGACAGTCATCTGACAAAGATCTGGAAAAGGGCTGTCTTGGGTTTGGGGGGCACATTACTGGGCCCGTGGATGAGGGGGCAGGAGGTTTTGTAAACCCCTAGGGCCAGTGAATGCAGATCCTGGGTACCCTCTCCCACCCCACATCAGAACTAGGCAAGAGGGACAAAGAACTTGTGGAAAACCTAAATCATCATCAATGGAACATGAGCTGGCTGGACCTACCCCTCCCCTCTCCAGCCGGAGGCAGACCCCAGGCAGAACAGGAAGGACATCTTTTCCAAGACCCCAAACTGGCAGAACTTGAATACCCGGCCAGGCCAAGAACAAGACCTTGGGATCATCCCTCCCAGAATGGTCCTGGAATGTGCTCAGAGGCAGCTGCAACCACAGGAAACAATAGCTGTATTCACAGACCCATGGGAGCTGGGCTAGGGGGCAGGGTGGCAAAGAAGAGGCTCAGCCATGCATTAAGAGGGTAGAACCTTCAGGAAAAGAAACCTCATGGTCCAGGCTCTCTTAGGGGCCACTAAGGCCAGGCCAGGGCACCAAAGCCGGGCAGTCAGGGGCTTTGTTGGCTGACAATGACCATGGCTGGCACACAGGAGGGGCCTCTTTGAGCTGCTGTACCTAGCTCATTCCAGCTGTTGGGCTAGATTTCTTCACAGCGGCCTGATGGGCCCACAAAACACCTAGAACTGTGAGACACAGAAGCACTGAGGCTGTGATGGGAACAAGTGAGGGGCAGTTTTCCTTTCTAAACCCTGGCACTCTATGGAAAAGTCAGCAGCTCTGGTTTTTCTTCCTCCTTGCTTCTCCTGGGCTGAGGATGGGCCTGGGTTCCTGTCCCTGTGAGGGCAATCGGGAGTTCATTTCTCGGGCTCCTCTCAACGGCTCCCTCATATATATGGAAGGGAATATCCCAGGGATTCAGGACTTACTGGAGGGCAAACCAGAAGGGGGATTTTCCTTCACTGCCCTCCTCTGAGCACCTGACATTAAGGTGGCTTAATCAATGTCCAAATGACCACTCTAGAGAAGCCACTACTTGGGATGGATTCTTTGACCAAAACAATACGTAACATGTTGCCAATAACCCATCCTGTTGTTGTAGGAGTTATTAAGAAATTATTTTACACAGAGAGGAAAAGTTTTTGTTTCTTTTTAATTTTTAATTTTTTATTTATTTACTTATTTTGGGACGAAGTCTCACTCCCAGGCTGGAGTACAGTGGCACAATCTCCGCTCACTGCAGCCTCCACCTCCCAGATTCAAGCGATTCTCCTGCCTCAGCCTCCTGAATAGCTGTGACTACAGGCGCCCGCCATCACACCCAGCTAATACAGGGTTTCACCATGTTGGCCAGGATAGTCTCAATCTCTTGACCTTGTGATCTGCCAGCCTCGGCCTCCCAAAGTGCTGGGATTACAGGCATGAGCCACCGCGCTTCGTTTCTTTTAAAGCAGCTCAAAAATGTTTCTTGTCTAGAAAGCAAGCCCTAGCTCTTACAGCCAGGCAGGCAACCTTTGATATGCAAATACAGACCATTAGAAATTGGGTCCACCCAACACGGCAATTCTCACCGTTGTCTTCTTGCCCTTGCCCCCACATGTGCCTAGCAGCATGGCTGCCCCGCATATTCCCACGTGTGTAGAACATCAGGCACCCTATATTCGCATATTAAAAGGCGAGGATGGGAGGGCCAGCTTTTTCGGGGGCTACATGAGTGACATGCCAGGTCAAACCAATCCCCTAAGCCCTATGCAAATCAAACACCACCTCCTCCAGCCTACTTATAAAACTGGCTGGTGTCCACAGCACTTGAGGTTCCCTCTCTTGGCTTTGGAGCCTCCCTCCCTCTGTCTCTGTACTTCTCCTTTCTTCTTTCCTTCTTACCTATTAAACTCTCTGCTCCTTAAAACCAACCCCACCTGTGTCCGTGTCGTTTTATCTAAACCAGCATAAGAACCAAAAGCCCTAGTGTTCCTCCACTCATTGGAGCCATATCACTGTCCCTTGCCTGTGTCACCCCCCAACCACCACTGACATAAAACTTTTTTCTTTTTTCAACCTTGGCTGTCTAGAAGAGCTCTCACTTCTTCCTTCCTAAAATGCCTCAGGTCCAGTGACCATCACTTCTGCCACCCGTCCCATGGCCACCACCAGACCTTGACACCTCTACCTCTAAAGTCCTAAATGCCAGCATTTCAGACCAAGACTTGTGACCCACCCAGCTCTTTTCTTACTCCTCCTAAACCAGCTCCCCCACTTCCCTGGCACCTCCAGGCCCTGCACATCGTTTCCTGGTGTGGGCTGGCCAGCCTTCCTCACCCACTCTCCTCTCTGCACCTCAATGCCCCCATGGCATCCTCCTCCCCAGCCCTCCCAGTGCCCAGCCCTGGGCCACTGCAGTCGCCTTCTCCAGGGGACACCCTCCACAGGACCCTCGCTGGCTGGCTCAGCACTCCTCACACTGTCCCCAGTCAGTGCTCTTGCCCCTTCCTCACAGCGGCTCTTTCCTCAAACTCAGCATCCCATTGAGATGGCTTTGCCTCCCCCTCCAGAAGAAATGCAACCATCTGCCAAAAAATCTCAATTTCTTAACCTTTCCCCTGTACATATACCGCCATCTGCACAGTCTTCGCTGTTGCAAAGGAAGAAATGTCCCTCCCTCTTCCCTCAGGCCAAGCCCTCCACAGGGTTCTCAATCCTGCCATCTGTGTGCTCCCAAACCCTTCTCCCTTACCCACACAGGGGTGCTACCTTTCCACCTAGTCTTTATCTCCCTATGCACAGCCCCCACTCCAGCACCAGCCAGCAAGTGCTTAGGCTCCTGAACACTTGCTGATTCGCTTGTGGGCGTGCCTTCCCCCTCCCCTCTTCTTCCTTGCCCGGCTGGGCCCTACCTGAGCTTATCTGCCACAAAAATGACCCGGCGCTCCAGCAACAGCGAGGCAAAGATTCGGATGAGCTGGCGCACACTGAGGCAGGTAAAAAGGCACTCAAAGTCCACATGCTCCAGCCGTGAGTCCATGGGCCGCCGCAGCTCTAACACCTGCAGGAGAGCGATGGGAAAGTGGGCCTGGGCCAGCCAGGTGGGTGCTGCCCTCCAGCCCTCCACGAAGCAACTGGAGGCTGCTTTCCCCTTTCCACCTGCTCTTTTCCAGGTCTCTCGTCTATCCTGCTATGCAGTAAACCCCTCTCCTCCACCCCTCAGACTACAGCTCTGCTCTCACAGCACTTGAACACCCAAGCTGTGGGTGAGAGGGCTGCCTGTGAAAGAGGGGAAGGATCCAGAAGGAAGGAGTTGAGGGACCATCCATCGGGACCTCAGGAAGAGAGGAGAGCTGACTGCTCTTAGAGATAGGGAGAAGCAGGGAACCACACAGCCACATCTCTAGGGTCCTCCTGCCCACCTCCCCAGACAAAGGTCTAAGCCCTTAATGCTGACTAGACCCCACTGCTCTCCAGGCATCTCCGCATCCCAGGACTCTAATCCCAGCCACCTCTGGAAAGGCAATGCTGGTGTCCTTGTTGCGCTGTCCCCCTCCCTTTCCTGCTAGAAAGAGTTTCCTTCCAGAGGCTATTTGTCCTGCCATCCTGGCCTTTATCTCCATCACCCTAAGTCCTGTGCCAGGCACAAAGAAAACACAAGCAAAGAGCTGGCCATTCTGCAACCTTGCCAGGAAGCAGGACTGTCTTATCAGGGCTAGGCCTAGCCTTCTTTCCTCCAAAGGTGGCTCCCAAGGTCAGTGCCACAGCTCAGAGAGCCTCTTCTCTGGGGGCAGTCATGGGGGTGGGAGGTAGCGAGTAACCCCAGTGGTGAGGGCAGGAGGAACTGCTGACGCTCAGGCTGTGCCAAAGCAGCTGTGTCCCTGGGGTCTGCCTGGCCTCATCCTTGGTCCCATAGCGTGTGTGTGCAGCATAGATGTGAAGGCCTCCTGAAAACTAGGGTGAGAAACCAGTTCTCTCTCATTGCCTGATGGCATCAAAGGTAATGCTTTACAAGGAGTTCTTATACCCACATCATCTCATTTGTTCCTCAGAGTCTAAGCAAGTGAAGGCGTTCTGATTCCTAACTCAGCATCCATCCTTCTGGGCCCCAGAGAAGCAGCAAAATGGGCACAGGGCACAGGGCACAGTAGCGGTCTGTGTCCACTGTCTCTCCCACCTGATGGTGTACTCCTGGAAGGACCGGTGATCCGCCAGATGCTGGGTACACCCCAAATGGTCAGTGAATGTGGGCTCAAGGAAAGAAGTACCACAATGATGCCAGAGCCCTTTATACCTGCTCCAGGCCCTGTCCCCGCCCCAGAAGTCACAAGCTCCCTGCATGCAGCCCAACAGGCTCTGCTCTCTAGCACCCAGCCCCACCTAGTCCCTACTGTCCCTGGGGCCCAGCCCTCCCCCTTCCCCCAGGGATTGAGAATTCACACAGGCTGCTCCCACTCTTGGTCTTGTTCCATGCATCCCTGCGTTCAAGGAGATCAGGCCCAGGGGTCTGAAGGAACCGAGCAGTTACAGCCTGGGAGTCCAGTGGGTGTGACCAACATCTGCACAGGGACAGGCAGGACATCTAGGAGGGCAGCCAAGCTCATGTGCGTGGGGAGGGGTCAGGGAAGCCTTTCAGAGCACAAGGTACTTGACTCCCCAAAGAGAAAAGAAGGGAAGTGTCTTCTAAGCCAAAGGAAGTAGGGTTGAGGGAAGAGTAAGTATCAAGTCAGAAGATGAGAGCCCAGTGAGGTGGCCAGTGCCAGACCACGAAGAGCTCCCAGGCATGATGCTGGGCTATAAGGCAAGGGTCACCTATCCTGTGCCCCACAGCCACCACAAAGCCTAAAGTTCCTCTAAATGAAGGGGAGAAAAGAGGCGAGGAGAAAGCCCTCAAGCTAGGAGTTGCCACTGCTCAGCAAGCTTGGTATGCTTTTTTGGTCAGTCCTTCTCCCATTCTCTACAACTAATTTATTTACTCTTCCCTCTCCTAGAACCCAACATCCACCTCTTACTCTCAAAGAATGACCTTTTCTATTTATATATATATATTTTTTTTTTTTTTCTGAGATGGAGTCTCGCTTTGTCACCCAGGCTGGAGTGCAGTGGTGCGATCTTGGCTCCCTGCAACCTTCACTTCCCGGGTTCAAGAGATTCTCCTGTCTCAGCCTCCTGAGTGGCTAGGATTACAGGCATGTGCCACCACACCTGGCAATTTTTTTTTTTTTGTATTTTTGGAAGAGACGGGGTTTCAACATATTGGCCGGGCTGGTCTCAAACTCCGGACCTCAAGTGATCCCCCCACCTCAGCCTCCCGATGTGCTGGGATTACAAGCATGAGCCACTGTGCCTGGTCTGACCTTTTCTATTTTGAGAAAATCAAAGCCATCAGATGAGAATCCAAAATCTACTAAGCCACTCCCTCCTCTCCTAATAAATGCCAAGCCCTCCATGGAGCCTAACACTCACATCTTCTCAGCACACTCTGTTAGCCCCTCCACCTCCTGTAGCTTGAACCTCTTCCTCTGGCAGCCATTCCCACCAGCATACAAACAACCACCCCTAACAAGCTTCCCTAGTTCCACATTTCAGTTGCTGCCCTCTTCCCTATTTCTCTCCACAGCCATGCAATCTTGAGAAGATGTCTACACAGGCTGTTTCCACTTCCTCACCCCCATCACTTCTCAAGCTCCAGCCCAACTTCTGGGCCCTGCACTTGTCAAGATCTTCCACACCTCATCCTGACCTCTTGGTGGTACCTGCTTCAGATCATGGCTTCCTTTTTGAGGTGCTCCTCAGCCGAAGCCCTCCCCTCGTGTTCCCCTCTCCTCAAACTTCAGGGCTATGGCTCCTCTCCTGCAGGGCCTCTGCATGTTGGGGTTCCCTAGGACTGAGGAGGACCCCATACTGGGCTCTCTTCTCTTCCCTATGTACACTCTTTGCTACTACATATCTTCTACTGGGGGTCTCACGGGCATCTCAAACTTGACATGTACACATTTGGACTCTTCCTCCTCATTACCTGCTTCTCCTTCACGAGCTCCCATCTCAGTACATGGCTCCATCATCTACCCTGGGGCTCCAGCCAGAAAACTGGGAGTCAGCCTTACAGTCTCTGTGACAACTATGCCCTATTTCCAATCAAACACAAAGTGCTATTGGTCCTAATTCTAAAATCCATCTACTTCCCTTCCCCTGTTCTACCACATCTTAATCCAAAGCTGCCATCATCTCTTGCCTGTAGTGCCATAACAGTGTCCCTGCTGGTCTCCCTGTTTTCACTCCAACCATTAGCTACACGGCTGCCACAGTGGGCTTTGAATACATGTATCAGCTGGCCACAGGTGGCTCATGCCTGTAGTCCCTACAGTTTGGGAGGCAGAGGTGGGAGGATTGCTTGAGTCCAGGAGTTCAAGACCAGCCTGGGCAACATGGTGAAACTCTGTCTCTATAGAAAATACAAAAGTCAGCTGGGTGTGGTGGTGCATCCCTGTAGTCCCAGCTACTCAGGAGGCTGAAGTGGGAGAATTGCTTGAGCCTGGGAGGGTGAGGCTGCAGTGAGCCATGATAGCACCACTGCACTCCAGCACCACTGCACTCCAGCACCACTGCACAATATGGGTGGCAGAGTGAGACCCTGTCTCAAAAAAATAAAATGAAAACATATATCAGATCTTATCATACCCCTGCTTTAAATAAAATCCCCAAATCCTTAACTTGGCCTAGCAGGGACATCGTGATTGGGTTCTTGCCTGCCAACCCACCCCCGTCAACCCTCTGACCAGCACATGCACTTGCCCAACTTTTGCCTTTGCAGATGCTGGTTCCTCTACTTGGAATAATCTTCTCCCATTCATATCCTTCTCTTTCCATCTCCCTCCTCCTGCTTCATTTAGTTGCCCCCACTCACCACTTAGGTCTCTGGTAAAGTGTTACTTTCTCAGAGGAGACCTTCCCTGGCCCCTAATTTAAAGCAGAACCCTTGTTCCACACTCTCATAAGGTCCTGTGCTTTCACTTGGCTCGTAACACATTTAGGAATTATCTGTTTATGTGTAAACGTGTTTATTATAATATCAGTATCTCCCACTAGACTACAAACTTCATGAGGACAGAGCTGTGTCCCTCTAACTCTGACTCTGCTCTGAGGTCTGGCGCAATCTCTGACTGTGAGATGGCACACATTCAGTAACTGTTCGATGAATGAACAAAAGGAAGGCAGATGGAATGCAGTTTAGTCCAAATGGGTCAGGGAAGGCCCCTGGGAGGAGCAGAGGGCTGGGCAACATGTACATTCCTATTGTTCGCTGTTGTGGTCCCTAGTGATTGGGTACACTGACATGGTTGAGCAAGGAGGAGCCGTGCTCTGCACCCCTCAAAGATTATGACCTTGGCTAGCGTGGTCCTCCTGCCACCCCAGCCCGTAGCCCGAGAGAAGAGGGTGCAGAAATCCCTACCTCATTGCCAGCACCTGGCAGGAATGTCTTCACTTTGATGGTCTTCCCTGGGGCTGGGAAGGGCGACTCCATGAGACTTCTCATGAAAGGATAGACCAATGCCGCAGAGATCCCACGCCGGCGCTCCACCTCATCTAGGACCTGTGCCCACCGCCAGCAGCCCAAAGAGGAAGGGTGTCAGGGCAGTGCCCTTCTCCCCTCCTGGCAGAGAAGAGGGCAGCCAAGCATCTGACCGGGCTGGCCCAGAAGCTGGGAGATGGGAAGGCGGTCTTGCCAGGATCTGCACACTCTACCCTTCCCGTTTTGCTTGGCACTCAGTGACTCCTCTGTTCCTTAACTGGCCTTGCTTCAGTCCCCAAGAGCAGAGTAGCTGGGCAAAGGAAATACCACCCAAGAGTCAGCTCCCTGGGCACTCTTGCTTCCCCAAGGACTCTGGCTCTGCCCAGGGCCCAGGGTGGGCTGTGACAGGGCCAGCACAGGAGCTGGGGAAGTGCCAGCCAGCTGGGTAGAGGGTCAGGCTGGGGAATGGGAGGGCGTCATAGAGCTCACTGGTACTTGCTCCTGCATTCTGTCTCCCGCTTGCTCACACTCACAGGTGGTTTTCTCATCTAAGCTGGCTGCAGATACTCCTGTGGGAGCTGTCAGCTGGGGCAGGGGGAGGGAAGCCTGCCAGAGCCTCTTACCTTGGAAAACAAGCCGAAGCAGCCAAGGCGGCTGATGACACAGTACACCTCTGGCAACCGGGGCCCTTTCCCACTTGGCTGGGCCAGGACAAGGAGGAGGAGGAAAGAGACAGACACAGAGAATGCATGATTACCATTTCTGGCTCCTTTTCCTTGGGAACTGAGGAGTAAGGACTGCACTTCTAGTGGAGGAAGACTCTAACCCTCCTCTAAACCTCTCTGCAACCAGGGCCCTGAAGGAAACGCCACCACTCTCAGGACAGGCCTCAGCTCTGCAGGGTCTCCCAGCACCAGGTACCAGGCTCCTGCCAGGCTCTACACAGGCTCTGCCCTTCCTCCCAGGAGGACGCTGACAGGGGCTGGCAAAGGGCAAAGCAGTTTGGCAGAGGCTACAGGGTGATCGGTGGATTCATATCCCTGAGGCTGGGACCCCAGCAGAGGGGAAGGACTAGGGTACATCCTTAGGAGCAAGCCATTGTAGCTTTTTAGCCCCATAGGGCATATTCGGCATAACATTCCTTTTTTGGTTCTTTTCCCCCTTTCTTGATCCACCTCCATTCTAAGAGAGCAAACTGAAAACAAGAGATGGGAGCTACTATTTACTGAACATTTGCTATACCTGACTTGGAACTTTACAAGAGATTTGTGAGACAGGGATTATTATCTCCTTCATAGATGAGGCAACTGAGTTCAAAAAGATTAAGCCATTGCCTAAGACCACCTATCTAGAAGCTGTGGAGCCAGGAGTTTGCTTTGGCCCTGTTTGGCTGTCTTAACCCTAAAGCCTGCTGCTTTCTGACAGGAAGGAAAAGAAACAAAGACAATCGGTAGAGGTTTGCTATAGAGTAAAGAAGCACAAAGAAGAACAGGACTTAAAAGGTGGGCATGGCCGGCCGTGGTGGCTCACGCCTGTTAATTCCAGCACTTTGGGAGGCCGAGGCAGGTGGATCACCTGAGATTGGGAGTTCGAGACCAGCCTGACCAACATGGAGAAATCCCATCT
>NW_012115921.1:227275-236421 GCF_000951035.1 Colobus angolensis palliatus
TCAGTGCCTTCTCCAGCAGGGCTCACAGGCCTGGAGGGCCTGGCAAGTCCGAGTCAGGAGGGAGCAGAGCAGCAGGTGCTGGCCCCTCATGCAGGCTGCTAAGCAAATGCAGATGGGGCTATTTCAGTCTCCAAACCTGCTGGCCACACGTCACAGATATAGAGAAGGCAGAATCTGTTTTTGTCCATATTAGGCCTGAAACTCACTCCTGTCTCTTTCCCTCTCCCCCGCCTCCCCTAAAGCCCCAAGTGATTAAATCAAGTATGTGGGATTTGGGTTAGAATCACTGTGTCCAATCTGCAGGAATGCCGAGCTAGTGCCAGCCCCCTTGGCAGGGACCCAGCCCAGGCCCTCTCTGAGCACGCCAGGACAAACACGCTCTTCCCTGGGGGCAGCAGCCCCACTGCAAAGGAGCAGCTCTGCTGCATCTATGTTCCAGCAAAGGCAGCCTTCGCAACACTCCTTCCAAGCCCAGGAGGCCCAGGCGGCCAGAGGCTTGCTGGCCTCTGCCTGGCTCACCACCTGGCATCGCTCCTGTGCATATGCCCTTCACCCCTCCCTGGGCACTCTACCTCCCAACACCCCCTCTCCCCAGTCCATCCTCTGGGGGTGATCCAAGAGTACCAGATTGGTGACAAATGACTTCCCTTCTGGTTCTGTGTGACCTTGGGCAAGTCATTCTACCTCTGAGTTTTGACTTCCCAATCTATGGATCAGGGATAATAACAACCCATGGGCTATTGTGATCATTTTTTTTAAAAGACATACTTGAAGCATCTAGCTTGGAATGTGACAGGTTCTAAACAATGTCTATTCCCTTGGCCTTTCCTGTGTTGGAAGTCCAATCTCCTGTAACAGGCCATCTAAAGTTCCTCGAGAGAAGATCCATGTTAAACTCATCTTTATATGCCTTTAGCACATGCCTGATTCTCAATAGGTCAGGGCTTCTGATAAGGGATGATGTGTTTCTGAATGAATGAATGACTGGCCCCAAATCCTTCCTTCAGGGCTCCTGCCCCCTTCATCTACCCCTAGACTGGTATCTGGGGAGGCTTTCTCTTGCTAAGGCCTGGAAACCCCAAAACATTGTCAACAACACAGTGCTCCAAGCGAGGAGTGCAGCAGGGACCAGGCTCTGGGCCTCTACCCTAATCTATTTCCCAGGACTAATGGGAATGGAGATGGTGAAGGACTTCTCTTTACAAAATGGCTAACATTTTCAAAACCCAATCCCTTTCCCCTAGATTCAAGGTATCTCTCTCAGATTCCCAGAGAAGATATGTCTCTGTCCCTCCCCAATCTCCAGCCCTACCACACCACAGACAGGCCTCCTCCCCACTACAGCCTGGCCAGGTATGGAGGTGAGGAATGTTGTCCCTCACCTAATCTGATGCATATATACATACTGCTGAGGGTGATTCGATCCTGCAACCAGAGACCAGCAATCAGAGCCCACGATCCCAAGGAAAATGAAGAAAAAGTAGAGAAAAACTAAAAAGACATGAAAACCCACTCCCTCCCCTTATTCCAGATAATCTCCGATCCTAAGGCCCCCTCAGAAGCACCACTCTGAGCCCTGCTCTCCCAGGGTGGCCTCACCTGTGAAAATGTGTGTGTTGGCAGGGGGTTGGGGGTGGCCTCAGGGAACAGAACATAGGATTTCATACAAGCTAAAGTTGCAGAAGGGCACACACACACACAAACACACACACCCTGACCTAGCCCCTGCCTGCCAGCCCGAGGACCAAATGGCCTCACTCACCAGTAAGCGCCTGCAGTAGCCAAAGCGTCTGCTGCCATCTTCCCCAGTCAGCATGAAAGAAAAGGTCTCACTGGAACAAAGAGAGGTCTGGCATCAGGGAGGTGTGAGAGGACCTAGGAAACAGCCCCCAAGAATAGGGACTGTCATCTTCAGGGTTGGGTGAAGGGCCAGGTTGCTGTAGGAGAGGTGGATGAGACTAGAGCAGGCCCGACTCAGGTGCCTACTGCTATGGGGGTAAAGAAGGCTATGCCCCTTCCTCCCTCCGGTCAGGCCAGGCCTCACCTGCTATACTCTGACACAGGGAGCCAGTCCTTGGCATCAGGGAAGCAAAACTGGGGAATGGCTTTGAGCCTTTCCTCTGCCTCTCGCATCTGCTTGGTGGGTCGGTCCAGCTGCAGGGAAGAAGGAACCAGGAGATGACATGGAACCTGAGGGCGGGTGGTGGTGGCTGAGAAACCCCTCCTCCCGAGGACCCTAGATGCCACTGACCAGTGGGCATGATCTCAGCAACCGTTGTCCCACTCTAAATTCTTACAGAGCCCTGAGTCATCATTCATTCATTCAATACATGCCAACAGAGTGCCTTCTGTATGGCATCTGACACACTGCTGTGCGCCAGGGCTCTTGGCTCTCGACGGAAAACAAAGGGGACAAGGTCCCCGACCCTGCACATTCTGGTCAGCAGAGTGAGATGGTCAACCACAACATCTCAGAGCGGGGCTTAAAAAAAAAATAAGCAGGGTGGCCGGGCGTGGTGGTTCATGCCTGTTATCCCAGCACTTTGGGAGGTCGAGACGGGCGGATCACCTGAGGTTGGGAGTTTGAGACCAGCCTGACCAACATGGAGAAACCCCGTTGCTACTAAAAATACAAAATTAGCCAGGAGTGGTGGCGCATGCCTGTAACCCCAGCTACTTGGGAGGCTGAGGCAGGAGAATCGCTTGAACCCAGGAGGCAGAGGTTGCAGTGAGCCGAGATCACACCATTGCACTCCAGCCTGCGCAACAAGAGTGAAACTCTGTCTCAAATAAATAAATAAATAATAAGCAGGGTGATGTAACAGAGCAAGCTGGGTAGGGGAGGGGCTCCATGCAGGCATCTGGACAGACCTCCTGAAAGAAGTCCTACTTGAGCAGAGCCTGAGAAATGAGAAGGAGCCAGCAGCCATGTGAAGAGCTGGAGAAAGCACATTCCTGGCAGAGGCAATGGCCGAAAGAGGGGTTGAGTGTGAGAGGAAGAAGAGGGAGGCCAGGCTGGCTGGCGACAAGCAGGGAAGGTGGAGTGAGAGAGAGGCTAGTGGGAGAAGTGCGGAGTGACAGCTAGTGGGTGCAGAGTTTCTCTTTGGGGTGATAAAAATGTTCTAAAATTGATAAGTGGTGATTGCACAATTCTGTGAATACACCCAAACACTGAACTGTATACATTAAGTGGGTGAACTGTATGGTATTCAATCGTTTTGGATTTTATTCTAAGCACACTGAGAGATTCTCTCTCAGCCCTCATCCCTTGAACAAGCACTGGCCCAAACCCACCCCCGCTGCAGCCCAAACCCACTTCCCTCCTGGCCGAGAGGAGGCAGGTTCAGGGCTGTGGCAGCTCGGACGAACAAGATCTCTCTCCTTCCCCAAATAGGCCTGGTGGATAGAGGCTGGAAGAGGGGAAATATGGGCAAGGTTGGGAGGGAGAGGGCCTCACCTTGGGAAACTGGTAGGAGACTTCGGGGAGGTAGGTGTTTCGCGATGGCTTCTTCTTGAGGGACACCACCACAAAGTACTCGAAAAGCTCCCGCTCCTGCCACTCCAGCAGCTCCAGCTCCAGGGTGCGATAGCTGGGCGCGTGCTTCAGCATCGACTGGATGTGGACCAGGCGCTGTGTGTGGGCTGGAGGCAGGTTGCACATCAGGGAATGGACCCTCACAGGCCTCATGTTAGCTCCCCTACCCCTGGCTCAGGGCTCCATCACTGTGGAGCACTTTTAAGGGCATAAGCCTAGTCTGATACCATCCCCAGCTTGCAGTGCGGGAGGACTGGCAGGCACAAGGTGCTGACCCCTGCACAAAGACTCTGCCCTGACACAGGAGGCTGCAGGCCTGGTCTTCCTGGAGCCTCTGGAGACTGAGCTGGGGCAGGAGGACTGACGAGGCCAGGCAAACCCAGGGATGCATCTTGGCACCCACTCTGTCCCTGTACCAAAAGGACCAGAATACATGAACATCCACAAAGGCTTCATCCCTGGGCCCCTAGCAGTACTTGAGCCTTGTCCGTGCTCCTACATCCAAAGTCTACTTGCCATTTGCCTGGGGATGAGAGGATAATCATCCAGGATAGGCCTAAGCAGGGTTTCCCCATAGAGAAAGCACAAAGATTTATCCAAGGACCCTGGAATGTGAAGGTTCCAGAATCTTTCCAGGCTCCTCTCTGGGGAGAGGGGAGATGGGGGGCGGGGCTGCAGGGCCTCCAGAGAAACAGTTTCCTCTGGCACATTTCTTGCCAGAAGAGGTCCTTGTAATCTTCTGTACCCATCTCTCACCCTCCAGATCTACAACCTTTTTTTTTTTTTGAAATGGAGTCTTGCTCTGTCTCCCAGGCTAGAGTGCAGTGGCCTGATCTCAGTCAGCTCACTGCAACCTCTGCCTCCCAGGTTCAAGTGATTCTCCTGCCTCCGCCTCCCGAGTAGCTGGGATTACACATGCCCACCACCGTGCCTGGCTAAATTTTGTTTGTTTTTTTTTTTTTAGTAAAGATGGGGTTTCACCATCTTAGCCAGGCTGGTCTCGAACTCCTGATCTCGTGATCTGCCCGCCTCGGCCTCCCAAAGTGCTGGGATTACAGGCGTGAGCCACCACGCCCAGCTGAGATCTACATTTACCAGGCAAATCTAGCTCCCAATTCCCATGGACAATGGCTTGGGACAGTTTGGGCAGGGCTCCACCCTTACATTTGGCAAAGAGAGACATCTGGATTTAACCTTGCAGGGCTGAGCTCACATGTCTGTAAGGACAGACTTCCCTGTGGCTCTTGCTCTGTTGTTCTGGCATCTGGCCTGTCTGTCGCCTCTCCACATCAGGCCAGTTAGGGACACTGGAGCCACACATCCATCGGCAGAGAAGGCTGATTCCCTGCAGCCCTGCTGGGAGAGCTTCCGTGCTCGTGGGAGCTGTGCCTCACCTTTGAGCCTGTCATCAGAGTCGCTCTCGCTCTCACTGTTTTCATCTGGAAAAGGAACAACAGAGGACATACTTGCTGGACCCCACAGCCAATGTTTTCTGCTCCCCTACCACCCCAACTTTTCTCACAGGGGATGGTCTCTACCTTCTCTGGGCCCATGGTGAGGCATCCTGCCTCCAGGAGGCCAAGATTTGAAATGGGAAACAGATTGCAATGCTCAGTGAGTCTGGCCTTTCCTTTTGCAGAAGCCGATTCGCACACCCACCTCCCTACTAAGGGCCTCACAGCCCAAAGTCTGAAGGAACCCATCCCAGACCTTTCTTCCCTCTCTGCTCCTCCCTCCTATGTGGCCATTTCCTGGCAGGGCTCTACCCTCCACAGGCAAATTGATGCCTCTCCCATTCCTAATGCCCAAGGGCCCGAGACACCTGAACCAGTTCCGGCACCAAAGCCTACCTCTCAGTGATGCTGTTTCAATGCTGGACATAGACAACTTTTTTAATCTCTTCTTTCCTCTCTTGGCATTGTAAATGGAGTTAATTCTTTGGACAAGCTGGGTGAGAAAAGCAGGGTGGGTGAGGTAACCTTAACACCAGCTGCCCCACTAACAAGAAGGCTGAGTAGGAGCTCATCCCTGCCCTTAATGGTACAGGATTTCTGCATTGCACCCGCTGGGTCCAGGACTGGTCTAACTGCAGAACCGACCCCAAGTGGTGACTCACCAGCCATGCCTGGTAGCTCTCCATACACCTAGTCCCCCAAGAGTGGTCTCCTGCCCCAACACAAGGACACTAAACTTAGCTCCCCAGAGGAAGGAACTATGATCAAACTAGACAGGATGGTAACTCTTGGGTCCCAAGAGTCATTGAACCAACTGAGACAAAGAGCTTCTGAGATGCAATAACAGGAACAAGGATTCTAGCCTTTCCCCTCTGAGCCATAACCTGGGGCCCCGACAGGAAGAATCTAAATTCCCAATATACCCAAGCATTGTTTGCAGGCTAAAAATACCATCTGGCTAAATCCTGCTGCTTTGGGCCGGGGATTTGGGCCTGGCTGCCTATGTGTGAAAATCATTGCTGAAAACTCTTCAAAGCTGTGAGTTATAGGAAGAACCCTTGTTTGAGTCCTAGGTCCTTGAAAGCCTGGAAATGCTTATGTGTGCAGATACCCCAAAATTCATACACCACACTTACTAATGGAGAGCCTTGGCTAGCCTTTCCGTCCTCTAACATCTGAGCACCAAGAATCAGTTAATGCATCTTTTTCGATAAGAAAGGATAATTAATCAGATGAAAAAGAGGCCAGTGCACAGACCCAGAATTTATTCAAAGGGAATCGAGGAAGCAGTCCAGATTAGGGAAGGAAGGAAGCCAGGAAGGAGAGAGAAAGGCTGGCTGCCTGCCCGCCCACCTGCCCAGCCCCAGTGGGCTGCCTCTGGGGAGGGTACCTTGGGAATGCGGCGGGCCCGGCGGCTAGACAGCAGCTCGCTGGTGGTGCTGAGGCTGTCTTCGTTGAGGCTGGAGGGTGAGGACGGCAGGCTCAGCTGAGCCAGCAGCAGCATGTCGTCATGGCTGTGCCTCTTGGGTAATCGTGGCAGCCGGTGGCTCTTCCTTTCTGACCAGTTCCCACTGCGCAGGGACTGGCTGTTGGGTTTCAGGGAAAGCTGGCATGGGGGAGAGGACATGTGAGAGGGGCTTGCCACAGAGGCCTTGGCCAGTGCCTCTCGGCTGGGATGGGGACACAGAGGCCAAGGGCTGGCATCCCTGGCTCCCCACAATCTTGCCCTGGAATTTCCATATCTCTCTTAAGACTTTAACTACTAATCAGCCAGGTCAGGGCTAGATTAGATACTTGCCTTCCCTAAAGGAAGCTTCACTACTGCCAGCAAAAAATGAAAGCAGAGGCTAAAAACACCTGTGCTCTTATCTGAATGGAAGAAAAAGGCAAAGTGGGAATTTTGGGGGCTCCTCCTGAGCTTTGGGACAAGGATTACTGGGTCTGGGTGATGCAACCAGTCTTCCAGACCTCTGCCCCTGAGCCAGTCCTAAAAGGTTTCAGACAGCAGAGGCCATAACCTAATGGCCAGCCTGCTGGGCTGGGAGATCCTGCAGCCTGGCCCTCCTAACTGCTCCCATGGAGAACACAGGGGCTCTGGGCTCTGATCACCAAAGCTGGGCCAGGCAGGCCTCACACTGAATTGGCTTCCACACTCACAAGGCCCTGACTGCCCTCTTCCCAGCCCTGATCTACTCTCTGCCTCTCGCCATGTGCGCTGACCTCTCAGCCCAGGGCACCATCCTTGTTGTGGACCCTGTGGGGAGGCAAGTATCCCACAGACACCCAACCACTGTCTGGTTCTGGAATTGCCTCTCCTCACTCTTCAGCAAATCCTCCTTCCTTCACAGCCCCCAATTTCCTGTTCTCACCCAATCATTCTGGCAATGCAAACTCAGAGGAAGCCTGTTTGAACAGAGCCCTCATTAGGGGGTAAATCTTTTTTTTTTTTCTTTTTTTTTCTTTTGAGACAGAGTCTCACTCTGTCGCCCAGGCAGGAGTGCAGTGGCGCGATCTTGGCTCACTGCAACCTCCGCCTCCCGGGTTCAAGCAATTCTCCTGCCTCAGCCTCCCAAACAACTGGGACTACAGGCATGCGCCACCATGCCCAAGGTTAATGTTTGTATTTTTAGTAGAGATGGAGTTTCACTGGCCAGGCTGGTCTTGAACTCCTGACCTCAGATAGATGATCCGCCCACCTCGGCCTCCCAAAGTGCTGGGATTACATACATGCGTGAGCCACCACTCCCAGCTATGGGGTAGATCTTTTTTTTTTTTTTTTTTTTTTGAGACGGAGTCTCGCTCTGCCGCCCAGGCTGGAGTGCAGTGGCCGGATCTCAGCTCACTGCAAGCTCCGCCTCCCGGGTTCACGCCATTCTCCTGCCTCAGCCTCCCAAGTAGCTGGGACTACAGGCGCCCGCCACGTCGTCCAGCTAGTTTTTTGTATTTTTAGTAGAGACGGGGTTTCACCATGTTAGCCAGGATGGTCTCGATCTCCTGACCTCGTGATCCGCCCGTCTCGGCCTCCCAAAGTGCTGGGATTACAGGCTTGAGCCACCGCGCCCGGCCGGGGTAGATCTTTTATAAAAACAAACACCTTATTCCAAAGCCAGAAGAAATCATTTTTATATTATCTGACCAATGCTATACAGGTCCTTCCATTTGCAAAGATAATTAGAGTTACCTGGGGAGGTCAGAGAAGCCTCTCCACCTGCCTCTTGTCATCCTGGACAAGGACAGAAGGAGCTGAAGTCCAAGAGCTTCCTTTGGCTTTTCACCTTTCCTCTCGTTCTGCCTTCTCCCCATCCATTCCTTAAAGATTCATGCTTACTCTCTCCCATAGGAGTGGCTCCAGGTGTCACAGGCACCTGTCTGGCTCTCCAAATGTGATTTGGGGGCCTACAAATGGCCCCCTAATGCCAGTACTGAGATGACTTCTGGCAGAGTTGCAGAATGCCAAGACTCCCACTAGGCCCTGTCTTTCTGTTTCCCACAGGGTGATAAATAATCAGACAGGAGACTGCAAGGGCTCCTGGCTGAGTTTTGCAACTCAGGGCTTGTGTAGGAAGGGAAAGAAGATAGGACAGGATGCCCCTCAGAGCAGGTGCCAGTTGTCCACAGGGGTTTCAATATGGTGGATGTCCCTGAGTGCAGAGCCCTTTGCTAAGGAGACCTCCTTTATCAAGTACTAGTGAGGGTAAAAGCCTGAATGGAAGATGGGCCCAAGCCTTGGAAGGGCAGGCCCCCACTGTGGCCCTCACGCTAACCCTACAGGCCCACGTCAGGGCTGAGTTACCTGTGTGGGTGGGCTGTTGTACTTCCTGTCCTGAGGACTCCACATCCTGTGCAAAGAGTCCAAGGAGTTCTCAGACAGTTGCTGGGATTTTCGTCCTGCTCTTCGGCTCTTTAAGTCCACATCCTCATATGGATTCTCCTTGGGCAGATCTCCTGCAGAGGAGGAAGAGTTAGAGAAGGGGGAGAAGGAAAGAAGGAAACACACGAACTCACACACACACAAATAAACAAGCAGAATTCCTGTGAACCAAAGAGAATGGCTTCTGCCTGGCCCCTCAGCTCATGAGTCATGCAGCTGCCCGTCTGCAGTGGGGAGGCTACAAACAGATCCTGGCTCCAAGTCCAGCAGCAGAGCCCACCCCCCC
>NW_012115921.1:236472-241919 GCF_000951035.1 Colobus angolensis palliatus
CCTCTGCTTTATAAATTCAGGGATTGCACAAGACTGGCTCAGCCACCCCTGCCTGTGCCCAGCCAGAGGACAAAGCCAGCACCAAGAGTCTTTCCTTGGCTCCTTTCCCTCTGCTGCAAACACCCCAAAAAACACAGTTCAAGGTAAGGAAGGGTTTTCAGGTCACATGGCTGTCCCTTCACCCAAGGCTCAGGGGATCTCCCTGGGGACCTACTTTGGAGGGTGGGCATGGAGGAACTCACAGAACTGTCGCGAGCAGAGCTTCACCAGGCCCCCCCCTCACCTACAGTGCCATTCAACAAGTCTTTTAGGGCAGGGTTTTGTGGTGTTCACCGAGGCAACCTTGAAACGGAACAGTGATTAGCAAGAAGGAAGTGTTCGGTAATGATCTGTTCAATGACTCTCCTACTGTAGTGTGTCTATTCCCTCTACCGCTGATCTCAGCAAAAAGAGAACCATCAACACTCCCCTTTTGGAATAAACTCTCCTGCTGTGACACAGGGGAGGTGTGAAAGGCTTGGAAGGAGTCTGGGCCAAAGGATGGGGGTGAGGGGAGTTCTTGCTTCTCAGGACTAGTTCTAAAATCTGTGGCAGCGGGCACTGTATTGGCATTACCAGAAAATCTCAGAGAAGTCCAAAACACAATCCCTGCCCTTCAAGATGTTGAGTGGCACTCCTTTCCACAAGATGTATCTCCTGCCCCGACCCCTACAACATACACCTTTTCTAAAATACAGTAACAATATGGGCCGGGTCAGTCCCAGCTCGATCCTGGTGGCAGAATCTGTGGGGTGAACAGGTCCCTGGGGAACTCAGAACACAGCCCTCTCTGTACCCCTTTCCCCATCTTCCTGCTGCAGAGCAGGACTCACTCCAGCACTTCTGCTCAGCAGCAGGATTGAGCCTGGGTGACCACCGAGTCCCACACTTGTCCTACAGATGTCTGAATGTGCCTTACGCCCCAGAGGAACTCAGACCCCACTCCTCAGGAAGCAGGCAGAAGAAGGAGCTGGAGGACGAGAAACAAAGGCTGCCAAGAGTGACGCTTTCCTAGAGAGGGCACAGGAGAAGAGCCAACCCCTATATGCTTGCAGATCCCTCCTTTTCCAAAGTGGAGCTCCCTCCACATTGAGGCATCAACTTATGCAGAATCACAACGAATTTAGGAAATGCTCTTTCAGAGTCAGGGGGCAGGTGTGAAGAAGGGATTTCAGTGACAGCTAAATAGACTGCAGTAGGAGTAATATAAATCTCTGTAAACTTATGAGTCAAAGATGGGTCACTGGGATTTGGGAATGGATTAAGTGATTCCCAACTCCAAGCAGAGTCCCCAGCAATGGAGCAGACCTTTTCCTGTAACACAGTCATACTATTAAAATGACTTGTCTCCATTCCAGAGCCCTGACTAAGCAGCCCTGTCCCAAGAAGCCAAATAGCAAACCCAGCACCCCCTGCATGTTTTCTCCAGCCTACCCCACCGGGGGGCACTTAGGGAGGCGTTGGGGATGGATTCTCTACTTCTTGGTCCTTCCGCAACATATGTCCTGCAGAAGTGAGGGGGTGGGGGGACTAAGAAGGGAAAATGCCAGGACACAGTCTTCCTGATCCCCTAAAACAGGACCAGAGCATCACTGTCCACATCAGGGCAGGGAGAACATTGATGCCAAGCTCATCAAATCCTTGGGCTGCATGATCAGCCAGGGCCTTTATTATCATCCCCAACCTATAGTAAGCCTTGTCCCAATCCCAGGGGTTTCTCCAAGCCACTGACATTTGGGGTTGAGTAATTCTTGTTGTGGTAGACTGCCCTGTCCATTTTTAGGATGTTTGGTGGCAACCTTGGCTTCTGTCCACCAGGAGACATTAGCATCTCCTTAGCTGTAACAGCCCAAAATGTCTCCAGACACTGCCAGATGCTCTCTGGGGCGGACAGAGGGAAGAAAGGAGGGAGAGGAAGGGAGTCAGGAAGGGAGGGAGGAAAGAGTGAAGCTGCCCCCCACTGAGAACCACTGCTTTAGATAGAGCTTTCTAAACTTCCAGTGGCTTCTGAGTGTGTGACGTGAGTCCCAAGACTAGCCCTCTTTTTTTCCATCCTTTCTTCCTTCACCTCACTCTCTCCTTCCTTCCTTCTTTTCACTACAGTAAGAGCTTTGAATATTGATACAAAATCCAAAGCTCCAAGAAAAAGGTGTAGGATACTGAGGCCCAGGGAAGTAATAGATGTACAAGCCTGGTGCACATCACTGACAACCCAGGGGAAAACAGCCAGCAACAGCAGGTTCTCAAGATAGGTCCTGTCTCTGGAAACTCGATTTCAGGAAGACCTGCTCCTGCCCAGCCCCTTGTGCCAGCCCCTCTTCTCCAGCAATGTTTAACATCCTCTCTGATGTAACAAAGCCACTAATCAGTTCTCCAGCAAATAGATGGCTGGCCCCAGCCCACACGCTGCCTCCCCAGCCTCAGCTTGGTCCCTTCACCACCCTAACTCATCTGCCACTCCCAGCTTCCTGGACCATTCCTGACTGCCCTGGAAGAGCTGTCTCAAATAGATTCTCCCAGTCATCTCTCCAGGTGGACAGGGGGCCAGGGGATGGAGACGCACAGAGACAAGTGGACCCTGAGTCCTGGACCACTAAACTGAACCAGCTAAGAGCAAATAAATCTCAAAGCAATGGCTCAGAGTTGGAGGAGATGGTGGGCTGGGAAATGGTGTGCAGCACGTCCTACAGAGGACAGAGCTAAAGGAGCTAGGGCTGAATGGGAGATTCAGCAGGGGCATGAATGGGAGACAGGGAGCCTGGCAGATTGCAAATTTCTACCTGCATTCCTGCCCACACAGCTTTCTTGGGACAGTCCACACAACCCTTGGAGAGGGATGAAGAGGTGGCCCCTCTTCCCTGAAGGCCTGGCCCTCAGCAGCCTCAGCTCATCAAGCCCAGCTGGAGAAGCCAAAAGTCTCAACCTTTCCCAGCTTGGATGACGAAATAAGGGACAAAGGCATCACCAAGAATTTCTGCTTTGCACTATTCTAAAAGGGGTTTGTCAGAGCCCAAAAGTGTCACACTAATCCTCTTAAAGGAAGAATCCAGCCCCTCTGGGCCCTGCTCCCATTCCTCCCCACAACCTCCCACTCCTCCCCACAACCCTTCACTCCTCCCCATAACTCCTTTGGTCTTAACCACACATACAGCACTCCCCCACCCCAACCTAACTGGTAAAACCAGTTAGGAAAGGGGTGTGTGTATGCGCATAGGCACTGAGAATTTCTCCAAACACAGTCCTAAGCTTCCTGGACCACACCCATCACTAGGGTCCTGGGTCTGCAACTTCCCTCCCCAACCTCCTCTGGTTCCAACCAGGTGTTTCTCCTGGTTCTCAGCCTTTTTCCCTCTCTCACACAGGACAGAAAGGGCCAGGCTAAGAGCCCAACTCCCCAGCAACAGATCAGATTGGGGCCTCTAAGGGGCCGGCTGTTGCCCACCCTCCAAGACTTGACACCATTTCTCGACAGCCCCGGCACCTTCCCTGGGCTGCACCTCTTGGCTGTTTTGTTTCCCACTGCAACCTCCATCCCAGTGGGTGTTCTCTGCTCCTTACTGTTTCCCAGCCTGGGGGCAAATAAGGGAAGCAACCAGAGACAGTGGAGGCTCAAAAGGCTTTTGCATGCAGTCCAGGCTGACTGGCCGGGTCCCCAGCTTACATCCCACTGAAGTTCTTGGAAATGCTCCCTCAGCCCAGGCTAGCTGATGGGAGTGGGAATCTGCAGGAATGCAGCTCAGGCGCCGAGGCCACTCCACATAACTCCTTAACAAGATGCTTCCTTGGGTGCATTTTAAGTGTCAGGCTCAGAATGCAAACATAAGGCCTTGTAGAATAGCAGCATCTTCCAGGGGCAGATGTCAGATGGGACAGGTGAGAAATAGCAGCCCCAGGAAGCAGCAAGGCAGTAACTTTCTTTCCAAACTCCTTTTCTGCAAGTTAGCAGGGTAAACCTCAGTATTTTGGGAGTACCCCACCCCAGCTCCTCAGGCATCATGCCTAGTGTAGGCAGGAGGCCAGCAAACCCCCCACCACCCCCATTCGAGTCCACTGCTCACAGAGAGACACGTTTGTCTTGGGGCCAACTGGCCCTCCACCTCTGACAGACAGGACTCCAGTTCAATCACCAGGACCCAAGATGGAGATGAGCACTAGGCTCTCTGCCTCCCAACAGCTCCATCCCTGCGTGCCTGCAGGAGCCTGATCCAGCAGGGTCAGAGTCATCCTTCACCCCACAGAGCACAGGCTGGGCCCAGACCAGACAGACGGCTCCCAGGAAGTCCAAGCCACTGATCAGTCCGAGGCAAGACGGGAAACTGCCATTCTGAGTTCAGCAATAAGACACCTCCTGAAGCCTTGTGGGGAGCTCCAAACTCTCAGGCCTGTCCCCAGGGAATGAAAAAGAAACCCACCAGAATCTAACAGAAAGGGACTATTTTCCTCTGTATTTCCCTCTGGCCTCCCTAGTCAGGTCCCAGAAATTCAGATTGGGCTGCTGTGGGGACACAAAAAAGGAAAACATGCACAGGGCACTGTCCTAACTGCAGACTCCGGAAACCACCCCACCACCCCACCAGGCCAAAGCAAAACCTAAACATCCGATGTAGTGTATTCCCAAACTGGTGCTTGGGTCGCTCCCCTCCCTTTCTCCCGCATCCTCTCCCTCTCTTCTTTCCTTGTCCTTTAAGTGTTCCAAAGACCCAGAAGCCAGGTGAGCAGCTACCTCTACCTTTTGCCCATACAGCGCTGACCCCTAGCTGTACTAAGCCACCCAAGAAGCAGCCAAGCTGCTCCCATATTTTTTTAACTCCTCATGCAACACCCAGAGTGGAAGAGAGTCCTCCCTAATGAGTGGGGAGGCGCTCTGTTGCCCCACCCACTCCCTACCTCCTGTTGCAGGGAACATTCTCATTCACTCTAGTTTGGCAGAAACTGTAAACTGTCAGTTTGCTGCCCAGGACACTGGGAGCACCCAGTGTAGCTGCTGCTGTGGGCAGAGAGGACTGTGGTTTTCTGATGTCCCTTGACTATGCTGGGTGCTGGCAATCCTGTGGTCCTGCCGTTCTCTATTCTCTGAGAAGGATTTCCTGTGGGATATGTGTTTGGACGAACGGAGGCAGGATGGCGCACTTCCGGGTTCTTCTTCACCACCAGCTCTTCCCGCGCGCACGAAATTGCAGCCAGCGCCCAGGGAGGGTGCAGACCAACCGGGCATGTGCCAGGTGACGTCAATCCAAAGAGACCAAGATTTACCTGGTCGCACCTGCGGAACACCCCCTGACACGCCCGTGCCCCGCCTATTGCCCTCCCACTCCTAGAAAAGCCGCTCTCCGCCAGTGAGCCACGCGGCCTTCTCACAGCCCCACTCCTGTCGGGATGTCAGGACTGTG
Organism: Colobus angolensis palliatus; assembly: GCF_000951035.1. Lineage (NCBI taxonomy): Eukaryota > Metazoa > Chordata > Mammalia > Primates > Cercopithecidae > Colobus > Colobus angolensis. The sequence goes on from NW_012115921.1 coordinate 241,902, forward strand.
GGAACTCCGTCCGAGAGC
>NW_012115921.1:244289-277849 GCF_000951035.1 Colobus angolensis palliatus
GGACTGTGGGAACTCCGTCCGAGAGCCCCACTGGGGGACTCTGCCGGCCTCCTTTGCCGGAGGTCTACAGACTTCTCCCTACCCACCTTCTTTCCCTGAAGCTAGGTGACCAAAATAAATTTGCAGTTTTTGCTCCTACACTTGCCTACCCACTGGTTCTTTTGTGCCCGCTCGGCTGGTCTTAGAAAAACAAATCAATATGTTCTTGGATCATCTGAACTGAAATTTGAGAAAGGGATGGCTTCAACCATTTCTCTCTGTCCAAAGTTCCACCATCCAGGGCTCTGTTCAGGACTTTTTGGGGCAATGTTTGGGGGGCAGAATTTTGGAAGAACTGAGCTGGCCAACAGAGCTGTTCCCCAGGCCTTCTTAGGTCAGGTTTGAGAGAAGGGAAAGAGGAGGGCAAGTGTGTCTAGGCCTCTGCCTACTCACTCATTCGGGAGGATTTTCTTCCACTCCAGGATGTTGGTATTGCACAAGGAGGTGAGAAATACAGGAGCAGCACTGGCTGCCTCTTGGGTGGCTGAGTAGAACTGGGGTATGGGCTGGAGTTGGGGCATCTTCCTTAACTGCCCACCTGGCTTCTGGATCTTTGGTTCTGATGCCCCTAGCTCTTGACCTCTGCTCTGGGTTGCCTGTGGGTACAAAGCTGTCTTTTCCCCAGGGATAAGGGAAAGGGCCTCCCTCCCCAAACTCTTTTGCTATTCTAGGGACCTCACTCCTACAGTCTTCCAGCTGTGACCCAGTTTTGCGTGACTACATACTATACACTCTGTTCCTGGGAAAGCAGTGTCCCTGCGGGTCCCGGCATGGCTGCTGTCTCCCCAGAAACGCTGGCCCAGCAAGTGGCAAGGAAACGGCTATGAAACCGATGGCTCAGATCAAATGAGGGAACAAATGGCCCTCTCTTCATAAGATTCCAGGCTTCTGAGCCAGCCAGGCACGGTGGCTCACGCCTGTAATCCCAGCACTTTGGGAGCCCGAGGCGGGTGGATCACGAGGTCAGGAGATCGAGACCATCCTGGCTTACACGGTGAAACCCCGTCTCTACTAAAAAATACGAAAAACTAGCCGGGCGAGGTGGCGGGCGCCTGTAGTCCCAGCTGCTGGGGAGGCTGAGGCAGGAGAATGGCATGAACCCGGGAGGCGGAGCTTGCAGTGAGCTGAGATCCGGCCACTGCACTCCAGCCTGGGCGACAGAGTAAGACTTCATCTCAGAAAAAAAAAAAAAAGACTCCAGGCTTCTGAGAATCTGGAGGGTTCTCTCTACCCCGGGCCACTTCTCTCTCTCATGTATTAACTAACAACACATTCTTCTTATTCAGGGCCCAAGACAGAGGCAAGACAGGGGCCCAGAGAGGGAGCCAGCAGGCAACACAGCCTCTCTCCTCCCCACTAACCGACACTGACACCACACTTCACCTGAGCAGAATCAAAGCCCCTTACTGGAGAGGATGCTCACAGAATTGAAATGAACGCCAAACAAACAAAACAAAACAAAACAAAACAAATGCAACCCAGGCTACAGCATTTATCTTTCGTCTGATCCGTGAACACAAGTTTGCCAATACCATGTCTTCCCACCTGTTGGAAGACAAATCTCAATGGAGTCTTGCATTTCTGCCCTTCTTCTGAACAAGAGGAACTGACAGTTCCAGACTATATTTTAAAGGGTATTTATACAGCAAACAGCCTCGGAAGACAGAGATAGTGTCTCCCTTCAGGGCAGAGGCAGATTTGCTTCCTGACCAGAATGATAAAGATAATGTTTCCTCCAAGGACCAAGGTTAGGCAGGTTTGCCAGCAGTCTCTGAAAAGACTGGGGTTTCCTACGCTTGGGCTCCCCAGCTGGGACATGGACCTGCAGTGTCTGCAGCTTCCACCTGGGCCTTCTCCACACTGCCCCATGGGACTTACGCACAAGGGGAAACCCGTGTGAACACGAAGCTCATGCTGCCTGCTGTGCCATGAGTAATAAAGTCCTTTGTGACCCAGGGGTCTCATGTCTTCTGCCAGCACCCATGAAACTAGGGCAATGAAACTTCTTAGCTTGTACAATAGACTGAATGTTTGTGTTCCCCAAAATTCCTATGTTGAAACCTAATCCCCAATGTGCTGGCATTTGTAGGTGAGGCCTCTGGGAGGTGATTAGGTCACGTGTGCAGGGCCTTCACCAATTAGGGCCCTTTTAAAAGAGACCCCAGAGAACTCCCTCTGCCCCTTCCACCACATAAGAACACAGAAAGAAGATGGCCATCTCTGACCAGGTAGCAGGCCTGCACCAGACACTCAGTCTTATTTAATTCTAACAACAACCTTATGAAGTATTATTACTTTTTTTTTTTTTTTTGAGACGGAGTTTTGCTCATATTGCCCAGGCTGGAGTGCAACGGCGTGATCTCAGCTCCCTGAAACCTCAGTCTCCTGGGTTCAGGCGATTCTCCTGCCTTAGCCTCCCTAGTAGCTGGGATTACAGGTGCCCCCCACCATGCTCAGCTAATTTTTTGTATTTTTAGTAGAGACAGAGGCTGGTCTCAAACTCCTGACCTTAGGTGATCCACCAACCTCAGCCTCCAAAGTGCTGGGATTACAGGCATGAGCCACCATGCCCGGCTCGAAATGTTATTACTATTACTGTTGTTGTTAATATAGTCACATCATCATTTTATAAGAGAAAAACAGAGTCTTCACAAAAGTTAAGTGATTTGCCTTAAGGACACACAGCTAAGGAAGAGGGCCTGTTGGACTTCAAAGCCTTCCAAAAATAAAGGAAAGGAATGATGTCGTTTTCTCCTTCTCATGTCCCCAAACGTCCTTTGGATTTCAGTTCATTCAAGAGCCAGGCTTTTAATCACAAAGCCGCTCTGTCTTTGCTAAGGTGCTTCGCCCGATGTCCCACTTCCAGGAGGAGTTCCAGAAGGTGGAACCATGCCTGCCCACAGTGAAGGAGGCCAATCTAGGTGTTTCCTCCCGTTCCTGTTCTTCTGTAGCCCCCTGAGATGACCCAGCCGCCACCTCTGCCATTGCTTACCCACAATATCTTCATAGGCATTTTCTTCTAAAGTGCTTTTGGATCCAAACTTGGGTTGGTTCTCAGTACCATTCTCAGTGGGAGAAGAGGGGTACAGGGACTGGAGACTGGATGCATCCTCAAACTCAAAGGATTTTCTGTGGATAACGAGAGCAAGAGTCATTCCTGCTGAATCAGATCTCTGCTGCCTTGCTGGGGAATGTCCATGGCAACAGCAAAGACCATAGGCCCTCCTCATAAAGCCAGCTTCTGAAAGAACATCAAGGTAGGTCCAAACTTACCACCCAAATTAAGAGACAGGTGGTCTGAAAGGCCCCAGCCTGGGTGCCTGCAATGTGCCTTTCCCGAATAATACCGATATTAGGTAACAACAACTACCCCAGCTTAAAAGCATGCTGTTCCAGGTACTGCATCAAATGCACCTTTCCATGTGTTACCTCATTAATCTTCACAACAGTGCCACCAGTATTGTGACATCTTGTGAAAGAGGAGATGGAAGTGACAGAGGCATGATTCTCCCAGGTGATGTCCCACTCCAGGGCCTGAGCTGTTAACTATTAATTTTGGCCTCAAGCCCTAGAGAAGATCCCCCTTGAGAAGTTTCTGTGATTACACTGGAATCGAGTGCCTGGTCTGCCTCTGGGGTCTCACACCCTCATCTGCATCCTAGCCAGGGACTCCTGCCATTGCACTAAGCAGGTAGGAAGGCTCAACACTGGGAGGGTCCCACTCAGGGCTGTCAGGGGGTTGGAAAAGCAGTCGTTGCTGGGTGGTTTGTTGAAGCAGGAAGGGCTGAGCCCTTAAAACAAATAAGACCACTGCCAAGGTGGAGCTGGGAGGACAATTTGCAGTCAGAAGCTGCTTCCAAGACCCAGCTTCCCTTCAGCTAGTAGTTTGCTCCTTTCCATCCCTTGGACAACCTTCCTCTCTACTGTACAATTTCAAGACCACAGCTTGCTGTCTCCTAAGACTCCCTGAGCCTACAGCACTCTCTGCTCCTCTCCTTCATCTGAGAGGTACATCCCTCATCTGAGACCCCAACTGCATCCTCTTCCTCTCCAAGGTAAGTCCCCGCAGGCTCCTGGGGAGGGAGAGAAGGCAAGGCACTGACTGGATCCCTCCTCCCACCCAGGAACACCTCCTCTTCTTTCGGGCACCATCAGACCTTTCAGCCAAGAGGCCTTTTTCTCTTGTTTCCTAACAGCTTCTCCTGAGAGTCCTACCGTGCAGGGAAAGGGCTAAAAGTGCCCTGAAGGCTACAGCTTATTCTTAGCTTGCCTGTCCCTGCCCTGCCCCAAGCACTCAACACAACCGAACACTCTTTATATTGGCATCTCCTCCCTGTGCCTCTATGACACATTCCCTCCTGGCTTTCAGCTTTTCTTTTCAACTCCTGGCCACTACTTTTCAGGCTCTTATGAGGGGTTCTCCTTTTCCATTTGCTTTTTCAGTGTCCGGGTCTCTCAGAGTTCTGTCTTAAAAACTCTTTCTCACTCTGCACTTTCTAGGGACCAAATATCCATGGGCCATTGCCATATCTACCATCTCTATCTTGATGACTCCCAAATTTCTGTCTTTGGCCCAGATTCTTAACTAGATAAACATCCAATGGCTGAGCACAGTGGTTTGCAAATGTTGGCCCAGGACCAGAGTTAGTGTAACAGCAAGTTTTCTTTGGCATATACAGTAGACTCAGCATCATATGCAGGTAGCCCTCAAGTCAGTAAATAAGACACAAATCATATTCAGTCAAATTATCCTTGAAAATCCCCCAGGAAGGTGTCATACTGAGGACCAACATGCCATCTCTCATTAAAACTAATAGTTTCTCCCCAGGAATTTTTTTTTTTTTTTTTTTTGGCTGAATGCCAGAAGAAACACTTGGCTTGCATTTTACACACACACACACACACACATATTTTTTTGCAAGATAAGGTCTTGTGCTGTTGCCCAGGCTAGAGTGCAGTGGTGTGATCATACCCACTGTATCCTCAACCTCCTAGGCTCAAGCTATCCTCCCTCCTCAGCCTCCCAAGTAGCTGGGACTACTGGCACATGCCAACACTCCAGCTAATTTTTAAATTTTTTTGTAAAGATGGAGTCTCATTATGTTGCCCAGGCTGTCTTGAACTCCTAGTCTTAAATGATCCTCCCACTTTCGCCTCCCAAAGTGTTGGGATTACAGGTATGAGCCATCTCACCTGGACTGCTTTTTTTTTTTTAAATAAAAAAGTGTATTAAATGTAAGAATCACACTTGGTATAACAGACACAAACTTACCATCTCCACTCCTCATGGAACATGTTCACCATGTGAAACGGCATACAGAACAGACTGCACTTCTGGAACTGTTTCTCTTTTTCCAAGAGCACAGATTTAAGTTTGCTAAGTTAATTCTCACACGAAGGGACTCCTCCACATACGGTATATGTGTGTATATATTATATATAAATGCAGTGTGGGGTGGAGTATGTGTAAAACCTTCAGGCTGATGAACTCTCCCCCCACTCCCTTTGGTCACTTAGTCAACTGCTTTTGGCTCGTCTAAATTTAGCTCAGCAACTCCCTCTATGAGGAGCCTCCCTTCTCTCCCCCATCTAACTCAGATGCCCCTTCTCTGGGTCTCTGCGGCCTCCTGCACTGCCATGAGTTATGGCACATACGACATTATCCATAATTTATCTGTGCATCAGACCACGAAGTCCTTGAATGGAAGAACCATGTCCTATTTGCCTCTGCATCCTCTTGACCAGCACACTCTTGGTGCACAGCAGGCTCTAGATGAATGTTTATAAAAATGGATGAATAAGGACAAAGCAAACACTCTTGGCAGGCCGTTTAAGAATTAAAGAGCCAGTGAGAATTCTGAGGTGGACTCAAACATGGGATTACCCTTAGCCATGGGCTGTTCCAGCTCGGGGGTCTGAATCTTTGAAATTTCTTCCTTTCTGCACATGGCAGGAAAGTTTATATATAAGATGGGATATGTTAGACGAAGCCTGAAGTGTGGGGACAGACTAAAGAATCCCCAGAAGTGAAACAAACCTGAATACCCATCTGTCGTGGGGTTAGATGAGAAAGGCAGTAAGATGTAGGAGGATGAGTATTCCGAAGGAAGCTCACTCCCAGCCTACCCTGATTCAGAGAATAAGACACCTGCCAGCTTTCACCAGTTCCAACAGCTCCAGCTCCAAGTTACTGGGGAGACAGCCCTTGGTAATCTGGGGTTAGAAATCCTGAGACTGACCAGGAAACCAACGTGAGCCTTGGAACAGGCTCATTCCTGTTTTACTCCTTTATTCATCAATCTCCCCAATAATCCCCTCTTGATATAGGCCCAGGGTTCGTATATGGCCTGGAGGCCCTCAGGAGAGAGGGAATTGTGTTAAATTTGCCGGTACTACCATGTTAATGACAAAATGCAGTATTCAGATAATGCTTCATTCAAAGAAAATAATTTCTAATGCTGGTACTTCAGGTGGTAGGGAGGCTAAGATCCTACTAGTCCACAAAGGACTGCCTGCTTTACCTACTCCCGACAGAGGACTGAGGAAGCTCCGACAGGGGCAGGACACAGCCCAGCTCTAACCCCAAAGGCCAAATCCAGCCAGTACCTTCAGTGACCAGCACTCAGGTCCCAAGTATCCTGTAAGCATTCCCACTCATGTCAAGTATCTTGTAAGAGCAGAACAATCTCATTTTTCACTACCACAACTACCACCTAACAATTATTCAGTACTCCAGGGCTTACGAAGCACTACTGATTGTGACCCACCCTACAATCTGTGTTTGCACTGTCCATTTAAAATTTAAAAGAAAACCACGGTAAGCTACAACACACCGGAGGCGCATGCATTACCTGCTCTGGGATTTGCGGTGACCACGAATGTCCTTCTTGGGTCTCCGGGTGACAGGCGGGGCTGGGGTGGAGGGCAAGGGGGGTGGAGCAGCAGGTGTGGGTGAAGGAGGTAGACCATTGCTGGGCTTACTCTTGGGCTTCTTGTCAGCCTCATATTCAAAGGTGCGCTTGGGTTTGGGGACAGGGTTCACAGTGGGATCGGGGGAACTCTTCGATGGCAGCCGCTGGGAGCTAGGGCTATTTCCAGGGGTCCCGGGTTTAGAGGAACCACTGCCTTCCCTCTCTGAGGGTGGGCCCGCCTCCCCGCCAACTCCAGCCACTCCGACTGCCCGGCTGCCAGCGCTCACACTCGCGCCCCCTGCCGGCTCCTCCAAGACGCCCAAGGTTCCAGTCTTCCTTTTCCCCCGGTCCACGCTGTAGCAGCTGCTGGGGAGCTGGGGGAGCCCCCGGCCTGGCTGCTCCTTCAGGGCCTGTTCAATTTTCTGGATCCGGCTCAGCACTGCTGAGCTCTCCTTCCTGCTGCCATGGCCCCTGAGGAAGGCGCTGGGCTCACTCCGGCCCAGCCGTTTCTCCAGCCGGTAGAAAGAGTCCCGGACAGGGAGCGCCTCTCCCTCCTCCTCAGTTTCTGGGTAGGAACACTCGGAGAAGGTCCTGCTCATCCTCCGGAGGCCCTTGAAATCAAAGGTCTTTTCTGAGCTGCAGGGGGACGGCACCACGCTGGGACAGCCCAGGCTAGGGCAGTCCTCACTGGCCGCCCACTCGCCCCCAGAGCCCTCCCGCTTCTCTCCACACATGCTCATCCTGGGCGACGCCTCTCGGCGACCTTCCCATGCTGAGATCTTCTCCCGGATGCCCAGGCTGTGGGCGCGGGTACCGGTACGGGTCAGCAAGACGCCCCGGGGACCAGCCGCTGGCCCCGGGAATGGCGTGCTCTGGGCAAGGGGGAGGCAGGCAGCTACCCCTGCTACATCCTGGGCTGCGCCTTGGACATTCTCCTTCTGGGCTTCTCTCTTGCACGCCGAAGGGCTTCTGTCCAAATAACCGAAGCTGGTGGTCTTGAGGGGACAGGTAGGTGGGGAAGTATCTGGGGAGGGATCTTGAGGATTCTGGGGTGAAGGAGCTGGGGGGTGCCGGTCCTTGAGGAGCACCCGGGAGCTGGAGTGGCTGGGGTACCTGCAGGCTGAGGTTTCACTATCACTGAGTGGGTAGATGGGACTCCTTGGTGGGGAAAGAACTGGAGGTGGAGAGACTGACTGAGACCTGGGGGCAAAACAAAACAAAGGAAAAGAAAAAATGGCAGTGAGTGGCTGACCAACCAGAGGCATCCTGTTTCATTCCTACAGAACTCAGCATCCTTTTCCTGGAGGACTCTCAAAGAGTATTCTATTCAAGTAATGTACCTTGAAGGCTGTCTTCAAGGAGAGCAATAGCTCCTTAATCACAGCAGGCCAAACTCAACAGGCCTCTCTGCCCAAACCATCCCCAAGCACCCTGAGTAATGTCTGAAACACCTGTTCTGTGCCAAGCGAGAGTATCCCAAGAGTCTACATCTGCCAACAGGAGGGCAGAAAGCCCAGTGGTGTGCTGCGACATGCTTAACAACCAGTTCTCAGAAGGTGTGGTGGCTCACACCTGTAATCCCGCCACTTAGGGAGGCAGAGGCAAGAAGACTGCATGAGCTCAGCAGTTCAAGACCAGCCTGGGCAACATAGTGAGACTCTGTGTATGGCAAAAAGAGGGAAAAAGGGACCAAAAAACCCAAAACCAAACAAGTTTGAACAACCGGCTGTCTGGGGGCAACAGCAGATTGGTAGCACTTGCCAATGTTGGTAGTATAAATATTCCAACTCTGGCTGAGTTACCAATGTGACGTCATTGGCTGTGGAGTTCAGAAGAGATGCCACTGATCAGCTCTTGTGAACTGGTGCAAGACGGTTCTCCAACACCACTCCCAAACCCTTTGATTTTTCCCCTTAACAAGCCTCTGTCTCCCCTGGGACTTCTGCTACTAGACCTACGTCTCGCTTCTTCATGTTGGGTTCTGACAAGAATTAGAATCCCTGAGGGCCTCAGAAAGGTCAGAAGGGCCCCTCAGGAAAGAGTCTTTTCCACTCTGTCAACGAGGAAGCCAATGGGGTGGGGAGACCAACTCCTTAAGCAGCTCCACCCTCCAGCAGTGGCATCACAGCCAATAAGCACTCACCATGTCCCAGCTCCAAATCTACATGCAGATCTTGGCAAATACCAGGAACAGTTCTGAATAAATGTTTTTACATATGTTAACTCATTTAATCTTCCTGAAAATTCTATGAGGTTATTGTGTTTATTGTCTTCATTTTACAAATAAAAAACACTAAGGCACAGAAAGATTTAACATCTCATCCAAGGTCACTCAGCTGGTAAGTGAAACCAGGACATGAACTTCCACTACACTGGGCTGCCTCTCTGAAGAGGCAGCAGTGCCTCTGCCACTTTCTGAACCACCAGGGCCCTGAGGCAGCTCTACAGAAATCCCCACAGCACTTGGCACACCCCTGCCACAGCACTTGTATCAAGGGACTTCTTGGTCTTCCCTACTAGACCATGGTTTCTTCCAGGCCCAGGGACAAACAGACAGTGTCTGGAAGGTACTCAGTGAATGATGAAAAGCAAAAGGAAGGGAAAGGTGAGCTTACTGAAGAAAACCATGAGCATACTTCCTCTTGGGCACATTTTGCTACTTGTCTACTAGTGCAACCACTGTCAACTTTCAGAATTCTTTACAAACAGTTTCAGTTCAAAAACAACAGGATTTGCCAACACTGCACAGTACAAGGCCTACCTGACCCTAAGGCCGTGGCCCTCAGCTCTGGGCTGCCTAGCCTCTCAGGCTCCGGAATGCCATGCCACCCACAGGAAGGCAGCCAGCTGCCCCTGAGCCAGGCTGCTGTCACTGCTTGCTCACACACAGAAAACCGGAGCTTGGGTGAGTCAGGGATTGGCTGACAATTCCCTGCTGGGTCACAGGCCTCTGGCTGCCCCCTATCAACAGGAAACCTCAACATGCTTAAGTTGTTTTTCAAAGGGCAAGTCAAACAAGGGCCATCCCATGTGTATATGGGCACAGATGAGAGAAATGCAGTGCCCAGCCAAGCCGATGACCAAAGAGGCTCTGCTCAGTGAGGAGGTGTGAACAGAGTAAGCCCCGGCACTCCCTGGGGTAGGGAGCGGCAGGGCAAGGCGCCAGGCTTGAGGCGGGGGGAGATCCCAACTTCCTCACAACTAATGGAGGCCTCATGTCTCTCTTATTTTATAGAACCATAAATACAAAAAGGCCATCAGTCTAGCCCCTAAGTGAATGAGTGCCTGTGCTACACAAAGGACTCTGTTTTAGTTCTCAACTGAAGATGCATTTGACAGAGGACAATTTCATTTGTTTCTTCATTCAACAAATACTTAGTGAGCACCTACTCTATGCTAGGCCTGTTCTAGGAGCTAGATATAAGAATAAACAAAACAGACAAATTCATGTCCTCATGAAGCTTATATTCTACTGGGAGATGGTAGGCACCTGATGAGACTCACAATCTCTTGGGAAGCCTGTTTAAACTATACCTGCCTCACCTGCTCAGGCACTTTGATATGTGGTTCCCTAGGGCTGTCTTCCCAGCTGCCCAGTAGAGAATTCACCAGTCCATGGAACCACTGTTACTTATGGTAGTGTGGGGCATGGCTCCTTGGGATAGGAAAATGATTCAGGGCCTCTGGTCCATCTGATCCCAGCATGCTTTCAGAAAGAATGATTCTATAACTTCCCTTAGTGGTTCCAGCACAAATAAATCCACACAGGTTAAGAACTTTCTCTCAATGCCTACCCCGCTTGAACTGAGGTTTCATTTCTCTCCTCTCATGCAGCATAAAGTAGAGAGTAAACTGTCCCTTTCCTCTGAAGGTCCTGTCTTTGGTTTCACTGCTGACCTGGGGCCCATAGCTTCACATGCTACCCTTGCCCCGGCCTCCCCACAGGCCAGGCCCAGTGCACTGCACCACAGAGGAGCTGCCCTTACTGACTTGGAGCCCAGGAGCCCCGGGTTCATCACAGAGAAGGCACCAGTCACTCACTCCAAGGTCTGGTAAACAATAAAGATAAGGCCCTGCCCTCCTGGGTGTGACATTCTCACTTGAGGGCAGAATTCTCTGTTATCTGTCCGCATGTTCCTGATTCTACCTCTTATTAGCAATGGACTCACACTCTGAACATCCAGTTTCATTTCTTCAAAACCGTTCCACATTTTACATCACAGGGTTGTCATATTGAGCCAATGAGACCATGGATGTGATATGCTCATTATCATTAGTACTGTTTTGTTTTGTTTTTTTTTTAATCAGGTTATGGCTAGCCAGTCAGTCTCAACAGACGGTAAGAACATCACAGCCTTGGTGTTCAAGATTCAGTGTAGCCACTTATAAGCTTCATGACTTTGAGCAAGTAATCTTCTCTCCCTAAGCCTCATAAAAAATGGGTGTTGGAAGGTCACATATCTTGGCTGGGTGTAGTGGCTCATGCCTGTAATCCTGGCATTTTGGGAGGCTGAGACAGGTGAATCACCTGAGGTCAGCAGTTCAAGACTAGCCTGGCCAACATGGCAAAACCCTGTCTCTACTAAAAATAACAAAAATTTAGCTGGGTGTGGTGGCAGGCACCTGTAATCCCAGTGACTCAGGAGGCTAAGGCAGGAGAATTGCTTGAACCCAGGAGGCGGAGGTTGCAGTGAGCCGAGATCACACCATTGCACTCCAGCCTGGGCAACAAGAGTGAAACTCTGTCGCAAAAAAAAAAAAAAATCACATATCTCAGAGAATCCCTGTGAGAAATAGAGATAGCACCTGTCGAGCATTGAGCTTGGGGCCTAACACAGTGTTCCAACTTAGCTTGATAATTACTAATATTCATATGGGGCTGACTCTTCAGAGTAATCACCTGGGAAACTTGGTCAGTTTGCCACTGTCCATGGATCCTGAACATTGTCGGGGCGGGGTGAGGTGGGCGGGGAGTAAATCAAATATGGCCATGAATTCTTGGCAGCTCAAGCTATGGAAAGGTGAAGTCTATTTCTCTGCCCCTCAAATCTGGGTTGATCTTGGTGATGTGCTTTGAGTATAATACAGTGTGGCAGTGGAAACTAAAAGTTGTCCAAATTCTAAACTTGAGGCCTCAAGAGGCCTCGTAGTTTCTCCCTTTACCCACCTGGAACGCTGCCCTGTCACCGTCACATAAGGAAGCCAGTCTTTACCCACCTGGAATGCTGCCCTGCCACCGTCACATAAGGAAGCCAGTCTAGTCTTTTAGAGGACAAGAGGTCCCATGGAATGTAACCGAGGCACCTCTGTCAATAGCCAGCCTACAACTGTCTGACTCATGAGTGAGGCCACCTTGGACCCAGGCCCAGCCGGACACAGCTACATGAGTGCGCCCAGGGCAATCCAGCAGAGGAACCACTGGAAAACCCACAGAAACGTGAGAAACAATCAACTGTGTTAAGCCACTAAGTTTTGGGGTGATTTGCTCCACGGCAGTAGTAAAAAGATGCAGGTAGGAAAGGCCACACCTGCATGCCATTGGCCCATCCCACCCCAGTGCAGAGCCACTGCCCTGGCCTTCCTTCCCCACTTCCCCACAGGCCAGCTTAGCTTCCATGGTGTCTGGATTGGATCTCTCTCTCACTACTACAGGCTCTGATGCTCTTATGGGGGCATTCCCTGGAAGTGGAACTAGTTCAGCCACCCTAAGAATCAGCTTCCATCAGTCTTTGCTCCCAGGCTGAAGGAGGGTCAGGAGAGTCTGTCACCTAGAGAGGGAACACCAGGGAGGCTTCAGGAGGGACACAATGGGAGCCAGGTGTCAGGATGTCTGGATCCTTGTAACAAAGAGTTTGCACAGCAGGTGGCATCCCCTGGCATGGATGGGAGAGAGTGCTCATTCCTGGGCTTCAGTTCCACTCTGTCTAGTTGTTTCCTAGTTCCTCAAACTGAGACTGGGAGGGAAAGTAAGATCATTCTCCCCTGTTGGACAAGAGGAGACCACGGTCATGAGAAGAGTAGGGCCTGGATCCAGGCTGCCTTCAGACGCCACCACGGGAGCAAAGCCACTAAGAGTCTCTAGCTTCACTTCTTCCTGGTTCCTAGGCCAGCTCCTTGCTAGCCTTCTCTGCATCTGAACAAAGGAAGCCACCTATCACCCAGACCACAGTGTGCAACCCCACCAGGCCAGAGATACATTTTGGCTCTCTATCCATTCAACCAGATACATTGAGCACCAAGTCTATTCCAGGCACTGTTTTAGGCTGAGGTGGGAGGACTGCTTGAGCCTGGGAGGTTAAGGCTGCAGCGAGCCACGATCACACCACTGCACTCTAGCCTGGGCAACAGAGTGAGACCCTGTCTCAAAGGAGAAAAAAAAAAAGGATCAGCAGAGACTGAAAACAGACAAAGTCTCTTTTTCTACAGGTTACATTCTGGTGGAGGCACATGAAGCTGCCTTATTTGTTTAGAGTGAGTAGATAACAAATCAACTCTGTGAGATGGTTTGGGGGCCAATAAAGAAGAATAAAGAAGGGGAAAGGGATCAGAGATGAGCAGTGGGGATGAGTTGCTGTTTTACGTAGGGAGGTCAGGGAAGCCCCTCTTGCCAGGGGACACATGAACACAACCTGAAGGAAGTGAGTAATGTGTCTATCCAGGGCAGGAATGTTCCAGACAGAAAGTGCAGTAGGGCAAAGATAACCACATGCCTACTGTATTCCAGGGGCAACAAGGAGGCCTGTGTGGCCAGAGTGCAGGGAAACAACGAAGTGTGGGCTGAAGATGAGCCTGAGAGACACCAGAAGCCACACCATGGAAGGCCCCATGGGCCACGGATAAGACTTGGGCTTACACTCTCGAAGAGAAGGAAGCTCTTGAAGGGGTGTGAGCAGGACAGTGACAAGATCTGACTTTACATCAGAGGTTGACAGGCAGGGGTACAGGGTGGCAACAAGGAGACTATTTAGAAGGCCACTGCAGCAATCCAGACAAGCAATTATTATATGACTTGGATCAGAAGGGTAGTGGTAGAGACGGAGCTACTTTGAGGGCTGGGCCAATGCAATTTGCTGATGGGTTAGATGAGCAGTGAGAGACACAAAAGGGAAGTCTAGGACAGCATCAGGATATTTGGTCTGAGCACTGGTAGAATAGAGTCTGGGTTATAAATTTCAATATGAGAGTCATTAGTGGCATATAGAAATATTTAAAACCATGTGGCCAAATGAGATCCTCTAGAGCATAAGCATAGCTAGAGAAGTCCAAGTGCTAGTACGTTCCAGTGTTTTGGGGTCTGGACAAGGAAGAAGAACTAGCCAAGGAGACCGACTGAGAACTGCATTTAGTGAGAAAAGAAGAAAACCACGAAGAGTGATGTCCTGAGACGCTCAAGAAACAGGGAGTGACCAACTGAGTCAAACCTGCCAAAAACTGAGTAAGAGAAGGGCTGAGAAATGATTTGAAACACAGAGGTCACTGTGACCTGACGAAGAGACGTTTTGGTAGAGAGGTAGGAAGGGAAACATGACTGGAAAAATTTAAGAAAAAGGGAGGAGAAGCAGTGGAGACAGAGAGTTCAGACAACTCTTTTAGAGTTTTCCTAAAAAAGGAACAAAGAAATGGGATGGTAGTTGGAGAAGAATATGGCGTAATAGAAGCTTCTCTTCTCTTCTCTTTTCTCTTCCTTCTCTCCTCCCTTCCTTCCTTCCTTCCTTCCTTCCTTCCTTCCTTCCTTCCCTCCTTCCTTTCTCTCTCTCCTTTCTCTCTCCTTCTCTCTCTCTTACAGGGTCTTCCTCTGTGGCTCAGGCTGGAGTACATAGCTCACTGTAACCCCACAATCCTGAACTCAAGCCATCTTCCCACCTTAGCCTCACAAATAGCTGGGACTACAGGCTCATGCCACCACGTCCAGCTAATTTTTTTTTTTCACAGATGGGGGTCTCACTATGTTGCCCAGATAGGTCTTGAACTCCTGGCCTCCTCCAGTGATCCTCCTGCCTTGGCCTCCCAAAGTGCTGGGACTGTGCAGGCGTGAACCACCATGCCAACTCTGCAACTGTAATTGGAATGATCCAGTAGAGAGGGAAAAGTTGTCAACGCAGACACAGAGGGCACAAATGCAGAAATAACATCCTTGAGCAGGCAACGAAGAGATGGGGACCCAATGCCCATCTAAAAGGGCTGGCCTTACACTAGCACCCTCTTTCCCATGTGCCTGCACTGGACGTCTGCTCTCACGGTCTCATCCCCATGTTGCTTTATGCTTCCACCTCCCCTGGCTTTTACTGCTGCATATTTTCTCCAACTCATTCCAGAGAGGGGAGAAAAGGTCACAGTTTGTTCCCCTCCTGCTTCAAGCATCTGGATCCAGCCTTCTCCCCAAACCCATTGATCTACTTGATGACTATGTCCTATCAATTCTACTTCCTAACATCTCTCAGGTGTGTCCCCCTCCTCCCCATCCCTACTGCTACTGCTACTTCTTTGGTCTCTTAACTCCTCTTTCTGCCTTCAGTCTTAAATCAGTTCTGGTTCATCCTCTCATCTTCTGATATCTTTCCAAAATGAAAAGCTGATCATGCTTGAAACTCCTCATATCTACAGAATAAAATGCCAATTCACTGGCATTGCTGACAAGGCCCCCCATGAGCTGGTCCCTGCCTATTTTCCCCTTCATCACCCCACATTGTTTTCCCTCCATATCAATCCTGTATCCCACCCTTAGGCACATCAAACTCTTAGCTTTTTCACACCCTACCCCCTTTCAGGTAGAGATGGCCTATGCAGAGGCCTCCACTGGGAAAACATCTACGATGGCATGTATAACACTGCATTGCACCAGACTGTTTCCTCTCCCTTACTAGACTATGAGTGAGCTCACCTGAAGGTGGTAACAGTATCTTGTTAATCTTGATATCCCCTGCAAAGTGCCTAGAACTTAAAAGGAATTATTATTTGTGTTGAGTGACTAAATGAAGGAAGATGTAAATAGTTAAAAACCTAGGCCTCCTGTATGCCTGCTCAGGACATGACATTGTATCTGCAGACTTCCCCGCCTCTCTCTTTGTGGTGTATGGGCTAAAGAACAACAGAGAAAGGTACACAAAGCACTCGGTACAGTCCAGTATTGCCACCAGTCCCCAAACTCCTCTGCCACTAGGCGTGAAAGCTACACACTGGCTGGGTCCTGGTCCCATCACTTTCTGGGTGTGCTCATGGGCAAGCTCTCTAAGTTCTCTGTGCCTCAGGTTTTTTAACTATCAACATGGACAACACTTACTCTGAGTATCCTCACATACTAGCTGGGTGGCTAAGATGATGCAAATCTCTAACAGTGTTTGAACACTATCAATCATTCCATAAAGGTAAAATAAATAATTTTTAAAAGTAAATACAAAGCAGCCATCAGACACCCAAGACTGCTGTTCTCTCTTATCATCTCTCTGTTATTCTACAATCCCAGAGTATGCCCCGGGAGGCAGGCACTGTGGAACTGGGCACTTGTGCCACGGCCTTGTCAGCAGGCAGCCAGTTCTGCCGCTCAACACAGGCATGGATGCCAACACTGCAGCATGCGACATGCCAGAACCAACATTTTAAGGAGGGATGAAGTAAAATGAACAGATAAAAGAAAGCAGGGGAGAATGCAAGGGATATTTAAAAGAAACAGAGAACCATAAATGCACACACACACACACACACACACACACACACACAAATATGTAAGACACAATATTAGAATGGAAAGAGTATGAGCTACAGTATGGAAAGAGAAATAAATTTAAAGAAAAAGTACTGTAGGCCAGGCATGGTGGCTCATGCTTCTAATTCCAGCACTCTGACAGCCCAAGGTGGGAAGATCACTTGAGCCCAGGAGTTGGAGACCAGCCTAGCCAACACAGTAAAACTCCATTTCTACAAAAATTTTAAAAATTAGCTGGGTGTGATGGCATGCCCCGGTGGTCCCAGCTATTCAAGAGGCTGAGGCAGGAGGATCCTTGAGCCCAGGAGGTCAAGACGAAGTGAGTCATGGTTGCACCACTGCACTCTAGCCTGGGCAACAAAGGGAGATCCTGTCTCAAAAATTTAAAAAGAAACAAGAAAAGAAAAAGCATCATGTGTACGTGTGCACATGCACACAGACAGAAAGTGAGAGTTAAAGTGCATAATATTCCCTCTGGTACTGTCTCATAGGAACACGCCCCATCCCTGCGCTAGTGACACAGGCCCCTCTTCGGGAACACAAGAAGTATTTGTGCTAAGGAATGTCCCATGTATTGTCAGGTGCCCCGAGGAACTTTTTTAGAGGGAAGGCTGTCTTTAGTTCTTGATGAACTTGGCATGCTCCAAGTTGCTCTGCTTTTTCTGGTCATAGGGCTACTACAAGTGTTAGTAACAAGAAGGGACCAAGCTGGAGCTAGTTGGGAAAAAGTCCTAGTAGTCCTGGAAACTGCCTGAGAGGTACCAGGATGTGTTATGAGTGCCATGAAGTGAGCCTGTCTGCAGGTGAAGGTTATACAGGGCTCAGTGTCCAAAATGCTTCCATCCCTATTAAGCAATGTCTTGCCTGCTTCAAATGAAACTGCCTGGAAAGTGGCCAGTCATTCAGCATTCTTGGGCTTCTCAACTAAGGACCCTGTTGGCTGAGCGGTATCACCATCCTCCTGCCACCCAGTGACTGCCCCAATTCTGGGGATGGTATTCTCACTGTGCTACCCCAAAGCCATACTCTGAGCGTGGAGGAGAAGAAAAAGGAGGAAGGCTACCTGAGTCAGCAAGTCCAAGAGTTTGTTCCCCAGCCTAGAGCAGAAGCTTGCCCAGTAACAAGACACAGACGTCCCACTCTAGAAAAGTCCTGAGAAAAAGTCAAAGGACAGGGTGATACTCACAACTTGGCTTTCTTGCTCCCAAAAAGAAGCATCTCAAACAGTTGTGAGTCCCCAACAGGGTCCAGGGCAGCCTCATCCCCCAGCTGGGGCTGTATCTAGGCCACCATCTATAGAGATTCTCCAGGTCCCTACAGCTTGTCAGGGTAAGTAAAAGGTAGTGAGAGTCACAGTATAAATTGAATTGCCTTTTCACCTCCAGAAAGCACATCTAAGAATCTACAGAAGCCACGCCCGTCTGCCCCCAAGCTGATTTCTAAGAAAGCACCAAGTGGACCGCTGAGTTCTTCTCTGGAAGGGAATGACGAACCCTCTAAGTAGCAGTGGCAAGTGAAGACAGAGAGAATACTGACATTGCAGCAGCCCTCTCTGAGGTTACCGATCCCTGACAGGAACATCCCCAGTGCCTTAGTCCAATAAAGACTGGGCTGCTGTATAAAGCAGAGCCAGGCATTAGACAAAGCCAAGAGGGAGGCAAACCCAATTCCAGGAAACCATGCAAATGGCACTTGTGATGGTTTTAAAACGTGGTCCCCAAATTCTTTGACATGCCTCCTGTCAAAATAACCCCTCCTCTTAAACCTGGGCTCTGTGACTGCTTGATTGATAGCATACAATACAAGTGATGTGGTGCTACTTTTCAGGCCCAGGCCTAAAAAAATCAGCAGCTCCTAATTCCCATCTCTCATGCTAGAAGCAAGCCCAGGACATGTGGAAAGGGTACCTGTAGGTGTTCTGGCTGCCAGTCCCAGATAAAGTCCCGGTAACAGCCAGCATCCCCCAGATGTGGGGTTAAGGCATTGCCAGGTGATACCAGCCCCTAGCCATTGAGCCGCCCTAAGCCTTGAAGTCTTTTATTTATTTATTTTTTTTTAGAGACAGTGTCCCACTCTGTTGCCAGACTAGAGTGCAGTGGCAAGATCTCAGCTCACTGAAGCCTCGAATTTCTGGGCTCAAGAGAGCCTCCCGCCTCAGCCTCATGAGTAGCTGGGACCACAGCTGCATTCCAGCACACCGGGCTAATTTTATTATTATTACTAGTTTTTGTAGAGACAGGGTCTTGCTATGTTGCGCAGCCTGGGCTTAAACTCCTGGGCTCAAGTGATCCTTACACCTCAGCCTCCCAAAGTGCTGGGATTACAAATGTGAGCCACTGTGCCCAGCCAGCCTTTAAGTCTCTTTAAGCCAAGGCAGACATCATGGAGCAGGGGCAAGCCATCCCTGCAGTGCTCTGTCTGAATTCCTAATCCATGGAGTCTGGGAGCATAAGAACATGGTTGTTTTATGCCATTAAATTTTTTTTTGAGAGGGGTGGTTGGCAGTAGATGTCTGGAATACATTTTGGTACCTGCAAGAGAGATGCTACTGAAACAAAATCTTAGAACAGTGACTTTTGGGCTGTCGGTAGGGGCTTAATGGAAAGTAAGGAAATGTTATTAGTAGTTCGAGGAAAGGGAACCCTTATAGTGTTGAAAAGTCTGTCACCTGTGGTGACACAGATAACAGAAAATATAGCTAATAAATCTGATGAACTAGCTAAGGAGATTTGCAGGCAAAGTGCTGAAGGTGCCATCTGACTTGCTCTAGCTGCCTATAGTAAAAAAGAGAAAACAGGTAAGCTAAGAAGGAGCTGTTTCGTTGTTAAAATTTAAAGGAATTACAAATGAGAAAGGGCTTGCTGGATCAAAAAATAAAACTGTTTTTCACTGACAGTCTCTCTGGACAGGAAAAAAATTCTCAAATTAAGAAATGGCTTCCAGATTGTGGTGGCTGGGCACGGTGGCTCCCGCCTGTAATCCCAGCACTTTGGGAGGCCGAGGTGGGGGGATCACCTGAGGTCAGGAGTTTGAGACCTCCCAAAACCAACATGACCAATATGGAGAAACCCCGTCTCTACTAAAAACACAAAATTAGCCGGGCGTGGTGGTGCATGGCTGTAATCCTAGCTACTTGGGAGGCGGAGGCAGGAGAATCGCTGGAATCCGGGAGGTGGAGGTTGCAGCCAGCTGAGATCACGCCATTGCACTCCAGCCTGGGTGACAGAGTGAGGTTCTGTCTTAAAAAAATAAAAAAATAAAAAAATTACTTAAAGTATTGCCTCATAGAACAGACAGACACACAAAAGGCCTCCTAAGTATCTTTTGATTGGGTCCTACAAATCCTCTCTGAAGACAATAAGGCTCCAAAGAATCTTAAAAACCTTTGTCCCATAGCAATCTCACAAAAAATCCAAATCGAAGTAGAGAGGGGCTTATCTGTTCTTTTTTTGTTTGTTTGTTTTTGAAACAAGGTCTGGCTCCCAGGATGGTGTGCAGTGGCTCCATCATGGCTCACTGCAACCTTGACATCCCAGGCTCAAGCGATTCTCCTACCTCAGCCTCCAGAGTAGCTGGAACTACAGGTGTGCATTACCATGCCTGATTAATTATTTTTTTGTAAAGATGGGGTCTCACTATGTCACCCAGGCTGGTCTCAAACTCCTGGGTGCAAGCAATCCTCCCACCTCGGCCTCCCAAAGTGCTGGCATTACAGGTATGAACTACTGCGCCTGGCCAAGGGGCTTATCTTGAAGTGATTTGTATGTATGCTTTTTGCTATTATAATGGATTATAAAATGATTCATAAGAAACCCATGAAGTTTTTTTTTGTTTTTTTTTGTTTTGTTTTTGAGATGGAGTTTCGTTCTTGTTGCCCAGGCTAGAGTGCAATGGCGTGATCTCAGCTCACCGCAACCTCCGCCCACGGGTTCGAGCGATTCTCCTGCCTCAGCCTCCTGAGTAGCTGGGATTACAGGCACACGCCACCACGCCTGGCTAATTTTTATATTTTTAGTAGAGATGGCATTTCTCCATGTTGGTCAGGCTGGTCTTGAACTCCTGACCTTAGATGATCAGCCCCCTCCTTGGCCTCCCAAAGTGTTGGGATTACAGGCGTCAGCCACTGTGCCCAGCCAACCCATGAAGTTTTTAAAGGA
The DNA here is from genome assembly GCF_000951035.1 of Colobus angolensis palliatus. Lineage (NCBI taxonomy): Eukaryota > Metazoa > Chordata > Mammalia > Primates > Cercopithecidae > Colobus > Colobus angolensis. Next base: position 265,100 of record NW_012115921.1, read on the forward strand.
AGTATATCAGCTTGGAGTAAAATGGGCAGAGACAGTACAAAATGAAGAAAAGACTTTGGGCCCTTAACGTATTATGGGCATGAAGCAGATGGAGAAACTACTCACCTGCAATAATGAGCCACTTTTATGGAAAAGAACAGTCAGAGGGCACAACCAAAAGCTCAGAGCGTGCAGCTAGAGACAGGGTAAATGAACCAACACCTAGTCAAGGAATTAGTAACAGCTGTCCCACTGAAGATAAGAAATACATCAAACCAGTAACTGCTGGGTGCCTCTTGTTTTCCCCTTTTTGAAAAGCATATTCAGTGGTTACCCTAGGCCTGTCCCACCAGCGTATTTTGGGTAGCAGATATACATTCTCTTTAAGTTACAGGTCTTCACAGCAAGAGAAACAGTACTTAAGGAGCGGTATACAAGGAATGATCTTGTGCCCCAAAAATCTCATCTACATCTGGACATGATTTTTTTTTTTTTTTTTAAAGACAGGGTCTCAGTCTATGCCCAAGCTGAAGTGCAGTACAATCTTGGCTCACTGCTACCTCCATCTCCTAGGCTCAAGAATCCTCCCACCTTAGTCGCTAGAGGAGCTGGGACTACAGGCATGCACCACCACACCTAGCCAGCGTTTTTTATTTTCGGTGGAGAGGGGGTTTCACTATGTTGCTGTCCAGGCTGGTCTTGAATTCCCAGGCTCAAGTGATCCTCCCACCCCAACCTCCTGAATAGCTGGGACTATAGGTGTGTACCACCACATCCAGCTAATTTTTGTATTTTTTGTAGAGACGGGGTTTTTCCATGTTGCCCAGGCTGGTCTCAAACTCCTGGGCTCAAGCGATCTGCCTGCCTCAGCCTCCCCAAGTGCTGGGATTATAGGCGTGAGCCATTGCACCCGGCCCTATCTGGACCTGATTTTGGTGACAAGATTCCATTGTAACAGACTTCAAGCTGATGCCATGAATAAGATGAGACCTGAGATTTTAGGGGAGAGATTGAGTGTATTTTGCATCTGGGAAAGACATGAATTGCTGTGATCAGAAGGCAGCCTGTACTTTTCAAAAATAGGTACCACAATCTATTCCATTCCACATATCTTCTTATGAAGAGATGTTGATATTCCTCTCATCAGGTGGTAGAAATTATCTTCCGTTCTCTTGAATTTAGGCAGCCCTTTGTTACTGTCTTAATACAGTACAATAGAAGATACACTATCTGACTTTTGAGGCTAGGTCATTAAAATGCCATGCATTTTTGCCTTGTTCTCTTGGGATTCTCACTCTTGGAACCCGGATATCATGCTATGAAGGCATGTTGCCAAGCATGGAGGTGACATGCAGGTGTTCCCCAGCTTTAGTCCCAGCTGACCACCAGCATCAACTGTCACACATGTAAGCCTTCAGATGATTTCAGCCCCTAGCCATTGAGTCACCCACAACTTTCAAGCTACCCTAACTGATGCTGCAAAGAACAGACACAAATTTTCCTTGCTGGGCCCTACCCAAATTGCAATTGGTAGGCAAAATGAATATTATTTTAAGCCACTAAGTTCGGGGTCATTTGTTATGTAGCAATAAATAACCAGACCTGTACTGACAGCATCATGGTTGGATTCTAGGAAGCATCTCGAGTAATAGGGGCTGAGGTCACAGGTCCTCCTGAGGGGGGGCCTGCCATGGCCAGGACAGGCCCTGCAGCACTGTCTTTACCCACAGCTACTCAGGAGATTTTTCTTTTCTTTAAGCTCTTGGCTTCTCCCTGATGTAAGACACAGGGTCCAACTCTGTGCCTGCATTGGCCATGGAACCTCAAGACATCTCTGGATTTCACCATATCACAAACTGAGGCCACTCTTTTTACAAAAACCTGCAAATATGAGTTGAAATTATGGCTCCACTGCCAATTAGCTGTGTGGGCTTACAGGTTCCTCCTTTTTTTTTTTTTTTTTTTTTTTTTGAGGTGGAGTCTCACTCTGTCGCCCAGATTGGAATGCAGTGGCCGGATCTCAGCTCACTGCAAGCTCCGCCTCCTGGGTTTACGCCATTCTCCTGCCTCAGCCTCCCGAGTAGCTGGGACTACAGGCGCCCGCCACCTCGCCCGGCTAGTTTTTGTATTTTTAGTAGAGACGGGGTTTCACCGTGTTAGCCAGGATGGTCTCGATCTCCTGACCTCGTGATCCGCCCGTCTCGGCCTCCCAAAGTGCTGGGATTACAGGCTTGAGCCACCGCGCCCGGCCAGGTTCCTCCTTTGTAATGTAAGTTAATGAGCCAGATATATCTCAAGATCCCTTCCAACTCTAACATCCCAACAGAGAATGTATCGGGCCTCCAAAGAGTTCCAACTGAGTAGGGGAAATAAGACCCATACAAACATCCACTTTATAAGATACTATATGATAAGTGCCATTTGGCCGTTTTGAACCAAAGATTCTGAATGTATGCAGAGGAGAGAGGGATTTGTCTTAGTTAGGTGGTCTAGAAAAACACTGGGAGAGAAGTGAATATTTGCATCCAGACTGGCAGAAATGTAAGGTTTGCACTAGAGAACAGTGAACTACTGGGCAGAAGGAAAGACTAGGGTCAGATCATGAAAATCCCTGCAAACCAGGCTAAGTTTGACTTTATCATGGACAGCAGTACTTTTGGGGCAGGAAGATCCCAGGAATGCTCATAGGAAGGGAATGTGGTGGGATAAAGAATGCAAATTAAGGGTACAGTCCTTCAAATACACACCGTGACAGTTACACAGGGTCCCATCTGCCCACCCCCACCAGTTTTCCTTGCCCAGACCTCCCTCTTCCCCTAAAGCTGGACACAAATACCTCTTAGAACCACTGGGTTCCTCTGCCTTCATGTGGATGATGTGGAGGTCCCCAAAGTAGCCAGAGTGTCAAAGGCCCAGATTTCCGAGGCCCTGACACCCCTCCCCTCCCCTCCCCAACTAAAGCTCTGGTCACACCGAGGAGGCTCCTCCTTGGACTCATGTGCTGGCAATTATAAAAGGGCCTCAGGTCACCACCAAACACCTACTGAAAGGTCAAACTAAGAAATTCAGGTGCCAAGATCATCAATCCAAGTTGTAAATACCTTGGAGAAAGAGAATGGATCATCCCTCTTTGCCCTCCAGTGCCCAGCACAGAGCCTGGCATCCAGGAGAACCCTCTGAGTTCACTGACAATGCCTTCCTAAATGAACCGGTGATTTACTGCCTTACTTAGCCCAAAGAACACACCCAGATGTGGCCAGGGGTGAAGGCAGCCAAAGAAACCACCAGATCACAATGTCTAAATAATACCTACACCCCAGGGGTAGTCTCTGAGAGAAGGGTGCTGCTAGCCACAGAGGCCTGCAACTTCACACCAAAAGCCAGACTCCCAGGAAAGAAGGGAGCGAGGGAAGGAGAGAAGCGGAAATGTGGTAGGAAGGAAGCGAAGACTTAGAAGGGAGACAGGAAAGGTGCTTTTTTTAGGCACATCTGAGGCTCAGATATTTACAAACACCATCTAGCATGTTATGATGGCAAGCATGCTGAGAAGCTAAAGGAAGAGCAATTTCTGAAAACACTTAGAAGTAAGTAGGCATTTACTCCAAATAGAAACTGGAGCACCTGTCAGCAGTCTTGAGCCGGCTTTGAAACTTGATGTAAATACTGCCCCTCCCACCCCTCTACCCCATTCCTGCATGGTGGAAATTAGAAAGAAAAAAAAGAATATTTAAAGGAGTTGAGGGTTGCTGGGAATGGTAATCTCCATGTCAGGTCCTAAATATACAATTGCTTTAAAATTATGAATAAAATGACACAATCACATATATTTGGTTCACTCCTACATATTTTTTAGAGTGTGATACTCTAAAAAATTGGAACCTTAGTTCCGAGCCCCATCTGCCAGCTCAATCATGGTAAGAATGCCACCAGGCCGACAAGAGCCCAGCAACGTGGTTCCCAGGAGCAGGCAATGGGACACAAGACTCTGAGACCTCCACCTGTTTCTGCGTTGGACACCGACATGTTCTGGAGGAGGTCAGTTTCTCCACCTGCTTTGCCCAAGAAGCTGTTCCTTGCCATTTCCAGCCTCACCCAGTACAGGGAAGCTGGTATGCCACCAAGCCCAGTCTAAATGAGAGGGATTGCCTAGGCAGGCAGTGTTCCTATCAGTCTTGCTGCTGCAAAACGGATGATCAGTTTGCTTGGCTAAGTCTCAGGGTCTTATGTACTTAACAAGTCAGAGTCCATCAAACCCTGTTTGGCACAGTCCATCCAGAATGTTTCTATTGGGACAAAGTCCTGTATGTATGGTGTGAGGAACCCCTGCCTCCTTCACGACAGTCACTCCCCAGGGGCTACATCCCGTGCACTATTCTACCAACTATATCTGGACTCCAGCTCTGAATGAACCAAACGTTTACCACCACCCCTGACCAGACCCTACTGGACCCAGCCTAGCAATGCACAGCCAGATATCCAGGAATGAACTAGCCCTGACCAAACCAAAGCTGAGCACCCTTCTCAGAGTTATTCATCCTAGAGGCAGAGGCCGCAAAAGCCAAATCTGTCCACCTGACATTCAGCAGAAAGGGCTACGAAAGGTACACAGCTTTAATAAAAGAGACTAAAGGTTCTTTTAAGGTATCAGTGTCCAGCCTTGGCCAGGACCAGAGAAGCCCTGGTGAGAGTACTGTGCATCTATCCGTGTATCTGTGAGTTCTGGAAGCTTTGATCTCATCCTCAAAAGGTGGTTAAAATTTATTGAGTAGCTTTATGTCAGCCATAATGCTAAGCATTGACATATATTATCGCATTTAGTCCTCACAGCAACTCTCTAAGATAACTACTATTATTATTTTATAGATGAAATAATGAAGATTTTAGAGGGCCCAGGGAAACATTCTGAGAGCTATTTGGTTAAGTGATTAGAACTTGGATTTGAACCAAATCCATGATTCCAAAATCCACGGTTTCTCTAAACTCTTATAAAGCCTAGGCTACTGCTTGGAATTTGTGCTAATATGCATAACTGCCTCTCTACCCTTAGTCCAGTGTGGCCAGCCTCCCTCACTACAGTGCAGCTTAGCTCAGGCACAGGCCCCCAGCTCTTCCCACCATGGGAAAAGGTTACAGCCAGAAGAACATCAGCTGCTTCTTGCTGGCCCCATCCTTGGAATGCTAGGCACAAAGCAAAGCTTGTTTTAGGGTTATTGTTTGCTATGTTACATGGAAACTTATAGAACTGGAAAATATCTTCTGCCTAATGGTCAGCATGAACTGGCCTAGACCAGTCAGTCACCTGGATGACTGTCAGTCAAGATGATGACTACTTACATTTTGGAGGGATCCCACCCAGGACCTAGGTCCCTTGCTGCCACGCCCCACAAGTGCTTCCTTACCCACCTGCTCAGAGTCCCCCGAGGGGCCTTAGTGCTTCCGGCTCCATGGGTGATGCTGGAATTCTTGTTGGCAGTCATGGTCATTTCGGCTCTCTGCAAACCCAGAGCCCTGCAAAGAAGACAATGCCGGTAAGCCAAGTTTCTATGGGCAGCCAAAAGCACCTTGAACATCTTCCAGATGACCTCCAAAAGTGCCAAGAGGGTTTCTGTGGCAGATGGTAGAAACTGCTTTCCCACTTAATGTTTAACTCCATGTGTTACAGCTTAAGAGCCCCCAAGAAACCCCTGGCCGGAATAGGGAAGAGTGTGAGCTAACATCACATCACTTCACAGAAAACAAAATAAACAAGCCCAAGAAACTCCATCTCCATTCATCTCTCCTCATTCCTTAAGTTAGAGTTTCCTAAACCTCTATCATTCTATATAGTCCATGGTTTTTGCCATATTTGCATACCTCCAGACATACTATTCAATATTTTTCTTGAATATACTTGAAACTGACTTCCTTTGCTTAAAAAGAAAAAAGTAACCTTATTCTAAACAATAAACTATTCATTCAACAAATATTTACCTAGCACCCATGTCCAAGGCAAATGTGATCCAGCGAAGAGTAATACAGTATCTGACCTCATGCAGCTTACATCCCAGTCAGGAAAAACAGACAATGAGCACACACGTGTGTGATAATAAGTGTACCTTTGTGTATAATATGTAAGGTGATGATAAGTGGAATGAAAAAAAATTAAGCAAGGTAGAGCCGGGCGTGGCGGCTCATGCCTGTAATCCCAGCACTTTGGGAGACCAAGGCAGGCAGTTCACTTGAGGTCAGGAGTTCAGACCAGCCTGGGCAATATGGTGAAACCCCTTCTCTACTAAAAATACAAAAATCAGCCAGGTGTGGTGGCAGGCAGCTGTAATCTCAGCTACTTGGGAGGCTGAGGCAGGAGAACTGCTTGAACCTGGGAGAAGGAGGTTGCAGTGAGCCAAGATTGCACCATTGCACTCCAGCCTGAGTGACAAGGCAAGACTCTGTCTCAAAAAAAATAAAATAAATAAAATAAAATTAAATTAAATTAAAAAAAAACTTAAGCAAAGTAGAGGGAAAGGGAGTGGTGAAGAGGGTATCTTATTTTAAATAAGATGTTCAGGGAAAACCATTATGATAAAGTAACATTTGAGTACACATCATGAAATTGAGAGCTAGAAGTGCTAATCATATTTTTTCTAATACCCATTAAAATAAAAGTAATATACATTAAGGTATTTAAATATTTAAAAGTAAAAAATGTCTGTTCATGTACCACATATTCTTAGCTAATATATCACCAGTGGTAAATGCACTATCCTTTCAGGAACACTATTTTATGCCAAGTAATAAAAGGAATACAAAGATTAAAATTTAAGGGTACATTTGGGTTGGAAAGAAGGAAGTAAAACTATCTCCATTTGCAAATGGCATGATTTTGTATGTAGAAAATCCTAAGGATTCCACTAAAAAACCTATTAAACTGCTGAGTGAGTTCAAGTAAGTGTGCAGGATACAAAATCAATATTAAAGATCAATCTGCGGTCAGGCACAGTGGCTCACATTTGTAATTCCAGCACTTTGGGAAGCCAAGGCAGGCAGATCCCTTGAGACCAGGAGTTCGAGACCAGCCTGGCCAACATGGCAAAACCCCATCTCTACTAAAGATATAAAAATTAGCCAAGTGTGGTGGTTCATGTGTGTAATCCCAGTTACTTGGGAGGCTGAGGCATGAAAGTAACTTGAACCTGGGAGGCAGAGGTTGCAGTAAGCCAAGATGGCACCACTGCACTCCAGCCTGGGTAACAGAGCAAGACTCTGCCTCAAAAAAAAAAAAAAATCTATTTTATTTCTATATACTAGCAATGAACAATCTGAAAATGAAATGAAAAAAACAATTCTATTAACAATAGCGGCAAAAATAGTAAATCACTTAGAAATAAATAAAAGAAATGCAAGACATGTATACTGCAAATTATAAAACATCATTGAAAGAAATTAAAGACTTAAAAAATGAAAAGACATACCATATTCATGGACCAGAAAATTTAATACTGTTAAGATGGCAATTCTCCCTAAATTGATTTACAGACTCAACAGAATACCCATCAAAATCCCAGCTAGCTTCTTTTCAGAAATTGGCACGCTGATCCTAAAATTTTTTGGAAATGCAAGGGATACAGGACAGCCAAAACAATCTTGAAAAAGAAGAAGAAGGTTAGAAGACTCTGAGTTGCCAATTAAAAAAAAAAAATACTAACAAGTAACCAAGACAGTGCAGTACTGACATAAGAATAGAAATAGAGATCAATACAACCGAATCCAGAGTCCAGAAACAATCCCTTACATTTATGGTCAACAGATTTTCAATAAAGATGCCAAGGCAATTCATGGGGAAAGAAGAGTCTTTTCAACAAACTGTGCTGAGAAAACTGGATATCCATATACAAAAGAATAAAGTAGGGCCCCACTTCATACCATATTTAAAAATAAAGTTAAAAATGTGTATAGCCCTAAATGTAAGAACTACAATTACAAAAGCAAAGCTAGAAGAAAACAGAAGTAAATCTTTATGACATTGGATTAGGCAATGGTTTCTTAGATATAACACCAAAAGCATGCGCGCACGCACGCGCGCGCACGCACACACACACACACACACACACAAAGGAAAAAGGACATGAATTGTATTATGTCAAAATAAAGAACTTTTGTGCTGTAAGCAACACCATCAAGAAAGTGAAAAGACAGCCTAAAGAATGGGAGAAATTTTTTGCGAATCACGTATCTGCTAAGAAACTTGTATCCAGAATTTATAAAGAATTCTTTCAACTCAATAATAAAAAAGTAACCCAATTAAAAATTAGACAAAGGATTTGGAACAGAAATTCTACAAAGATATAAACTTGGCCAATAAGCATATGAAACAATGCTCAATATCATTAGTCATTAGGGAAATAAAAATCAAAACCACATGAGATATTACTTCACATCCACTAGGATTTCTATAACAAAAAAAAGACAGATAAAAACAAATAAATGCTAGTGAGACTGTAGAGAAATTGGAACTTTCATTCCTTACTGGTAGAAATGTAAAATGGCACAGCCACTCTGGAAACAATTTGGTGGTTCCTCAAAAAGTTATACTCAGAGTTACCACATAAACCAGGATGACCCACTCCTAGGTATCTGTTCAGGAGAAAAGAAAATATATGTCCACACAATCACTTGTACATAAATGTTCATAACAAAATTACTCATAATAGCTAAAATGTGGAACTAACCCAAATGTCCATCAACTGATGATAAACAAAATGTGGTATATATCAATACAATGGAATATTATTCAGACATAAAAAGGAGTAAAGTACTGATATATTCTACAACATGAATAAACCTTGATTCCACTTTTGTGAAACGTCCAGAACAGGCAAATCTATAGACACAGAAAGTAAACTAGGAGCTGCCTAACACTGGTTGTGGGTGGCAGAATGGGACATGGCTGATAGAAGTATGGGGTTTCTTTTTGGGGTGATAAAAATGTTCTGGAATTAGATAGTGGTAATGGTTGTACAACTCTTGTGAATATATTAAAAACCATTACATTATATAAATGAATTTTATAGCATGTTAATTACATCTCAATATAGACATTAAAACTTAAGAGCTAAATAAATCTTTTTATTTAGCCCTTGGAGAATGGGGGTGAGCAACAACACAAACGACACATCAAGCACATTTCCAATGTCAAGGTGCACCACAGCCTAGGCGAACCCACCATCACGGAAGCTGAACAGTTCACCAACAGCAGTTCTCTCCCTCTGACTGGCATCCTCCATCACATGGACCAAAACGAAGTATATCTGGATGTGAAAATTAAACATATTTATTTATGGCCACCGATGACCTTAATCCTGGAGACCATCTTACCTTGGTGCAAATAAGTGATTGGTTCTGATAACAAAAATAAGTCAAGTCCTAATTCTTGATACCATTTATACTTCTTTCCTAATCTCAAGATGAAATGTACTAGCTCTAATTTCTTTAACTTCGCGTAAGCGCTCAGGGTTGTGGTTTTGGTGATGGTGATAGGGAGTGATATGGTAACCGGAAAGAGAGGAAGCAGCCAGTAGGCAGAGGATGATTATCTGATGGTGACAGCAATGAAACATCCCTCCAAGGTGAATACGGCAGATGCTTCTGGAAAAAAGAAACCAACTCTCAGCCTCACTTTTACCCTTCATAAAATGGAGTTGGTCCAGCTAACTTTTTTCTTTTTGGTAGAGATGGGGTTTCTCTATGTTGCCCAGGCTGGTCTCGAACTCCTGGTCTCAAGTGATCCTCCTGCCTCGGCCTCCCAAAGTGCTAGGATTACAGGCATGAGCCACCATGCCTGGCCCTATAAGTTTAAGTCTATATTCATCAGCATAACACTAGTGATGATGATGATGATGATGACGATAAAGTCAATCTTGCTCCCAGGGCATCTATGCACACTGGCTCTAGTGAGATACTCTCTACCTGCACCAGCCCGGTGCCAAGTAAAGTGCTTGGCATATCATATGGCTACATGTACAACAGAGAAGGGAGAGAAAAGGCAACCTTTGGAAGTTTTATCAGGCCAGTTTTCAGGGTCCTCAGGAAGCACAGTGCTATAGGAATCAACTTGCTAAGTATCAGCTTTCAACTGTAGCAACGGTCACAATAACCATCGCCATCCATGAAAACAACACTTGACCTGCTCTATCAGCTCCAGGGCAGGCCCTTGGAGAAAAGGCAAAAGATTTGTGGCATGACCAGAAACTGAAATATGTTAGAAGAACATGATGAAAAACATATTCTTTCTTTCCCTGATTTCTGCTTTTAGGAGGGTAGACTCACTGCTCTGAAATGCTATCATGTAGTTGTATATGAGAACACAGAACCAGCTTACTAAGAAAGAGAAATGTAGTTGACTCTGACATCTGGGTGACTAAGAGGAAAAATCCTGTGAAGCTGTAACGAAGAAAGAAGCGGAACAAAATTGCCTCCAGGCCCATGACAGGGACCCTTAGTCACATTTCTCCAAGAGTGCAGCTGCCATTCTCAGAAGTGGCCTGGGAATTCAGGCATCTTGAGCCAGCACTGCTGAGAACCTCAGAAGGGCGCACGAGGTTAGAAAAACAGAGATGCCTACTCACCAACCTCCCCACCAACTGCTCTCTCTGGGCCAGGTCTATCAGGATCAGAGAATAATTTGGGACTTGAGGAGCTGAAGGCCAGGTTAACCCTTTACACCTGAAGCTCAGGCTTGAGGACTCAGCATTCTGGCTTCCTGGGCTACACCATTTCTCCCCACCTCCTAAAAGCAGCCCCAGGCCCTCATTTATGCTTTTACCCTGATATCCTGGCTAGTCAGGCTCCAGGGAGAGAAGATGCTCCTAAAGCAGAGGAAATGCCCATAGGAATGGAGCAGAGACTCAAGCATGAGGAGAGGTTTCTTTGCTAGTTCCCAGGCCCATCAATGGCAAAGTCCAGGCAGAAACTGCATGTTTAGAAAAGGAAATTGTTTAACTAGCATATACCATCAATCCCAAGTTCCTCAAAAACACAGCTCTGACAAATTATAGGCAACTATCTCAAGAGTTACGATTCAGAGAAAGGAATGGAATAAGGTACCTCTGGAACTTCAAACTGCATCCAGACAAAGAGGCACAGTGGCAGGCCCCTAGGGGCAGTGGGAAAAACATCAGCCTTGAGTCCAGCCCTGCCTTCTGACAACCACTAGTTATGTGACCTTGTTCCAGTGAGGGTCAAAGACTCACTTTGTCACTATAACAGCCATAATAGCAACATGACCTACCTCCCATGATTGCCCTGTCTGGCAACAGAAGCTTAATAAATGTTTGTTCTTCCAGATCACACTTCCCTAGGTATTTGGAAGACAATCTCTCTCCATTCACAAGTGTGAGTCATCTTCCAGACTCCTAGTACTATCATTCCATTCACTGACCCTATGTCAGGCACTGTGCAAGGTACTAGGATATTAAAATGGAAAGACACAGTCCCTGCCCTGGAGAAGCTCAATGTGAAAGGAGATGAGAAAGTAAAAAGTGGACTCCAGGAAGGCCTCATCAGGAGGTGATATTTGAATTAAGCCTTAATCTGTTACCCACAGTAAGGTGACCTAAGGAAAAGCAAAAGAGCATTTACTATGAGACACACTGCTGGACTTTTTATACATGTAATTATAACAGCTAAAGTTACAAGCACTTCACATATAGTAAGTCATTTAGCCCTTTAACAACCATGTGAGATGGGTACTATTAATATTTCACAGGGTTAGTTACACTTTACCAAGGAAACCAAGAAAGAGAGCAGTTAACTAGCTTGCTCCAAGTCACACGGCTAAAAAAGGGCAAGGCAGGGATTTATGCCCAGGTGGCCTGCACCAGTGCCCCAGCTCTGGGCCAGGACCCTGTACTGCCTCCAACTGTCTTCTAATTTAGTTCTCACCATTCTACAAAGTAGTGATAGTACAGTCTCTTTTTTTTCTGATCAGGAAATTTAAATTCAGAGAAATTAAATGACTGGACCAAGGTTACTCACCTAGTGAAGGAATAGAGCAGGAATGTAGACCCAGCTCTGTCTCACTCCACTGTCCACTTACTTTCTTTAACATTGATGGGGTGCTTTAAAATGCAGAGTCCCAGGCCCCGCCTGCTGAATGGGAATCTGTGGGGCTGGGGCCTAGGAATCTGCATTTTAGTAAGTGCTTTAAACCAAGCTTATATGCCCTTAAGTGCAAAAATGTGTGTCCCACAGCATGTTCTCTAGGGACTTAGTGGGGTCACGACTCACCATCTTCCCAAGAATCAGCCTAGCTATATGCAACTAAAAGATGGGCACTCAGCCCCTCTTCCTCCTCCCCCCATCCCATTAGCTTCTTCCACCACACAGAGAACCACTGGCTGTCAACCACAAAGGAATGTGCACACCACGGGATCCAGTGAAAGCATTTCCAATGGCTCATCTAAGCCATTTCCTCAGTCTCCAGGTGTGCTCTGTCTTCCTGTATTTTAAAAGTACTCTTCCTGCCAACCACCCTCATCCCTTTGCTTGCTTTCTCCTCATTTCTAAACTCCTGGGAAAAAGAGTTTATATCGGAAGTCATATACTTGCAGTCTGCAGAAGCAAAAACATGTCTCATTTGGCCTTCCTTTTATTTTTAAATAATTTGAATTAGTTGTGAAGCTTAAGAAAGCAGGTGAATAGAAAGAAAAATTCAGATTCTAGTTCCTTTTGAAAAATGAGGCTGGGCGCAGTGGCTCAAGCCTGTAATCCAGCACTTTGGGAGGCCGAGATGGG
>NW_012115921.1:281729-379680 GCF_000951035.1 Colobus angolensis palliatus
CCCCCCTCCCCAGAGTGTGAAAGATGTTTATGTTCATTAAAAGAAGACACAGGTTAAGAAAGGCTGGGAAGTAGTATAGGAAAACTAAAGAAAGAGAGAGAGGTGAGGGCATTTCATTTACCTATTTACTGGAACCCCTTGAGGGGATCTTCCCAGCCAGGCCCCCATGCTGCTGTGTCATGCTCTGGTCCTTGCCCTTGAGCAGCTCCCCACCCTGTCTGAGATGGATTAAGTAAAGATTCTGGTACAATGTAATAAGAGCTGTGATAGAAGTATGAATACAGAGCTCTGGGAGAGAGGAGAAAGGCATCTAATCAGGTGGAAGGATGGATGCTGGGGAGGATTTCTAGAGGAGACAGGAAATTACACTGGGCTGAGTCTTGCAGGATTGGAAGAGATAAAGGCAGAAGGAAAAACAAGTAGAAGAAAAACCATGAGCAAAAGCCAAGATCTTGGAGCAAGCAGAAATGTCTTAGAAGGAAACAAAAAGTGATAACCATAATGAAAAACACTGACAAATTAAACTACATTAAATAAGAACTTTGTTCATTTAACAAATGCCATAAAGAGAGTGAAAAGCAAACCTACAGAGTATAAGACAATATGCTCAGTAGACCATCCAACCAAGAACTCATATCCAGAATATATGAGGAACTTCTACAAATAAATAAAAAACAACTCAAAAGAAAAATGGCAAAAGAATAGAACAGATACTTCACCAGAGAGGATACCCAAACTGTGAAGAGATATATGAAAAGGTATCCAACTTCATTAGTCATCAACAAAATGCAAATTATAACTGAGATGTGATACTATTAACACACCCACTGGAATGGATAAAATGAAAAAGAAATACCTACTGTTGGCAAGGATGTGAAGCAACTGGAATTCTCAAACACTAACAGAGGAAGTGTAAATCAATACTACCACTTTGGAATAATGCTAGGTATTACAACTAAAGCTAAATATAGGTATACCCTGTGACCCAGCAATTCCTTTCTTAGTTTTATACCCATCAGAAATGCATACACATGCGTATTAAAAGACAAGTATGAGAATGTGCATAACAACACCATTCATAATGGCTATAAACTAAAAACTCAAATGCTCATAATCAGAAGAAGAGAAGGTAAATTTTGGTATTTTACATAATGATTACTATACAGCAATGAGAATGAACATCTACAGCTACACACAACATGGATAAATATCTCCATTATTCTGAATAAAAGAGCCAGAAACCAAAAATACATACTAGATGAGCCTATTTATAGAAAACAATAAAACCCCAAAATAAATCTATGCTATTTAGAAGTCAGGAAGACTGGAGGGAGATTCTGGGATACTGATAATAGTCTGTTTCTTGATCTGAGTGTTGGTTACATGGGTTCAGCTGTAAAGATTTGTTGACTTGGATACATGTATATGTTCGTGTTGTATGATATACTTCATTAAAAAGTTTTAATATAGCAAGCAGGATACAGAGCTCAGCAGATTTGGGAAAATTAGATCCACAGAGCGAAGTTATTAAGAAGCAGTACAGAGGCCAGGTGCGGTGGCTCAAGCCTGGAATCCCAGCAGTTTGGGAGGCCGAGGTGGGTGGATCACTTGAGGTCAGAAGTTCGAGACCAGCCTGGCCAACACGGTGAAACCCCTGTCTCTACTAAAAATACAAAAATTGGCTAGGCATGAAGGCAGGTGCCTGTAATCCCAGCTACTCAGGAGGTTGAGGCACGAGAATCACTTGAACCCGGGAGGTGGAGGTTGCAGTGAGCTGAGATCCGGCCACTGCACTCCAGCCTGGGTGACAGAGCCAGACTCCGTCTCAAAAAAAAAAAAAAGAAAAAGAAAAATGAGAAAATTTGCCATCACTGTGTGCTCTCCTGTACGACAACAGTTGGCCAGAGCTGAGCACAAGTGACCCAGTTAGATGCAGCGGGCTCCCTCCACTGCAGTGCTGTGCCTCCTCATCCATGGCCTCCACCTGGTCCACTCAGCTCCAACCTGACCTCCCAAGCAGCAGGTAAGTGTCACAGCTCTCTAGCCTGCGTCCCAGCTGGAAGGGTTAGGAGGCATGGCATTGGGAACAGCCACACAAAACCTACTGGACGGCTGGGCAGGAGCAGTGCAGGACAAAGCCTCCTGACTGCTTGAAACCTCCATCAATTCCCCTCACTGCCACAGGAAGAAAGACCTTCTGGAAGGCTGACAGCTTTTGCTCAGTCCAGCCTTCACCAGGCAACTCTCTCTAGCATCCTAAGTACTCCTTCTTCCTCTGACCCAGTCCCATCACCTTATCCACAGAGGCTCTCTCAAAGGTCCAAGAAGGGACTGATGAGAGGTCAGTCTCTGAAGGGAGCTCTTTCTGAGGCGTGCCCCACCTCTAAGAATGAACGTTCCTATCCTAGAGCAAAAAGCCTCTCTGTCCTTGTTTAGATGACATTTCTAAATGTCTGTCTGATACTTTTCTGCAGGCATAACTGTGGATGTGACAGTATGCCTTGCTCTTGAAGCAGGAGACAGCTGAGCCCTGAGCAAACAGGAAGAAATGGCAAGCATTTGGAGGAAAGCCTCCCATTCTGCTGAGGTTAACGTTGCCACTGAGAGGAAACGTAAACATTGCTCAGCACTCTGCTTTATAGCCGAGGTAAGAAGTCAAGACGCCCGAAAATAGGAAACCTCTCAACCACAGGAGAGAATTTCTGCTACAACTATGTTCCACTACTCTCCTAAGCAATTCTGCTCACATGGAAGTCAAAGTTAAGGCAGTGGCCTAAAGGGACAGAGAAGGTGGGAACGGGAACAGAGCTCTTGTGTGTGTTCTGAGAACATGGTGAGAGCCAGGAGAGGGCCAGCAGTACAATGACAGTACAGTGACCCTACAGTGTGCAGGCAGGTGTCATCTGACTGCCCCGGGGCCAACCTGCTTACTCATCCTGCCCAGCAAACACCTCCTCAGACCCTCTTTACCTTCTTGCCAACTCCTTCCTGCACCTTTCCTCATCCATGGGCCCTGGCCAAGGACATGAGGAACAGACTGGCAGCTCCCCAGAGGAGGGCTGCCAAGAGTCTCAGCAACCAATACTGGCCCTCAGATTCTAAGGAGCTTAACAAATGCAACTAAATCAGGATGATCCTTCTCCGCATGAGACTTAGACCTCACCCTCGGCACTTGCGTCTTCTGGATCCTCGCATTAGCCCCTGTTCTTCCTGAAGCAGCAAGGCCCCCTGCTAAATTCCTGTGGAAAAGCTCCCCTGCTTCCTAGAAAGAGCTATAAGCAAAGCCCACCAATGCTGTAAGCAAAAGGCACAGCCCCTCCCTGCCTAACCTCCCAACTGATCGACCACTTGCCTGGTTCTCGAAGGGATAAAAGGGCTCCCTCCTAGAAACAGACTAAGAAAAAACCTGAGAAAAAGCTATGGCCCCTTTCCTTCTATCTTCTTGGTGCTGCCTCCATTCTCTCCCTTCCCCCGACCTGCACACACAACCCAGAGCCACCGCAAGCTTCAGTAACCTTAGATTAAGTTCCTTGTAAGTACCCAAACCAAGGTTCTCAAAAATGTGAGCTTTCACCTGTAATCCCAGCACTTTGGGAGGCAGAGGCAGGAGTACTGTTTGAGCCCAGGAGTTCAAGATCAGCCTAGGAAACAAGTGAGACCCTGTCTTCACTAAAAATAAAAAATTAGCAGGGTGTGGTGATGCACACCTGTAGCCCGAGCTACTTTGGAGCCTGAGGTGGGAGGATCACTTGAGCCCAAGAGTCCAAGGCTGCAGTGAACTATAATCATGACCCTGCACTCCAGCCTGGGTGACAGCGTGAGACCCTGTCTTTATAAAAAAAGAAAAGAAAAGAGTGCCAGGAAGGATTTTCTCAAGACTGTCCCATTCCCTACAAAACAGTAAACCTTTTCTCCTTCACTACTTCTATACACTTCACACCTTAGATCTTTTCCATTTCAGCCCCAGGTCCAGAAAGCCCTTCAAGTAAAAATACAGTGGGGATAGCGAGCCTGGTCAAGTGGAGAGGAACCAACATTTGTTTTGCTGGGAGGTCAGAGGATAGATGGGTGTTTTACAGGTACCCGTGAGGCTGAAATCTCCCTCAGCTAGCCACAGGAAAAGATGAGTTTTTTGTTGTTGCATAATAATCAGAAAAAAAGAACTTTTTCCATCTCTTCACTGTCCACTTATCATTCCCACATCCTCTTTCCCAACCCTCCTCCTCAAAGAAAGCCCTTTAAGTCTGTTTTTTCAACCTCAACCATATTTCAGTCCCTTTTCCTGCCAGATGGTCCTTCTCCACTTCAGTGCAGATCCTGCAGAAGTTGAAAGCTGGGTTTAAACACTTCCTGAAAGCCTGAATTGGAGTGAGGGCTTGTTAGGCAATTCCAGGCCAAAGGAAATCTGGTTGTTTCTCACATAGTTTTAAAAACCTAGACATGGCTGTTTCTGACATTCTGGAAACTCAGCCTCTCAGCAAGTGGCTTATCCTAGCTCTGTCAAGACTATGGCACCTACTCTGCCCAGTGTCTTGTCACCACTTGGAAAAAGAAGGCAGATTGGAAGCCTGATCCACAAAAAACCCTGCTCCTGGGGACCAAACACTGCCCTCTTTCGCTCTGGCAAGGAGAACATGGTGGGTCCTGCAATTGTGACAATCCAGAGGCCACAGTCCTATCTCACAGCAGCACCTTCGCTCTGGCCAGCCACATCTCACTGGATGACATTTCCTGCACATGCCAGGAATGTTCATGCCGCCAAGCTTTTGTTCAACTAATTCCTTTGATCTTCAGTGTCCCTTGCCCTGCATTCTTTCTTAAATATCCAGTTCAAGTGTCAACTTCTTCCTGACTCTAAGTCTTGACCTCCTTCTCACCCTTCCCACACTCTCCGGTCTAGCTGAGCTCAACTTGACTGATGGCAAGATGCCTCCTCTGCTCTAGAAGAAACTTACCATCCACAAGCTGCACCTTCTCCAAGGAAGACTAGGAAATAATAAAGGCTAAAAGCACTGGGTAAAATCCTAATACCTCCGTTTTACCACAGATAGTTTAGGGGGACTACCCCACCTCTATAATGAGAACACAAAGACCAATGAGAAGCCATTTACAAAGAACAGTGGGTACTCAGAGCCCAGTGGTACTGGAAGTCTCTGGGCTGGGGTTTAGCTTTCCCTCCAGCTCTCAGCTTCAACACCTCCTCCCTCATCCTCACTCTTTTAGCTGCCTCTGCTTCCGATTTCACTAAGAACAGATCCTCAGTGAGCTACACCCATCACATGTACTCCCTACCAGCATCATGGTTCCTGTCAACCCATCTATTCAAAACTCTCAAAACCATAGCTCCCATTACTAAAAGTAAAAGCCCAAATCTTTATAATGACTTATAAAGTCCTCCATTGTCTGTGTCCCTTTTATATCTCTGGCCCCATTTCAACTATATTCTTTCTCCCTCACTCTCTCCACTCCAGCCACACTGTCCGCTTACCATGCGCTCAAACACACCAGGTGAGTTCCTACTCCAGGGCCTTTACACCTGCTGTACGCTGTAACTAGAACAGCCTTCCCTAGATAGGGTGAACGGCGGTTGGGCTCCACAGTCCAGGCCCATCTCTAGTCCCCTCTGGCCTTCCCAGCAAAGGGTCTAACCCACTTAGAGCAACCACAACCACTCAGAATTTTCCAAAGGGGGCCTCCCGCTGTGAAAACCCAAAGGATTCTGGGCACGAGTGGCTTCAGCCCAATAACTCAACTAAAATTGCTCTCTGAAAAGCTTATAAGACCGGGCCCAGTGGCTCATGCCTGTAATCCCAGCACTTTGGGAGGCCGAGGCGGGTGGATCACCTGAGGTCAGGAGTTTGAGACCAGTCTGACCAACATAGAGAAATCTCGTCTCTACTAAAAATACAAAAATTAGCTAGGCATGAAGGCAGGTGCCTGTAATCCCAGCTACTCAGGAGGTTGAGGCACGAGAATCACTTGAACCCGGGAGGTGGAGGTTGCAGTGAGCCAAGATTGCGCCACTGCACTCCAGCCTGGGCAATAGAGGGAGAATCAGTCTCGGAAAAAAGAAGCAGTAGAGGGTAACTGTGGAACTGCAGATCTTAGATCATTAGGGCTCAATTTGCTTTTGGAGGAAAGCCCTTTTTTCCTCAAATTGGAAGTAGGAGAAGAAAGCACACCTATATAGCGAGGCTCTGCTGGTTCTATGCATGTATTTAGCTTGTGTAATCTTAGTTACAACTACATGAAACAGATGCCATTATCTCTATTTTATGGATGAAGAAGCTGAGGCTGAAAGGTTAAGTAATTTGCCTAGCGTTTCATAAGTAGCAGAACCCAGAGTCTGGAAAGGTTGGCATGAGGCCCCAGAAGTGACACCAGAATACATTAGTCCTTTGGGCTCTGTCACATCTTGTGGCAGGAAGCCACCCTCCATCCCAAGTACACCCCTGCAGCCCCACTCTACCTGGATAAAGAATTAGAAAAGAGGCCGGGCATGGTGGCTCATACCAGTAATCTCAGCACTTTGGGAGGTCAGGAGTTCGAGACCAGCCTGACCAACATGGTGAAGCCCCATCTCTACTAAAACTACAAAAATTAGCTGGGCATGGTGGGGCACCTGTAATCCCAGCTACTCAGGAGGCTGAGGCAGGAGAATTGCTTGAATGTGGGAGGCAGAGGTTGCAGTGAGCTGAGATCGCACCATTGTACTCCAGCCTGGGTGACAGAGTGAGACTCTGTCTCAAAAAATAAAATATAAAAAAAAATATTAGAAAAGGATATTAGCAGAAGGTCCAATGCCTGGCCCCTGAATTCTGGTTGTCAAAAATCCCATTTTTCTTTAAGCCATCTAGTTCAGAGGGCCCTGAGTCAACAACAAAGAAGCGTAAGAGATGCCTATCATCATTCTTCCCCACCTAGGCAAAGGGATTCACACACACAGACCCTGGTCAAACGAAGACCTTCCCCCTAACAAGGCAGTCTGCTGGAGCTGAGACTGCAGAGAAAGACAGTCTGTCCATCCACCTGCCCAACTCCTTTAAAGGCCATGATGATGACAGAACTTGCCTCTTCTTCCTCCTTTAAACAGAGCAAGCGCTACTTGGCAGTTTCAGGTCTGTGCTTCTGAGACTGTGTGCTGAGGTGCCCCAGAGCACCATGATGAACTCACAGGGATGCTGCTAAATATTTTAAATTTTTGAGGGAAACAGAGCAACACTCAACATTTGTTGAACACCCCATGAGTTCACAGCTTCAACAACAGACTGCATTACATTCTTTTTGATTACGTCATTTCTTTCTGAGGCTGGGTTTTCAGCAGCTGCTGTGACAAAAAGCAAGTACCATGTGAAAAGCCATGTGGAACAGGAAATAAGGATGGCACTAATCAATCTGGTTCCAAGGTCTGATATGCTATGCAGTACCTAGTACATTCCATTAGTAAGTAATTGTGGTTATTTAAGAATGGAATATAAATATTTTTCCTTTCAATTTCTGTATATCATTTTTTTTCAGATGGCTACTCAGATGTTGGGATATAAATACTTAATTGTTTAAACCTACTTAAGGCCAGGCATAGTGGCTCACCCCTGTAATCCCAGTACTCTGGGAGGCCAAGGCGGGTAGATTACCTGAGGTCAGGAGTTTGAGATCAGCCTGGCCAACATGATGAAACCCTATCTTTACTAAAAATACAAAAAAATTAGCCAGGAGTGGTGGTGCTTACCTGTAGTCCCAGCTACTAGGGAGGCTGAGGCAGGAGGATCGCTTGAACCCGGGAGGCGGAGGTTGCAGTGAGCCAATTGCACTCCAGCCTGGGCGACAGAGTGAGACTTCATACAAAAACAAACAAACAAACCTACTTAAAAAAGAAAACTTAGGTATTTCTTTTCGGCTATGGACACTGTAAAAAAAAAAAAAATTACTGAAACACTAAGGCCCATGAACTAAGAGAGTCTGGGAGTCTTTGCAGCAGGTGTTTTTAAGTCTGTTCATGGAGCCAAGAGGAGTTCCCAGGGCAGGCCCAACCCAGCCCCAGAAGCGGGCAGGAGTCAACATTCAGGCCTGTGGCAGCACACTCAGGCTTCCCAGAGTGGCTGGTAGAACACCCCCTCTGCCCACACAGCAGTGCCTGCACACCAGTTATCCCTCAGCCCAGGCGTCTGCACATCCGCATCAGCCTCAACCTAGGCTCCCAGGCTCCCCTCTGAACTCCCTCCCTGAAAAGCTCTACTCAGCTCCAACCTCATGAATAAAACCCAAAGCCAGCCCAGAAGCCTGCTGGCCAGCAGGGGCCTTCCACGCACGCTCAGACTCGGGCAATGTCCACAAGCCAAATCATTAATCCAAAGAGAGAGGGAGCGATGGGAACCAAGGAGAGGGCTTCCACTGACAGACCATCCACTGGAAGGTCAACTCAGGCTTTCTGGGTGAAGACCTGCATGAAAATACCTTCTTTTTTCCCATGGGGTTTCTTGCCAGCTATATTCCTTCCCTCCATTCTTCCTTGAAGTCATAATCCTGTGTTGGTGACATCACAGTTGTTGACACAATAGCCAACTGTTGTGGTGTCACAGGACTCAACTTTTGTCATTTTAGGTGGGGGTGCTGGGGTGGAGAATGTGACAGAGGACAAGAATACAGTTATAGAACTGCAATTCGCTTTTTCATGCTAATTTCCCTGGTAATGAAGGGCAGTGACTCAGAAAAGGAAAGGCAAGCCTCTGGCAGCAAGGCTGTGTGTAGATTCGTCTATACCAAGGGAAGGATGGTGGGGAGGAAGGGAAGAGACAAAAGAAAAGAATTTTGAATTCCAGGATTAGCCAAATATGATGCTCTCAGTCTGGCCAAGTCCAGGCAGGACCTTCTCTTTCCCCCACCTATCGCCTGAGCCCAGAGTAAGGAGAGGCTCCAGGCTGGAACACTCCCTGGAAATGAATGTGTAGGAGGTGGTATTCTGTTGTGGACTCCAAACTGGCCGAGGGACAGACTGTCAGTTTGGACTGCATGCTAAGGACAGTGGGCAGGATGGAGAGGGCACTCAGAAATGAAGCATGTCGCAGGAGAAATGGCGGAAGGAACTGAGGTTTAGCTGGAGAAGAGAAGGCTGTGAGCGGGCAGGCTGATCGCTGGCTTGGGAATCCGGAAAGGCTCTCGTGTGAAAAAGGGATTAGATGTGTTTTCTAGGGTCCCCCAAAGAGACCTCAGAAAATGAGAGACCCAGAGAGGCCAAAATGAGGAAGAAGTTTTAATTCTTAAATTCCATTTGGAGACTACAAATTCCTTTTAATTCCTTATTTCTCAATTACAGAATATGTTCCAGAGGACAAGGACTGTGTTGTTCATCACAGTATTCCAGAACTTAAAAGGAACTGGCACATAATATTCGTCAAAAAAATGAACAAACGGGGCAATGACAATGGTCTTGTGAAGCTGCTGCTATTTACAGGGACTCACTCATTCCGCAAGTATTTTTTGCACCCCCTACCACACTCCACTCAGTTACATGCTGGGAATACCACAGTAAAGGCAGATAAGGTTAGTCCACTCCCTTGCCTTTGAGATGGGCATGGGTGGCACCTAAGGTCGCTTTCAACACTAAGATTCCTACATTCGTAGAGTTGACTAAAAAGTTTAAAACTGGGAGGAAAGAGTACCCCAAGGGCGACAGATTAACCCTCCCTTCTACTATCACCACTAGAGATCTGGTAATGAAGGGCGGTGACTCAGAAAAGGAATGGCAAGCCACTGGCAGCAAGGGTGTGTGTAGACTCATCTACACCAAGGGGAGTTGGGAGGACAGGGAGGGACAAAAGAAAGAGATCTAGATCCAGCTGTTACTTCTTTCTGAGCTGGGAGAGGCCTCTGGGTGAGAAAGCACTGCCAGACCAGACCAGAGCAACCAGGCTGGGCCCTTATTCAAGTACCCCTCCCCACCTGGAGACAAAGTGGGCTCCCTCAACCCAGCAATAAAATCTGTGTGGCCCAGTTAGGTAACATACGGTATTATATATGACCTCACTTCCCTCAAGGATCTTTTATTTATTTATTTATTTATTTATTTATTGAGAGACTAGGTCTTGCTCTGTCTCCCAGGCTGGAGTGCAGTGGCACAATAATAGCTCACTGCAGCCTCAAACTTGGGCTCAAGTGATCCTCTTGCCTCAGCCTCCAGAGTAGCTGGGACTACAGGTGCGTGCCACCACAGCCAGCTAAGTCTTTTAATTTTTTGTAGAGATAGGGGTTTTGCTATTTTGCCCAGGCTGGTCTCAAACTCCTGGCCTTAAATGATCCTCCTGCCTCCCAAAACGCTGGCATTACAGGTGTGAGCAACCGTGCCTGGCCAAATGTGCTATTTTCTAATGTGGTTTGTAAACTGGTCAGGAAACAATTCCCAAACAGGAATCAATCTACCATCAGGTGAGCAGACCCCTTTAACTGTGTAACTGCAGGTATGACTAGTAGGCTAGGCTATGGTCACAGCTTATACTTCCCCCTTTTCCCAAAGTCCTCAATCTCCCTGCAGGAAGCTTGGGGAATGTGCCTCCTGCCCTCTTCTGGACCTGCCAGCATGCTCACCAAGCACACTAAAGCCACCCACGTCACAGCTGACTCATGCCATTGCTCTCTGTAATGAGGTATGACATGTTTCTAAGCTCTTGTATATTTTCATATTTGTAGCCTACAATTAGGCATTTTTGAGGGATGTAGCTGACTAGGGTTTCTGTTCAGTGACCTATAATTATACACTCAGGCATCATGGTCAATCCAGGCAACCCTCAGGCCTGCAGGCACTGTGAGCTGCAACCTCATGGAGGAAGCCACTTGGCTCGAAGAAGCTCCAGAGACTACTGTAGAAATGTGGCTTAGAAAGGCCACACTGCCCCTCCTTGCAGCTCTTGGAGGCACTCCCCCATGTCCCCTTTATCCCCCTTATCACTCACTGCCTGGCTCAGCAATGCCTGCCAAGCCCAAGTGCTGACACATTTGTGTATCTAGTGCCAGCAGAGGACCACTTTGAGGGACACAGTCTCCGTTGCCAAGGTAACAGCAATGTAAAGCAACTTCTTTTTTTTTTTTTTGAGACAGAGTCTCATTTTGTCACCCAGGCTGGAGTGCAGTGGCACAATCTCAGCTCCCCACAATCTCTGCTTCCCAGGTTCAAGTGATTCTCGTGCCTCAGCCTCCTGAGTAGCTGGGATTACAGGCACATACCACCACTCCCGTCCAATTTTTGTATTTTTAGTAGTGACACGGTTTCACCATGTTGACCAGGCTGGTCTCGAACTCCTGACCTCAAGTGATCTGCCCGCCTCGGCCTCCCAAAGTGCTGAGATTACAGGTGTGAACCACCACACCCAGTGGTTCTGAAAACTCCCGTAAGTGTCTCATCTTAGAAAAAAGAGGTCACACACCCCCTGCTCATGGAACCCTGCAGTCAGTGGCTGTGCCTCTGCTCTGAGCCAGCCTTTTTGCCACCTGCTGCAGTGGCCCCACACTGATGCTAATCCTTCCCCATGCAAATGCCTACCGCCCAGCTTTACCACTATTTCCCTGGCTGGGGAAGAAGGGCTGGTTTAGCACAAAAAATCTGTCCCTTATGACATTTCACTTATACATTTGGCTCCAATAAAACTCATTTCTTGGGCCAAGTGCGGTAGCTCATGACTGTAGTCTCAGCACTGTGGGAGGCCGAGGCAGGCAGGATCACCTGAACCCAGGAGTTCAAGACCAGCCTGGGTAACATAGTGAGGCTCCATCTCCACAAAACATAAAAAAGAAAGAAAGGGGCAAAAAAAGACTTCTTTTTTATTTTTAACAGCGGCTCAAATCCAGGCATTTAATCAAAGAGATTGCCAGTAGCCCATCTTGTGTAGCTGTGAAGTGCCAATGTGGCCCATGCTCAGAGCAGCATCTGCATTAAGTATGAGCCCAGTATCTAAACTACAATTACTTTGCAAGTTTCCCTTCTTCCTCAATGCAAAGTACTTTAGAGTATACTTTTCAAAAACACTTTCTACCAATAAGCCCAAGAAGATTAAATGCAAAAGGTATCTTCTCCGTTTCACAAAAGAGGAGGCAGGGGCTCAGTAGGGCTAAGCGTCTTGCCCTCAGTTCACTCAATTAGTAAGAGCAGAACCAGGTCCAGAATTGCTCTGCAATCTTCATAAATCAACAATTAGTAGTCATTACTTCACAGAGACATTGTAAGGATAAATGAATTAACATATGTAAAGTGCCTGGTATACTGTCCGGCTCATACTTAGGACTATGTTATCATTATTAACAGTATAATCACCACCACCCAGAATCCTCAGTTCCAAAGCTACAGCTCTTTTCCTTCTATCCTGCTGTCATTTTGCAAAGACTGCTCAGAAAGTAGTTTCATCTCACCTTGAGTGAGTCCAGACCTAATCCCTGTAGTCAGTCTATGGAACCCAGAACTCACTGGGCTTTCTTTTTTTTTTTTTTTTTTCTAATTTATTTTAAAAATCTTTTTATAAGCAGGGTCTTACTCTGTCACCAAGGCTGGAGTACAGGTGCATCATTATAGCTACTGCAGCCCTGAACTCCTGGCTAAAATGATCCTCCTCCCTCAGCCTTCCCAAGTAGATGGGATGACAGGTGCAGACTATCTTGCCACTCCACGAACGACTCCACACTTGTGTGCACAGGGAAGTACACACACCCCACCTTTTCTGCCAGTCTGACACTCATCTCCTAGCCTCTCTGATGGCACTTATGCCATGTTAGACACCTTTCCGTAGTTTGCCCTGCCTGCAGTACATGACCTTCACTTAGATCCAGCTCTTCATTCATTTAGTTTCTTTCTTCAACAATCATTTCACAAGCACCTACCCTTTACTAAGCCCCGTACTAGAGGCTTTTCCTTGAAAACTTATCAAATGAAACGTGCAGGAGCAGCGGGATGCACAAGGAATGGTGACAGCACGAAGGTGCCAGAAAGTAACCGTCAGTGGGCAGCACAAAAGATTTCAGAGGAGGCAAAGCTAAAATGGGTTTTAGAGCAACTAGAGTGCTCTCAGCAGACAAGGGGAGAAAAGGACATTCATTCCATACTATGGGGAACAGTGTGTACACAGGGATACAAAGCAGAATCATATAGAGTATGGGGTATACAATCTCACACTACCAGCATGCAGGGGCTGTGAGTGTGTGTGTGCACATGTGTGTTACTGTGAGATAAGGAATATATATATACACATATTCCATATATATATAAGGAATATATATACACACACACACACACACACACACATATATACACAGAGAGAGAGAGAGAGAAAGAGAGAGAACCTTCTTCCCAGTTCTGGGCACAGCTTCAAAAACCCTTGGCATTTCCAAAGGGATGGGGGTGAGAGAAGCCTACTTTGTGATTTATAACAAGTCCCTCTACTACACCTGAATTTATGCTAATGAAGTGGGGATTTCTTTCTTACAGTTCCAGAGGCTGGGAAGTCTTAAGACTGATGGCTGACTCTGGTGCTGGCCTTCTTGCTGCATCATCCCATAGCAGAAAGGCAGAAGGGCACAACAGCACACACAAAAGAGAAGAAGGCAGGAGGGGCCGGACGTGTTTTTATCAGAAATGAACTCTAGCAATGATGGCATTAATCCATTCATGATTAACCGGGCCCTCATGACCCAACCACTCTGAAGGGTCCTACCTCTTAATACCATCACAATGGCAATCAGATTTCAACATGAGTTTTGGAGCTGACATTCAAAACATGGCATGCTGACATAGTGAAACCTCCATAAATACCTGAAACTTCTGAATTCAGAGAGCTCCCAGGTTGGTGAACACATCAAGGTGCTGGGAGGGTGGTGCACCCTGAGAGGGAATGGAAGCTCTAAACATACACACACACACACACACACACACCCTCCCAAAACTTTGCCCTATGCATCTCTTCCACTTGGCTGTTCCTGGGTTGTATCCTTAATAATAAACTAATAGTAACATAATACTAATAGTAGGGTTAATAGTAAGTCAACTGTTTTTCTGAGTTCTGTGAGCCATTCTAGCAAATTACCAAACCTGAGGAGGGGGTTGTGGGAACCAATCCCTCCAACTTTACAGTGAGTTGGTCAAAAGTATGGGTGGCCCAGGCTTGTGATTAGCATCTGAAGTGGGAACAGTCTTGTCCCTACTTAATCTGTGGAGATTATGCTAGCTCCAGGTAGTGTCAAAATTGAATTAAATTGTAAGAAACCCCAGTTGGTGCCCAGCAAGTTTGGCAAACTGGCCAATGCAAGAGAAAAAAACCCACACATTTGGTGTCAGAAGTGTTGTGAGTAGCAACGTATCATACTAATAGTAGAGTGAGTGTGAGAGTGTGGGTGTGTGCACGAGACAGAAGGAAACAGAGAGAGAGAGAGAGAGAGAAATTAGAGTAGATATGGGATGGTGCAAAATGAGGCTAGAAAGGCAGGGATAGGCCTTGAGTGCCATGACCAGGAGACACCTGGGCAGCTCCAGCGTTCCAGCAACCTTACACACTGAAGCCTGAAGGGCATCTCCCTCCAAACCGCCTGGGGGTGGGAGGCAGCTGGGACAACAAACATCAAGCCTGCCTTTCCAGGGGTGAGTGGCAATCCCGACTCCTTGGGTATGCTTACTGCACACCAGTTTTCAATGCAAAATCCTTTAACAACTGTTTTCTCTCTCTTTCTGTCTTTCCTTCCCCTCCTTCTAAAGAAAAGCTGTTTATCCCTCTTCTCATTTCTGCCCCGCTCTGAGCCCTGAGTTTTAGTGCCAGTGCTTTTACACAAATCCAGCTTTACATCTTCAGTGAAATATAATTTCATAGGAATGTAATTCTGGAATGATCTCATTGAAAAAGCACATCCAGCAAAGGCCATGAACAGACTTCAGGCCAGCCCATTCACACCCAGAGCCAAGAAGATTGCAGACCCCTTTCCCTTAAATGGAGAATGTGCCTGGGACCCAAAGCAAAGCACACCAGCTACCTAGGGATATTCTCCTGCCTACAGCCAGCCAACCTGCCTGCCTGCAGACCACAGCCAGGGCCCACAGCAGCGACCACCATGAGCCACTCTGGCACCATACAAGGACAGACTCAAGAGGGCATCCAAGCAAACAGGCCTCGTCGCAGAGACGTTGCCTCTGGCCCTCGGGAGGGGTCTGGCTCCATGCCAGCAAACATTAACTGAAAATATTAACACTCCCCTGTCATAGCCCCATCGGAGACAGAAGAGTATCCAGAACTCCAGCTGCTAAAGATCCTCCCCACACCTACCTGCCTTCCTAACTCTCTGAAACCCAATTACCATCTGACCCTATTGAGAGAGAGTCAGAAAGTGGGGCATTTGATTCTGAAACTAGATGTCAAAGCCAGGCCCAGCCCAGTCCAGCAGAGCTGAGGCGGAGCAGAACTGGGGAAGAAATAATATAGTCTGATGGACGCTCAAATGATCCTGCTGAAAAAAAATCATCAAGTTGGAATCTCTGGAAAAAAAGTCCTCATTCCAAATCTGTTCCCCACCCCCAATGAATTCTCATAAAATGGACCAGAAAAGGAGAAGAAGAAAAAAAAAACTTAATGGCTTGCAGGATCTATGGGAACTCTCTGTACTATCTTTGCAACTGTTCTGTAAATCTGAAACTATTCTAAAATGTAACATTTATGAAAAATAATGGCTTATCATGGTTTCCTCTGTAAGAAACAATGGGAAAAGCATGATATTTGGGTATGAAACTCTGCCTCTACCAGCTGTGAAGCTTTGGATGCATTGCCTACCCTTTCTAAGCTTCAGTTTCCTCATCTGTAAAATGGAAACAACAGTTCCAACCATGAAGTGTTATTGTGCAGATTAAGTAAGATAGAGCATGCAAAGGACTTACCACTGCTAAAAGTGCTTTCTTTCTGGGCAGCAGCAGTTTCTCCGCTCAGTCAGCCTTCACGATGGGTTCTTGACAACTACAGCTGGGGACCCTACCTCTACCCTTCAGCCCTACCTGTCTTTATGACTAGCAGCCTGTTCCAGAAACAGCAGGATACTTTAATCCCAAAGCACAGTAATCACCCGAAGGGCTGAAGGCTGCCTGACAGCAAGTTCTGACTAGTGAAAGCACACCTTTGTTGACAGAAACATGTTCTCCTTTCTGCTTTCCTTAGAATCCAATGTCACTGCCATTAGCTGAATGACTTTCCTAAGGGTTACAGGTATCCATCAGAAGAAATGCCAGAAGCTGACAGAGTTGGGCTTCTGACAGAGAGGAAATCTCAAAATCGTCACAGAAGATTCTTCCCCTTCGGTAGCACCACTACCATCCACCATCTCATCACTACCACCCCAACTCCTGGCTGTGCCCTGCTCCCCATCCTGGCCCCACATGAAGCTGGGCTGCTAAACTACAAATCCACAAGTCAAGGGGCACAGCAAGTTCCCCAAAACCAAGACATATGTCTCAAGGCTGGGCAGGAAGTTGCCCCCAGGCCCTGAAGCCCAACCCCAGAGCCTCAGCCACTTTGCCTCTTTTCTACATGATGGTGTTACTTGCTTCTCTGGGGAGACTGAGCTGAGTGGGCAGTCTAGGAACCCCATCTAGGTCTTTTTTTTTTTTCCATTTTTTTTTAAATTTTCACTTTTTTTTGAGACAGAGTCTCGTTCTGTTGCCTAGGCTGCAGTGTAATGGCGCGATCTTGGCTCACTGCAACTTCCACCTCCCAGGTTCATGCGATTCTCCTGCCTCAGCCTCCTGAGTAGCCGGGATTACAGGGGCCCACCAACATGCCTGGCTAATTTTTGTATTTTCAATAGAGACGGGTTTTCACCATGTTGGCCAGGGTGGTTTCGAACTCCTGACCTCAAGTGATCCGCCCACCTTGACCTCCCAAAGTGCTGGGATTACAGACATAAGCCACCGTGCCTGGCCCCCATCTGGGTCTTATAAGTGGATGGACTAGAGACCAAGGAAAGAAATCAGGTGAAGAAAGGTATAGCTGTGACATCGTGTTATCTCCTTGAAAATCACTGACAAGAATGTCAGATACTTAAAAACAAAAACAAAAATCTCTCCCAAGACAAAGGAGAAGTCCAATCTCACCCTGAAAATTTACTGTCCAAATAAGGGAGCAGTCAGCGCTAGAACAGTCAAGCTGTTCCAATTCTGAAAAGCCCTGGGAGAGAGGCAGTTTCCGGGCTTCAGATTCCACTGACAGGTTGTAACCCCTCGAAGCCACTAATGGGCACATTGTAGTGGCTAATTCCTCTGACCTTCCAGATGGCTGGGCTGGGGACACACCTCAGCTGAGGCCCAAGGACATCGGTTCCTGGCAGGGAGTATGCAAAATCTCAGCAGCTCCAACCAGACCAGATAACAGTCCCATGCTCAAGGACGAGCTGCCAGAAGCAGGACCCAGGAGGAAGACGTCCTTGGAGCCATTTCTTCTTTAACCAAATAAGAGCCAAATATAGCCAAATATGAAGAAACAATGTCGTCTTCTTTGAAATTTTTCTCCAGTTTATCACTTCATACCTAGTTTACTGCAATGGTCTCTGGTTATACAGAGAGCAGTGCCAGCCCATAGGAGGCACTAAATAAATATTAAACGGTATTACTGAATTACAAGCTCCCCTTTATTCTTCTACCTCCAGTCCTCTCTGCTCATAAGTGACAGACTAAGCATCCTGGAATGTCAGTATCATCATGTCATTCTTCTGGGCTCCTTAACTGCCAATCACACCAGACTCAGGTTCCCTTAATTGGTTCCAACCAATCTCACTTTCCAATTCTTCCTTCCTTCTTCAGCCAGCCCTGGCCCTACCACCCTCCCCAGACCTGCTCACACAGAGATACACAGACTTGCACATGCACGCATGCACACAGACACACACACAGACACACACACACACCCTACCTCTCTCCAGGCAGGATACCTTCTGCTCCAAACATGTCCACATGTCCATTTCTGCCCCATGTTTCTGTGCTCAAATCACTGGCAGCCTGGAGTGCTCTCCTTCCTCTCTGCTTATCCAACTCCTAGTATGATCCCAGATCCAGGCCAAGGTCCCCTGAAGCTCAGGCTGAGAAGCCATTCAATCCACAAACAATGACCAAGCACCTGCCTTGTGCAAGACACTAGCCCAGTCACTGAGGACACAGGAAGGAAAACAACACAGTCCTACAGGCTCCTGACCGGTGGGAGGGGCTTCAACATGAACTGCCCTGCTCACCTGAACCATGCAGGCAGCAGAGTCAACCACCAGACATCACAGGCAGCCGGCTGTGACACTTGCAGAGGTAAGGTGAGGGCAGCACACAAAACCCAGCTAGATGGGGTCTTCTTACCTCTCAAGACTCCAGTCTTTCAAAGAAGCCACCAGGGCCTAGTGGCTTAGAATATATTCTATTCTAAGAACCTTCATTCTCTGTGAAGAAGATGGGACTGCCCCATCTTGCTTTAGAATTTTATCAGCTAGGCTGGGTCCAGCCTCACTCAATAACAGCCATGGTCAACTACCTCTCCTTAGGGCCAGGCACAAAACTCACATCCCTGCTCTAAGCCAGGGAACAGAGAGACAGTATCTCCTTAGGGGTTCCTAGACCTGATGCCACTTGACTACAGAGATGATGGGGGTCACATGGGAGCCAACCCTTAGGCCTCTCCAGGGAAAAAGGGTAATCTGCAATTCTCAGACCATAGGAGTAACTCCACCCTTCCCTCTCTTATTTAAGAAAGCTTATGAGAAAGTGGATGGGCTTGCTACTACTCTAGGTATAATCTTGCATACCATCTAAATTATAAGAATAGGCAACCCATTTAAGTTTACTTTCGTCCTTTAACTCCTGTAGTAACAAATGCCATGTGATACATGCCTCACATGTGATACATGCCTCTAATCCTAAACTGCTAGTGAGTTACAGTGCCTGGAGAGAAGCAGCTGCTGTGAGCTTCCAGTGTGCCGCCAACCCCCAGGCACCCCACCTTGGATAGCCAGGAGGGCTACCTGAGTAAAAACAAGATCCTAAGACAGATTTGTAAGCTCAACCCAGAGGGTAATCCTAATTCATTTCCCCCTGCTCAGGGGAGACAAATGCTGCTATATCAACGACTGGGGAAAAGGCCCACATATTTTTCATGTCTCATCCTCAGACTGGAGTGGCATCTCACTGTTTCCAGAAGATTGGAACTATTACTGACATGGTATTCATACGGATCAAGGGTACTTCCTGTTGGACATTCCTTAGGCCTGTCACACATGGTCCAAGAAAGCAGTAAGATGGAAAAGAGAGACCAGCTAAGAGCTACTCCAAACGCCCACACCATCAGATGATCATCCCAAATGTCAGAGAATCTGTGAATCAAGTGCTCAAAGCTATGCATGTTGGGAGTGCTCTAAAATTCCCATCAATACACTTATTATTTTTCCCAGAACCAGGAGAGGCTCTCTTGATGTAATCTTAGATACCAGGGAATATAATGTTCAATCCAGGGGAAAAAAAGAGAGAACATCTAACCCATCCCTACTTCTAATTCCAGGAGTAGAGACTCACAGTCTTCTTCATCATCCATCCTCCCTGTAATCTACCTGAAACTCAAGTCTCTGAATAAGCTTATCTCACATGTGACTTAGCTGTTGCTTTTTATAGCATGAACTATTCAGCCTCCTACTAAGACCGTCTTTTCCAGAGAGGCTGAACAGGTCTCAGTCTCTACTAAAGAAGCTCACATCCTTCAGGAGCTTACCCCAAACAACAGTCACACATTTAGGCATGCTGGCTTGTACAGGTCAGGTCAGCCAGAAAGGCCACAACAGCTGCTGACCAGTACACCACGTGTGAGCACTAACGGGGATCAATGAGTCAAGCCTTAAACAAAGGGCAGAACACAAGGAAAGAAGTTGCCATTGGCCCTTGGATCACCAGCAACTAGCTCGGAAGAGTCTGCCTGATGAGGACTGCATCCAGCCATAACGAGCACCTAGTCTTTGAAGCCTGTGGCATCCACACAGTATCACTTCCTACTTGACTGCCTTCAGAGGGGCCTCCCACACAACCACCCCTTACACTACACCCATCTCCAAGGCTGGAGAGAACACCTAGGGCACATTATCTTGAGAGGCTTAGCCACACGTTTTCAGTCCCCGTCCACATCCACCCTCCCCCCTGCCCCTGACAACTCAAATATTCAGTCTCCACATATGTGTCTATGTGCCTGTGTGTCTGTGTTTTATTTATACTCCCCATGTCTGTTGTTAGCAACAGAAACAAAGTACTTTAAGGCAGAAAAGGCAAGTCTGCCAATTGGCTTGCTGCTCCCCGCCTGTTTCCAGCTCAGGGAAGGGCTGGTAAATGATTCTTCCAGCTCCAATCTACCATGTGTGCCTACAGCTCCCATATACCCAGGGGCCGGGAGGCATGGTGCCAGTTTACCCCACATTAGTCACTGCTGCATGGGGTGCCAGCCATCACCTCTCTCTCTTCTTCACTGGAGGGCACACCCTGAACACCTGATTCTCTCACCTGCCTAAATGCTGATTTCTGTTGAAAGGCAGAGCTTCAGAAGCCAGAATTCGAGAAACCCATGGTAAAGATGAAAGGGAAGTGCCTCCCCAGACTCAGATTCTGGAGAACTATCCCAGACTAAGTTTTACTTTCACATCCTTCCATTTCCACTTCAGTTTTTCTGCTACTGATAATCTTCCAAGTTCCAATAGCAGGCTCCCTAATAACATTGACAGTAATTATTGATCACCACTTTGTTTCAGCTGAGAGAACAAAACATGAGATGTGATTCTTGCATGTGAGGAGCTCACAGACAAATGTAGGGCGATGAGACACAACAGCAAACAATGCAAGTGTGGGACACAAACTAGAAAGACAGGACAATGGGGTGGTGAAGGGGACAGAGCAGCTCTGGACAGGGCTTCTGTAGGAGAGGAAATGTGAGCCAGGCTGTAAAGGACAAACAGTAGTTGGACAGAATGAGACACAAGACTGTTTGAGATGAAGAGTTAGACTATGACTCAAGGTCCCAAGGCAGAGAGAGTGGCAAATATCACACCCATAGTGTTTTTCTCACATTCAACTGAGGCTCAGCCCTAGTAGGTATGGAGGAAGGAAAGTGGCGTGACTTGGTAAAAATGAAACACTCCCCTCTGGGTTACCATGCTCTCCAGCTCCTTTGCTCCTACCTCTGCCAAGAGCATGTTCAGGGTTTCCTTCTTCTTCCCTTTTTCTTTTTTTTTTTTTTGAGACGGAGTTTCATTCTTGTTGCCCAGGCTGCAGTACAATGGTGCAATCTCGGCTCACTGCAACCTCTACCCCCCGGGTTCAAGTGATTTTCCTGCCTCAGCCTCCTAAGTAGCTGGGATTACAGGCATGCACCACCACATCCGGCTAATATTTTGTATTTTCAGTAGAGACGGGCTTTCTCCATGTTGGTCAGGCTGGTCTCGAACTCCTGACCTCAGGTGAGCTGGGATTACAGGCGTGAGCCACCATGCCCAGCCAGGGTTTCCTTTTTCTGTGCTACTCCAAAATCCTCTCCCCTGCACGGCATGGAATGCAGCCAGCCTCACTCCCTAAACCCAAAAATGTCCCATTGAAATTCCTGGTACTCAAGCCTCCTGCTCCCACAGTAGGACAAGCTTCAGGCTCCCCAGGTGCAATGTGGGCCAGGAGCTTGAACTATTCCTCTGTTGGCCTGGGTCAAGCTGTGAGTCTGATTCTTTTCTCGCTAGAGAAGGAGAAGGGGGCAGTATGAAATTCTAAGTATGGTTTCTGGAAGCCATCTCTCCTCCTTCCATTCATACTTACAGTCATGCATTCATTCAGCTAATACACACCGAACACCAACCATGCATAAGCCAATATGCTTAGCACTGTTTGGGACACTAAATGCATGAGATATGGGTCCATCCTCAAGGAGCTTCCACTCTGTACGGTGAATACAATAGACATACGAACCTCATAAATACCAGGCAGACTATTTTAAGTGCCATTAGAAAGATGAAATTAAGTGCCACTAGAGAGATGCCATTAGAGAGATATAATGTTGAAGCTTAGGTAGAAGGAGACTACTTCCAAATAAAGGATCAAGAACACTTTACAGAGAGGGTGGCCCTTGTGCTAGGCCTAGAAGATCAAATGGCAAAGGAATACAGGGGTATTCCCAGACAGATGGAACTGCATGCACAAGGACTTGGAGGCAGGAAAGCAGAAGACGTATGAAGGACAACAAAGTGTTTGTCGGTCTGATGGGAGTTTAATTCAAAGTAGACCAGGGAGAAAGAGAGTTGGAAAGACAGAGACATGTCGGCTCTAAGAGGCCTTTGAGAGCCAAATTAGGGATCTTAGTTTTTCTCTGGGGAATCACAGAAGTTTTCTGAGAAAAGAATGATGGGTCAGAGATTATGCTTCTGAAAGATGAAGCAATACTCAGAGGTCTAGGGGCTATGGCAGAAAAATCTGTTCAAGTGGTCCACGAGGGCTGAGGATCACAGGAGGGACCAGGGAGAGAGAGAACTGAGGTAAGCAGCAAGTGCAGGATGAGAATTCCCACCTTTGAGGTTCAGGCTGAACAGAAAAATCAGTAGGCAGTGGCCAGGGTGGCTAAGAGGCTACACAGGCAGAGAAAAGCTGGAGAGCCAGCTCTTGGGAGGGAACAGTGAAGGAGTGGGAGGTGGAAACAGACAGGAGACTGGGGAAGGGAAGGGAACCTCCGAGTTCAGGATCCTAAAAGTGAAACTGCTCCAAGTGATAAAGCCAAAGGTACCCGAAGAGGAATGAAGACGAAGTCCTTAGAGTTGGAAGGACGGAGGG
Source organism: Colobus angolensis palliatus (assembly GCF_000951035.1). Taxonomy (NCBI): domain Eukaryota; kingdom Metazoa; phylum Chordata; class Mammalia; order Primates; family Cercopithecidae; genus Colobus; species Colobus angolensis. The sequence continues at coordinate 304,549 of NW_012115921.1, forward strand.
ACTGTGAGGCCAGAGCATTGAGGGATTCTCAGTATGAATCCTCAAATCCTAATTATGCCAAAAAGAGGACATATGAAGAAGGTTGTTAACAGTTAGCTTGAAGTCAATAGGCAGGTAAGGGCACCAAGAGTGAGCAGAGGAGGGACTAACTTCTCATGGGAAAGCCTGCCAGACAAGGCTTGGAAGCAACGTCGGGAGTTCAGAGCGAGAGTTGGGAGGAGGTGAGGTGGCTTCACTGGAGAGGGTCACAAGGAAAGTAAGATCTTCAGGGAAAAGCCAGTTTTTGGCTATAACAAAGAGGTAGAAATGTTCTAGGAAAAGGCACCAAAGAAGGGGCAATACCACTTTTTGTCTATCACACTGGGCAAGATGATAAAACTATTCCCAGAGTCAGGCAGGGTGTAGCAAGCTGGGCACTCTCATATACTGTTGGGTGTTCTGTAAACCAGTACAATTTTTCTGGAAAACAATTTAGGAATACACACACACACATATCCTCACAAGGATAACCCATACAAAGTTAAAAGATAAGCCACAGACAGGATGAAAATAATTACAAAGCACATAACTGACAAGGGATTAAAAATCAGAATATATTAAGAACTCCTAAAGGAAAAAGACAAAAACCCAACTGAAAAATAAGTAAACCACATAAACAGAGAATTCAAAGAAAATAAAATATTGCTCAATCTCTTTGATAAACTGGGAAAATGAAAATTCTGGAAAATACTGAGAAGCATGGTATCTCCCAGTGATAGCAAAAATAAGGGGAAATGAACACTTACATACATTGGTGGTAAACACATACAACTACTAATAGAGCGCAATCTGGAATTAGAAAAATTACAAAAATTAGAAAGACTTTAACCATTTCTCACTGCCATATAATGGTGCATTGTACCCCACTTAAACCGAATGATTTTATACGTGAAAACTTTTTTAAAATGACCTTGAATGAAAAAAATCAACCTGCAAAAGGTTGCCTGCAAGAATAGTACCATATGTATAAAATTTTAAAACATAATACTATACATTATTTATGGGCACATGTATGTAAAAGGATAAGATAGGCACAGTAACGAGGCTTTTATCAGTATCAGGAGGAGGAAAGGACTGCATAAAGCTTTAGTCATATTTGTCCAATATTTTTTCCCCAGCCTCCAAGCATGAGTACATATTTGTCAAATTTTTAAAAAATTTAAGTAACAGATCTGAAGCCAATATGGTACAGTGTTAATATTTGTGAAATTTCGATGATGGGTACGTAGATTTTTGTTATATTAACCTTTTACTTTTCCATATACTTTTCCAAGTTTTAAAAGATATTGTTGACCACCGGACGCGGTGGCTCATGCCTGTAATCCCAGCACTTAGGGAGGCCGAAGCAGGCAGATCATGAGGTCAGAAGATCAAGATCATCCTGGCTAACACAGTGAAACCCCTTCTCTACTAAAAATACAAAAAAATTAGACAGGTGTGGTGGCAGGCACCTGTAGTCCCAGCTACTCGGGAGGCTGAGGCAGGAGAACGGCATGAACCCGGGAGTTGGAGTTTGCAGTGAGTGGAGATCACGCCACTGCACTCCAGCCTGGGCGACAGTGCGAGACTCTGTCTCAAACAAAAACAAAAACAACAACAACAACAACAACAAAGATGTTGTTAAGTAATTTAAGTATATTACATACCTTTTGAACCAGTGATTCCATTTTTAGAAATTTCTAGAAATAACTATCCTGAAGTTATACAAGTAGGCACAGTTATACGGATATGTAGATATTTTCCACCACATACCTTCTTTTCTTTTTAAAAAAAAGAGATGGGGTCTTGCTCCATTGCCCAGATTGGAGTGCAGTGGCACAATCACAGCTCAATGTAGCCTCTAACTCCTGGGTTCAAGTGATCCTCCCACCTCAGCCTCCTGAAAAGCTGGGACTACAGGCATGTAGCACCACAGCAGCTAATTTTTTACTTTTTTCTAGAAATACCATCTCACTATGTTGCCCAGGCTGGTCTCAAACTCCTAGCCTCAAGCTATCCTACTGCTTTGACCCACATAGCTTTTAATAACAGAAACAATCCAAAAGTCCATTGTCAGGTTAACTAAATAACAATTCATCCACACAATATAATTCTATGCGGCATTAAACATTATAGAGTAGTTCTATATGTACTGTCTGTGGAATACATCCAAGTAATATTAGTCAGAAAAGTAGGTTACAAAATGTAAGTGCAAAATGATGGCACTTTGGGGGAAAAAGCAATATATGTCAACACATATGAAGAAGATCCCAAAGGACAAGATACACCAAAAGTTAACAGTAATTATGCTATAGGGGATTATGTGACTTTTACTTTCTTCCTAATATTTTTTGTTATTGTCCAAATATTCCTCAATGAGCCTGTATTTCTCTTATTAGAAAAATCAATAAAGTTAGTTAATTTTACACAAAAAGAAAATAAGGACTATCTGGTAATACCAGATGAGTTTTACTTGAAGTAAGGGAAAAGGTAAGCAGAGAAAGAGGGAGATATCATAGACAGAAGTATAACAAAAGCTCTACCGAAACAAAGAGCCGAGAGGAAGAGCAAGGCTTATAAGTTTTCATCCAGGTTGGGCATTTTCAGCAACAAGAACAAAGAAGGCAAGAGGGAGGAGGTCAGCTGGGGAGCTGTTTGTGACTGAAGGGCAGAGAGTACCGACAGAACTACACACTTCTCAAATTCCATATAAAATTTTAATACATTTCTCACTTCACAGATTCTGAACCTGCCATAGGACCTTGGTGTAGTGTGAGCGAAGGAAAGATTCTTGGGTAGAACTTCATAAGGTCTGTCATAAGATCAGCCCCCAGAGGAGGAGACTTTTCAGATCCCATCCCTCATACACATTCAGAAGGCCAAGGAAACACCCTCAGGATTGAACTATGATAAAGAAGGTGAACAATAGCCTGGACAACACAGGGAGACCCCATCTCTACCAAAACAAAATAAAATTAGCCAGGCAGGGACATGGAGGTGCATGCCTGTGGTCCCTGCTACTTGGGAGTCTGAGGTAGGAGGATCACTTGAGCCCAGGAAGTCGAGGCTGCAGTGAGCGATGACTGTGCCACTACACTCCAGCCTTGGCAATAGAGCAAGACCCAGTATCAAAAAAACAAACAAAAAAAAAGGGGGTGACAAAGGAGACAAAAGCAATGACATCACAGTGGCCTAAGTTTAGTCTACACAACCAGCAACTCTTATTTCTCTAGAATTGGTGAGATAATGAGAAGCTGAAGAAACAGAGGGCTAGGTGGGTGGCTCACGCCTGTAATCCCAGCACTTACGGAGGCTGAGGCAGGTGGATCACCTGAGGTCAGGAATTCGAGACCAGCCTGGCCAACATGGTGAAACCTTGTCTCTACTAAAAATACAAAAATTAGCTGGGTGTGGTGGCACACACCTGTAATCCCAGCTACTTGGGAGGCTGAGGCAGGAGAATGGCTTGAACCCAGGAGGCAAAGGTTGCAGTGAGCTGAGATTGTGCCACTGCACTTCAGCCTGGGCAACAGAGTAAGACTCTTTCTCAAAAAAAAAAAGGAAAAGAAACAGAGTGAGAAAAGTGGGCTGGTAAGCCAGAGGGTAATCATAAGCCAATCTTGTGTTTAGGCAAATACGAAACTAAACAGGAAAGTAATGTCTGTGTGGCCACCTATGACGCAGCATGGATATTCTACTGGCACGTGTCTTCTTTCCGGATATAGTACTCCCTCTAACACAGCTGCCACATGGTAGAGTAGTTGCTAAGAAGCCATTGGAAGGTACAACATCTGAGATGCCACAGGTGTCCACTGAAATTAAGCCATTCTTTTACCTTTACCCCTAGGCTTTTGGACTTGGACCTCATCCAAGGAGCTGGTTGCCTGCACTTTCACAGACAGTTAGCTTCATCCCCAGGCCCCAAATCCTGAATTTGCCCTATGTCAATGAAAAACCATCATCAGCTTTTCTTTACATTAAAAACTGATTGTGATCAAAGCAGTTTTTCCTGTTTTCTGGGATCACTGCTGCAAAGAGGAAAAGTCACAAGAGGATAAAATGACACACATGCACATTCTCCTGTGGCTGAAATTCCCCTCACTCTTCCTGCCTCTAACCAAAAAGGAGGATACAGACCAAGGAGCACTTCATGAAGGTAGTCGAATGCCCACCCTCCTGTTTTTCACCTTCAGGAAGAATCGCCTCCTATCAGCTAGGACCTGTCCTTGGTCACTATAATCCCATGATTTGTAATGTGGGCTTCATTCCTCAGAAGCCCAGAGTTGGTGTTATCTAGGAGTGACGGCAGTCATTTCCAGATCATGAGCAGTCACACAAATAAGGCAAAGGGCAACTCCTGCCTAGCATGTGTGACCCAAGAGATGATGGAGAAGAGAAGGGAAGAATGCAATCCTTCACCGGGTCCCTCAGCACTGAGCCAGCCTTCCATTTGCACATGTAAGGAAAGGCCAATAGCCAATACTTAAGAAAGAACTAAATGTTAGGTCAGCTCCCTTCCCTCCCAGGGCTAGCATAAGGATTAAATAAGACAATGTTCTAATAGAAGCAAGAATACAAGTTACATGGCTCTAACTTGGCTCCAATTTCTAGCTGGTACGAAGTCAATCCTTTCATCTGTTTTCCAAAGTCTATGGATTTGCCTTTAGTTGGAAACACAGAATAGAGTATAGAAGATATTATAGAACTTGGGGCCTTGATTACTGTCCAACTCTTCACAAAATTCCATCTGAAAGAAGTGATATTTAAGGAAGACTGTCTAAGGGGTATGATATAAATCCATGCCCCTGTGTATTTTAGGCTCCATTTTCTAGCAGATCACCTGAAAGCTACACAGATGTCATTAGCTCAGCTCCTGACAGAGTGGTTTTTACTAAGTTGCAATTTCATGTAAAACATTTGCATTTTATCTGCAGTCTCTATGAGAGCTATAGAAAACCAAGACTGCATAAGCACTGGTTATAAAAATAGCAAGGAAACTGTTGCTGTAGTGGTAAAAACAATAAATAAATAAATAAATAAATAAATAAATAAAACATACTCCTTGCTTTTAAAAAAGTAAAAATTACTATTACATCATTCAATATTGCCTTACATATCCACATACATTTCATTAAAATATAAAACTCATTTAAAAAACTTTGTCCTTTGAGAAAGTGGTATGTTGACTGCCAAGGAGAAGGCCATTCATAGCAATCACGTTAATGAACAGGATTAGGAAGGCCAGGCACAGTGGCTCATGCCTGTAATTCCAGCACTTTGGGAGGCCGAAGCGGGAGGTCTCTTGAAACCAGGACTTTGACATCAGGCTGGGCAACACGGCGAGACCCCGTCTCTACAAAAAGTTTAAAAATTAGCTGGGCATGGTGGTACACATCTGGGGTCCTAGCTACTCAGGAAGCTGAGGTGGAAGGATCACTTGAGCCCAGGAGGTGGAGGCTGCAAGGATGCAGTGATCTGTGACTGTGCCACTGCACTCCAGCCTGGGTGACAGAGCAAGACAATGTCTCAAAGAAAACAAATAAACAACAAAAAAAACAAGATTAGAACAGTTGCCTGCTCTTCTTTTCTTTGGTGCTGATGTTATTTCTGTTTCTATGTTATTAACATGACTAAGGCCTCTCTTTACCCGTTATCTACTGTGTGCCAAGCATTGTTCCCAGATGTTAATTATGTTAATTCATTTAATACTCTAACACAATCCTATGAGGTAGATGTTACCAATTCTATTTTACCAAACAGAAAAACCAAGGCCCAAGTCATATAGCTAGTAAAAGGAGGAGCCACAATTCAAACCAGGACTGATTTCAAAATTCTCATTCCTTCTACTATGCCATGGAAAGTACAGTAGGGTGTTTTTATGTCAACTGCAGCCAGACACATCAATTTTCTCTTCTGAGAAGATAGGATATAAATCTGAAGAAACAATGTATATGAAAACATGCTATATGCTATAAGGCAATATTCCTATGTAAATAACTATCATCATCCTCCAGGAAAAGAATGCGTAAAGCAGAGCTGACAGTTTTCTTTCTCATTTTTTTTTTTTTTTTAAGAGACAGGGACATGCTATGTTGCCCAGTCTGGACTTGAACTCCTGGGCAAAGTGATCCTCCTGCCTCAGCCTGCTGAGCAGCTGGGACTACAGGCACATGCCATCATGCCAGGCCAGAACTGGCATTTCTACTGCACACACACCGGCAAACTCAGCAGGAAGTGAACTCTAGACATAGCCTAAGAGGAGAACTTTTCTCTCAACACTAAAACTCATAAAAACATGTAAGCAAGTGTGTGGGTCAGTCACTCCCTTAAACATAGGTGTCTGGCAAGATAGTGAGAAATCATCCCACATCTAGTGTCCATGGGCACAGACTCCTGTTTGCTTCAGAATCCAGGAGATGCTGGCATTTGGCCAGGTAGGCCTTCTTTTCTCTCAACTCCCTTTTAATCTCATCTCCTTCAGTGATGACCATTCTCAAAGAATTATTTCAAGAAACACTATCTTTGAGAAGAATTATTATTTCAAGCTTTAATTTCTAGCTCATCTACAAATCCAAGACTTTTGGAAATCAAAGCTCTCCAAAACTCTGAAACCTACAATGTGCTTCTTTCCTATAAGTTTGATGGCTATTACCTAGGAGACATGCATGCCTTCCCTTGTAGTTCAAGAGACAAAGTTTGGAATATGATGTGCTCAGAAAAGGGGTCACTCTACCTCTAGTCCTGGGCATCAAGGGCTTTCTAGATGTTTAAGAGGCAAGTGGTCACCAGCAGCAAGAAAACGTTGGGGTGGGTTCTCTGGACCACTGCTTCACTCAGGGACAGCCACCCCTTCTCTACTCAACCCATCCAAACCCTGTAAGTGAAGTGTAAAGAATGCAAAGCAGATCTACTACCTACCAAAACAAACCCCAACCAGAAAAGCACTGGGGTTACTAAGCAAAGGGATCCCTCAGAGATAAAACAGGAAGAGGGGTTCACTGCATCTCCTCTCAAGGGCTCCTGCTTCAACCCCACCTATGTATCACAATTCTTTTCCCCTTCAGTATCAACCCCCTACCTCATTAATTTCCTCCACTCCAACCAACAGGCAGCAAGGTCCAACAGAGCACAATCAATTTAAAACTGTTTAAAATGGGTGTCTTGCATTTTTCTTACCTTGTCTTCTTCCACCACTGGCTGAGCTTTCAACCGATTCCACAGTGCCCCAGCTCTGCAGTAAAGCAACTACCCCACGTCTTCAAACTCTTCACAGAATCATGCACCATCTCCTGCCCTAACACACACCAGGCTCTCCCCGAGGGCGCTCTCTCTACCCTGGCAACTTCAATAGCTATGTGGATGGATACACTCAAAACTCTTATCTCACAACTGGTTCCCTGACATCAATTCCACTTCCACTTGAGTCACTCACACTTTTGCACAAACCCTGAACCTTGGACTACCCATTTCAAAACCTTGCCCTCTACTGTCTGACCACAATTTCCTTTCCTGTCTATCTTTTGACCATTCACTACCTGACAGCTGCTCTTTGACCTTGGTCAGGCCTCTGTTCCCTTAAGCCTTTTTCCTAGTGTATATCAGCCACCTCCTGGCCTTTCCTTCTGCCAATCCAGGTTGGAATCCATGATTCATCATACATGGATCAATCTCAAATCCACAGCTCCTTTCTCTTTCCACTGTACCTACCTAAAAAGCCCTAACTATGGTATTCTCCATTCTTTTGTCAGCACACCTAAAAATTGCTAGTCAGATACCACACAACCAATACACTTCTGAAAGGTCTTTCGGAGATACATTCTGAAGCATTTATGAATGAAATGGTATGATGCCTGGAGTTCGCTTCAAAAAATTCAGTGGTAAAAAAGGAAGAGTAGTGGACAAGAATAGAAATAAAACAAGCTAGTTCGGCCGGGCGCGGTGGCTCAAGCCTGTAATCCCAGCACTTTGGGAGGCCGAGACGGGCGGATCACGAGGTCAGGAGATCGAGACCATCCTGGCTAACACAGTGAAACCCCGTCTCTACTAAAAAATACAAAAAAATAGCCGGGCGAGGTGGCGGGCGCCTGTAGTCCCAGCTACTCGGGAGGCTGAGGCAGGAGAATGGCGTGAACCCGGGAGGCGGAGCTTGCAGTGAGCTGAGGTCCGGCCACTGCACTCCAGCTTGGGCGACAGAGCGAGACTCCGTAAAAAAAAAAAAAAAAAAAAAAAAACAAGCTAGTTCACATGTTAATAGTCATAGTTATTAGTTAATAGTTACAGATAACGGTTGAAGCTGGATGACGGACACAACAGTGGTCATCTATTCTCTCTACTTTGGTTATGCTTGTTATTTTCCATAATAAAACGTTTAACAATAAAACAACTTAAGTGCAAGATTAATGGGGAACAATGCCAAAGGTCACACACAGATTACCTGCTAGTCACAAAATGAAAACTATAATTTCATGATGGAGAAATGCAGCTGATCCTACCTTAACCAGTAATCAAACTTAGCATCAATAATAATGGGCCAGCCAAACATCATGTGCCTCTGATCTGCTGCATCATTTACAAAGGGTTGTTTTCTCCCCAGAATGCTTAACCTAAATCTAATCAGGTCTCTAGATGTAACTTACAGTTTATAGAATACACAGCGGAGAGAGGAAAAACCTGAACAATAGCCCAAAGAAACAATCAGACAAATCCATAATGTGAAAAGTGAATTCAGGTTAAGAAATAAGAAGTGTCTAAAACTGGGCAACACAAGAGCCCCATCTCTATAAACAATAAAAAAAAAAAAAAAAAGCAGATTTAGCAGAGTGTAGTGGCACACAACTGTAGACCCAGCTACTCAGGAGGCTGAGGCCCCCACCACCTAACTAAAACTACCCAAGAAGACCCCAAGCAAGAACCCCAGAACCATGCAAGTATTGTGGTTTTAAGCCACTATGTTTTGGGGTGGTCTGGTAGGCAGAACACTGGTACTGGTAGATCCAGCCTTTCAAGAGCCAGCCCTGAGACTTGTCTCTGGAGTCTTATCTTGACATTCCTCACTCTACCCTGCCAAGGACAACAAACATGACCAACTGGGACTTCCCTGCACACTCTACACTTACAGCTTCACTCCTGTCTTTGTGCACGCAAATCCCTCTACCTGGAATGCCCCTCCCTGCCCTGTCTCCTTATAAAAGAACTATGCCTCCTTCAAAATCTGTACCAGCACCATTTCTCTGTGAAACCGTGCCCTACTTTTCCCCACTCTCCTCCCACCAGTAATTCAATTAATCCTCTCCTCCTAGTGAAACATCTAGGGTGGCATAAATTGCAAAGCAGTATACTGGCTTTTCATATGCCTTGTCCAATAAACTATTAAGTCCCATGAGGAAGTGCTATGTGTCTGTGCGCTGGTCCTGCAGGGGCCTAATGAATGTATGGTGATTGGAAGTGGTTTCTCCTGCTCCCTTACCTAGCCTATTTCTACTAAAAACATTTCTGGTCCAGCCACAGTGGCACACACCTGTAATCCCAGCACTTTGGGAGGCTGAGGTAAGAGGATCACTTGAGCCCAAGAGTTCGAGACCAACCTGGGCAACACGGCAAAGGCCCATTTCTAAAAAAATTTTAAAAATTAGCCAAGCATGGTGGTTCGTGCCCATGGTCTCAGCTTCTCCAGAGGCTGCAGTGGGAGGATCACTTGAGCCCAGGAGGTAGAGGCTGCAGTAAGCTGTGATAGCGTCACTGTACTCCAGCCCGTGCAACAGACCAAGACCCTGTCTCAAAAAAAAAAAATTCTGTTTAAGCCCCTGGCTGATGGAGCAGAAATGATGCCCTCTAAATCCTGCTTTTCTCGGTCTCCTAAACTCTAACTTTCCTTTTCTGAGTTCGCAAGTTCGCAACCTTTGGGATCAACAACACTAGGTTGATCCAGCACTAAAAGCTGCCTTTTAAAATACAGTTAGATGGGACCTGACTAGCTTAGTGTCTGGGACATAAGTAGGTACTCAATAAACGTTATTTCTTTTCCTTCTCTTACTTCAAAAACCTTCCTGAATCTGTTCGCAAAGCAGCTCCATTTCCTCACACCTTTCAAGCTGCTCTTCTCCGAAAGCCACGCCCTTTCTGGGTCTTAATACCTGCTTAGACTTTGGCCTACTGCCTCTCCTCAGTACCAGCTGCCCACCTGCTGCCACCTCAGCCAGGGTGAGCTCATCAAAGCAGGTATAATTTTTAAGGGAGAGGCTTCTATGTCACCAGATCTAGGTCCAGCGTGTCAATACAATTGCACATAAGAGGCACTGGAAAGTTTTGCAAAGAGGATTCATGCAACTATCCCCAAACATTAATAAAAGAAACCTGGTTGTGTCGTATTTAGGATAAGAGAAAGCAAACAAAAAACAGGATTAGGAATCAGAAGACTTGGGTGAAATTTTTAATCTGCCTCTCTCACTAAAGGCTTTTTTTTTGTTGTTGGTTTTTTTTTTTTTTTGTAAACCGAATCAGAAATATTCTAAGCCAGGTGCAGTGGCTCACACCTTGTAATCCCAGCAATTTGGGAGGCCAAGACAGGCAGATCAATTGAGGTCAGGAGTTCAAGACCAGCCTGGTCAAGTAGTGAAACCCAATCTCCACTAAAAATACAAAAAATTAGCCGGGTGTGGTGGCATGTGCCTGTAGTCCCACTTACTTGGGAGGCTGAGGCATGAGAATCATTTGGACCTAGGAGGAGGAGGCTGCATGAGCTGAGATCATGCCACTGCACTCCAGCCTGGGCTGCAGAGCAAGACCCTGTCACAAAAAACAAAAAACAAAAAAAAAAGAATATTACTTTAAATGTCACAGAAAATGTTTTTAATTGTTACGGTACATCCTTAAGTGAAAAGAAGTTTACAAATTTTACATAAAGAAAAAATTTGATAGAAAAAAAGGTTATCTTAGGTTTTCTTATCAACAAAATTTAATTCCTGCTGGGCACGGTGGCTCATGCCTGTAATCCCAGCACTTTGGGAGGCCAAGGCGGGTGGATCACCTGAGGTCAGGAGTTCAAGACCAGCCTGGCAAACATGGAAACACAAAAATTAGCTGGGTATGATGGTAGGTGCCTGTAATCCCAGCTATTTGGGAGGCTGAGGCAGGAGAATCACTTGAACCCAGGAGGCAGAGGTTGCAGTGAGCCAAGATCACACCACTGCACTCCAGCCTGGGTGACAGAGTGAAACGCTATCACACACACACACACACACACACACACACACACAAAGAGGAAGAAAATTTAATTCTTACTTCTCTCCTTATAGCAAAAAGTTTAAATATAAAAACTGGAACCATAAAAACACTAAAAGAAAACATGAACCACTTTTTTTTTTTGTGATTCTGACAAGTGAAGATTTTTCCAAGTATGACAGAAAATTCAACTCCATAGCCAAGAAGGGGGATGGGGGGAAGCACCTTGAAGAAAAATATTTGCCTAAATAAAAATGTAAAACATGTGAAAGGCAAATAATCAGCATAAACAGAGTCAAAAAATTTTTTTATTGGGGAAAAATTATCAGCAACACATATGGCAAAGAGTCCTAATGTAGTATGTATGTAAAAGCTCTCACAAGTCCACAAGATAGAATAATGACCAAACAGAAAACTTAACAAGGTATTTGAGCAGAAAATTTACAAAGGAATAAAATCAACTATCAGAAAGATAAAAAGATGCTAATTTCATTAATAACCAAAGACATCCTAAATAAAGTAACAATAAGAAATCTTTTTTCACCTATCAGATTGGCAAAGAGTAAAAAGATGTATAACACCTATGTTGGCCAGGGTGTGGTGGAAAGAGGCACCTCCATACACTGCTGATGAGAAGTACACTGATGCAACTTCTTTGGGAGGCAGTTTGGCAATATTTATTAACATTTATAATGAGTACACCCTTTGATCAGCAAATCTTTCCTTCTAGGAATTTTGCCTAAGGAAATAAAATACAGGTACTAGGACACATGGGCAAAGACAGCTGGATACTGCTGTTCATTACAGTCCTGCATATAATAGGAACAACTGAGAAACAATTCAATTGTCCATCAAAAGGGGCTTGATTAAATAAATTATGATATATTTCTCTAAAGAAACACAATGCTGCTCCTTAAAAGCACATACTGAGGTGGAAAAATATCCTAGGTAAATTACAAGTGACATGTTTTTCAGTACAGTATAATCTTTTCTTTCCATTTTTTAATTGCAGTAAAGTATATAAAATTCCCCATTTAAGAGTGTACAATTCAGTGGCATTAACTATGTTCACAATGTTGTGCAACCATCACCACTATTTCCCAAACTTTTCCAAACAGAAACGCTGCAATGATCAAGCAGTAACTCCCCATTCTCCCCTCTCCCCAAGCTCCTGGTTTACCTCTAATCTGTTTTCCTATCTCTATGAATTTGCCTTTTCTAGATATTTTATATAAGCAGAATCACAAAATATTTGTGCTTTTGTATATGGCTTATTTCAGTCAGGGCAGCATTTTCAAGGTTTATCTACATTGTAGTATGCATCAGAACTTCCTTCCTTTCACAGCTGAGTAACAGTCCGGTTTGTATTACTGTGTTCATACATTTTGTTTACGCATCAGTCAGTGAACTCTTGGGTTGTTTCCACCTTCTCGCTACTGTGAATAATGCTGCAATGAACATTGGCATGCTTGTTTTCAATTATTCTGGGCATATACCTGGGAGTGGAATTGCTGGGTCATATGGTAATTTGGGGCTTTTTGGAGAATAATCAAACTTTCCCACAGCAGCTGTACCGCTAACACTCCCACTAACAATCTATGAGGGTTCTAACTTCTCTGTATTCTCACCAACACTTTTTACTTTCCATTTTTTTAAATTAAGAGTATAAACTTTTTGTGTAAAACTAAATGTATATAAAAATGTATCATTTAAAGAATCTGTTACGGCTCAAGGATGTTAGTTTAAATATATAAATAAAAAATATAAATAAATAAAAAATCTGGTGCTATCCAACTGTTAACCATAACTATTTTTCTGGGGCATGGATTTATAGAAGATGCTCATATTCTGCCTTACACATTCCCCATTTTGCAAAAGTTTTTAGAACACCTGGTGTTGCTTGTGTTATTTTAAACAAAAGTTAGCCAGATAGACAGCTTGATGCCTGCCTGCTGATCTGAAACAGTTTCAACGTTACATACACAGCAAGGCCCTAAATCAGCAGAGGTGCGAAGGCCTGTGTCCCAGTCCTCACTCTGCCACCCTGAGCACTCTGTATTCTCACCTCTCAACTCCAGGCACCCAGGACTGAATCCAAGTTCCCAGCGAGTACCCCTAAAATAGACGACAGCTGTGTGGACCCACCCACGTGGTCCTTCCACCCCGGGGACAGCACTGAGGCTACAGAAGCCCCAGGTGGGTTGTCTCAGGCTACGTACGGGTAGCCGTCTCCCTTTATCTAGTATGCCTTACAAAGATTAAGTTGGGCAGCACTGTGCCCGGCAGCCTGTAATATCCCTTCCCACACTGAAACAGAATTCCACAGTTGTACTGAACTAATGAAAGAAGGTAAGAAAAGGACAGCTCGGGGAAAACCTGCGAGTCACGGACTACAAAGGAAAACGAAGGCCTTCCCTACAAAGAGAGAAGCAAGCCCAGAAAAGAATTCAAGAAACAATGATGCCAAGGAGGAGAGGACAGCTGACATTGACTAATGCAAGTGTCTCACCTGAAGCCACAGGTGCTGAAGTAGACAGCAAAGGGCAGTGCCTGGAGCCACACTGCTCTGTGGGAACCATCCCAAGGTCACCTGCTCAGGCAGCAACAAGGAGAAAACCCAGCCTCTGTGGGAAGAGGCACTGAGGCCTGGGGAAATGAAAGTCAAGTGAAACCCTTTCCCTCTTCCAGGTGTTCTCAGCCTTTCGGCTGCCAACTGTGAACTTTGTCCTTGAAATTCAACTCCTGGCCTAAAGAGATAATCTCCCAGGCATGTCCTGTGTAAATTTGGCTAATCAACAGAACACACTCTGTGCAGCCCGTGCTGGCTGTCCCTGAAACAACCCTGCCAGTCAGAAGCAGTGCTGACAGGAGGAGGGAAGCTTTTCCTGGCATAAATATCACCAATCCTAATGAAATCAAGTGCCCAGGATGGGCATTTTCCAAAAATCAGACAAGCATCTGTTCAAAGACGAGCACATACCTGGAAATCTCATCCAGAAGTGATACGGATTTGGTGAAAAGAGTCATTGAGAACATGGACCTTTACCAGGCTTTGTTGATGTTTAAGAGTAAGCCACCTAAGAACATCTAAAGTAAAGCTTTGTAGACATGAAATTCTGGGTCAGTAAAAGAAAGCAAGCCAATTAACATCTGACCCTCACACCCTTATTGGCATCTCAGCTGCCAAGCCTCTTAAGCAGTGGTTCTCAAAGTGGGGTTCCCAGCCAACAGTAGCAGCATCACTTCTGAACTTGTTAAAAATGCACATTTTTACCAAAAAATTTCTACTAAATTGGTTAACAAGCTCTCTGAGTTTGGTGCACAGTCAAGTCTGAAAACCACTGCTCTACGGCTCCAGAAAGCTGAAAGCTCTGCAGTCTGGAGTTCTGATCCCACCCGCCCTGAGACTTCCCTTACTTTCTGCTCTAAATGAATTTTGAGGGACTGGAATATCACCCTCCAGTTACAGCCAATAAAATAGGCGAGTTTCCTCCCATTCCAGTTCCATCTTCTACATGGTTTCCTAGCTTTCTTTTCCACAAACCATATCCAATTGTGTTTCCTTCCTGCTTCCTGGGGCAAGTGATTCTCCGCTTTGCTTTCTGGATGGTTCAATCCCTTAAAGATTTGACCTCAGCCAGTCTTTCCAGCCTCACCTTCTAACCCATCTGTGTGTACCTGCTCATGGCAGATGACCATTTAATGTCTGCTCATTGTGAATCAGTGATGAAGACCATCTGAACAATACCCTCTAAAGGAATCTTTCCCAAGTACATTATCTTTCCTTCAGAAGCAAGTGTGTTACTGAAACAAACTGGGAAGGGGAGACAGGAAGCAGAATCCAGTGACTTACCAAAGAAATTTCCTCCATGTTCTAGCAATCTATGCTAAATCTGAAATTCAGTTTCACCCTGCTCTGCCCTTCACAAACTATTCCATCTAAGGAGGGTGATTAGGCTGACCACAGATTTCATGAACACCAACGAATAAGAGTTTATAAATACTGCATACATTTTCATTTCAGAATCCTGGGCCTTCACTACTGATAGAATCCAAACAGGATCAAACCTTTAGAAAAAGAAGTATGGGCCGGGCTCAGTGGCTCATGCCTGTAATCCCAGCACTTTGGGAGGCCAAGGTGGGCAGATCACCTGAGGTCAGGAGTTCAAGACCAGCTTGGCCAACATGGTGAAACCCCGTCTCTACAAAAATACAAAAATTAGCTAAGCATGGTGGCACATGCCTGTAATCCCAGCTATGTGGGAGGCTAAGGCAGGAGAATCGCTTTAACCAGGGAGGTGGCAATTGCAGTGAGCCAAGACCATGCCACTGTACTCCAGCTTGGGTGAGAGAGTGAGAATCCATCTCGAAAAAGAAAAAGAAGTAACAACCCATAGAAACTAGTCAATGTTCAATTTCCAAGAAGTGAAAGTTGTGGCCTGATACATTTCTTTTCTCAAACATTTCCAACAAACTTGAAGACTCTAGAAGATATCTGTACACTAGGAAATCAGGGTTTATTTACAAACACTAGTTTACTGACAAATCACTTATTTTTTCCAAAAGTAAATTCCATCTTCTTATACAATAGGGGGAACTGCAATCTAAGACATCTAACTACTTACGGAGCATTAAGGAGAAAGGCCATTTTCTTCCTGCCCAGATGAAGAGATGTAATTCAGGTTTACTGCTTCCAAGTCTTGCCACAGCCCCACCCTCCCCAGTTATTTATATGGGCTCGTATTCTCAGTATTTAACCAGGTACCCCTTTCAGAGAAAGCTTAAAAAAACCTCATTCAATTCTGCAAACTTTCACAATGTGACCATAAATAACACATAATGATTTAAAGGAAAAAACTCATTAGATGTTCTAGATAACCAAAGAAGAGCTGCATTTGATATACCAACCAGAGTGGAGGTGTGGCAAAAACACATGCTTGGAATCAAACAGCCTTAGATTTATATCTTAAGCAAGTTAGCTACTCCATGTCCCTGCAGATGTTACAACATCAACAAATTAACTCACAGGTCATCCTAAGGATTTACTAAAATAATGAAATAAAAACACCTAGTATAACACAATGCTTAGAACAGAGTAAGCATTACACTAAAGTCTTACCATAAACCTAAAATCTGCAGATAATTTAAAAACACATAGTGCTTGATCCCAAGAAGTATGCAGAATATATTAATTTGACTTACTTAGCTAAGCAGGTACTGCCTATGCCCACTCCAGATCCCTTTTGTTTCCTCATATTCTTATCCCCTTACCCCTTACCTCTTCTTCCCCTTTCTTCCCCCTTCTTCCCCTTCTTCCTTGCTCTTCCCCTTTCTTCCCCTTTCTTTCTTCCCCCTTCTTTCCCCCACTTCCCCCTTCCCCCTTGCCCCCTTCCCTCTTCTCTTCTCTTCTTTGAGACAGAGTATTGCTCTGTCTCTTCTCTTCTATTCTTTTATTTGAGACAGAGTCTTGCTCTGTTGCCCAGGCTGGAGTGGCATGATTATAGCCCACTGAAGCTTTAAACTCTTGGGTTCCGGCAATCCTCCCGCCTCAGCCTCCCAAAGCGTGGGGGTTACAGGCATGAGCCACCATACCTAGCACCATACTCCTTTTACTGATTCTTCTCAATCAGATTCAATGTTCCTCTCTCTCCCTCTGAAATTTCCATACCTTATCCCAAGTTGTGCCACATCCTCCACCCCGACACCCCCCTGCTCCGTATATTCTAACATGATGACTTCCTAGGTGTCCTTTCTGCATGTCAAGCTCTTTCCTACCTCAGCAGCTTTGACTGCTGTTCCCTTTTCTAGAAAGGAACTTTCCCCAAATCTGCACATTCACGGCTTCTTCTCATCCTTGAGCTCACAGTTCAAATGTCATTCTCAGAGTCCTTCTCTAACCTCTCAGGTTCCTGTTACTCTCTCTATTACATTACCATTATTTCCTTCCTAGCTCACAGCACTATCTTGATCTCATCTATTGATTTGTTTACTTGTTTACTGAAATGCTTCCCCACTCACTATACGTTAAGCTCCATGACAACAAGGACTTCAATGTCTTAGTTATCTCTACCTCCTCACATACAGAACAAAACCTAGAACAGAAGGAATACTCAATAAATATTTATTGAATGAATAAATACATTCAGCTTCTGAGGCAAGAGAGGCAGAGTTAGATTCCCCCTCACTCCTTCGCTTTCTCTAACTGATGACAGTAGAAGATGGAAGCCCAGGGAAAGACTGTAAATTAAAAAGAGAACAGACTGAGGATTGACTTTTGGGGAACACCAAAAGCTAAAAGCCATCCCAACCTCCCAACTGACAAAACATTAAGGGGTATCAGGGACCCAGGAGGATGGCACAGGTGTTGCAGTCTCCACTGCAAGGCCATGTAGACATCTGGCCTTCGGTGTTTTTCAGATGAAAAGAAGTCTGGATATCACTGCTTTCAAAACCCATCTGGGCACAGAAGCAGAATAGGCACCTACATCCAAATGGAGGGAAAAAAACAGTGGTGGGTCCTGCAACTGGAGCGGGTGGGAAAGAAACTAAAAAGGCTTTTCTATTTCCATTTAACGAGATTTAAATAAAACAACAATTTCCGGTTTCTTTTTTTTAAGATGGAGTTTCGCTCTTGTTGCCCAGGCTGGAGTGAAATGGCACTATCTCGGCTCACTGCACACACTGCCACCTCCGCCTCCCAGGTTCAAGTAATTCTCCTGTCTCAGCCTCCCAAGCAGCTGGGATTACAGGCAACCGCCACCGCTCCCTGCTAATTTCGTACTTAGAGACAAGGTTTCACTATGTTGGCCAGGCTGGTCTTGAACTCCTGACCTCAAGTAATCCACCCACTTCAGCCTCCCAAAGTGCTGGGATTACAGGCCTGAGCCATTGCACCCTGCCCTGGTTGCTTTCTTTTTAACCTGGATCCCTGCCACTTCCCCCTGGGCACTTACTAGAATTGAGTTGACAAAACCAATAGCTCTTCTTTCCTCCAGTATCTTCACAACTAGCTCTCCCAGCACAGCCAAGCCAAGAGCAAACCGTGAGCATCAGTGATGATTCCAATGCAGAGAGGCAGGGACTCGGAAAGGACAGTGCTACGTGTTCCATTTATGTTTCAACCCAAAGGGGTGAGTCAATCAGGAGGTTGGAGAGAGGCAGAGAAAATAAGAAACCTCAGTATTGTCTTTCCTTTCTAGATTCAAAAGCCTCAATTCCCTGAACATAGCAGCCAGAGTCAAAGCCACAGACGGCAAACCAAGGTCACTGCCATTGCCAACCTTGTCTCAGGTGTCCTAGCTATTTTCTTTTTCTTCTCACACTCATGTACCATCCTCCTTTTTCTCTTTTCCTTTTTTTTTTTTTTTAAGAGACAGTGTCTTGCTATGTTGCTCAGGCTGGAGTGTAGTGTGTATTCACAGGTGTGATCATTGCACATGACAGCCTCAAACTCATGGGCTCAAGCAGTCTCCTGCCTCAGCTTCCTGAGCAGCTGGGACTACAGGAGCACAAACCCAGAGAATACTCCTTTATAGTTGCTGGGGTCATTGAAGTTCTTGAATTTCCTTTCCCTACTGGCATTCCTTTTTGCCAAGTGACAAAGTATATACACACAAGTCAGACCTTTTTGTCCTAAGGTCTTTGCAAATAAGTACAAAATTCCATGTGTAGTGTCTACAGTCCTCAGTCTTCACCATTTTTTATTATTATTATTATTTTAGAGACAGGATCTTGCTCTGTCACCCAGGCTAGAGGGCAGTGGCACAATCATAGCTCGCTATAACCTTGAACTCCCGGCTCAAGCAATCCTCCCACCTCAGCCTCCCAAGTGGCTGGGACTACAGGCAAGTGCCACCATGCTTGGCTAATTTCATTTATTTTGCAGAGATGGGGTCTCATTATGTTACCTAGGCTGGTTTCAAACTCCTGGCCTCAAGCAATCCTCCTGCCCTGGCCTCCCAAAGTGTTAGGATTACAAGTGTGAGCTACTGTGTTCGGCCTTTACCATCTTTTAATTACTCTATCAGAACACATATTAGGTCACAAATTGCTAATAAACTAAATGGGAGGGAGATTCCAGCATAACTCTACCAAGGAAACTTACCTCCACTAAGGAGTATGGGGCACAGTTTTGGGAGCTCTATGCACCATTGAGGCTGCGCTTCTCCTGGTTCTACAGGGAGCTACTGTGAATCTGAGCCCCTGCCTGTGGGAGCCTGCACAAGTAAAAAAGCTGAAGAACAGGATGTTTGACCATCATCTACAGAGTTTGGTTTTCTAAAGCAAAAATAACTTTACATTGTAAACAGCCTCACTCAAAGAGTAAATTTGTGACGCCTCTACTCTTAGGAACTCCCCATTCTGCCCTAGGCCTGTCTGGGCTCAGCAAGCCCATAAATTGGCACTGTTGATATGACCTTTCCAGGATGCATTTCAACAAGAGATAACAACAAAGCTCAGAGCTTTGGTAGCACTCAAAGAAGATTTGAGGGACTTAAAACACATTGCTAAATTTGGCAGCAAAAGTTCCTGTTCCCTGAAGTTGCAAAAGAAAATCTCTTTATAATTACACTTGCAGATAAGGAGCTACTCAGTCTCTTTAGAAACAGATTAGAACCTCCTCATCCCAATCCACCACTCCTCTGAAAGAGGAGTGAGACTGCTGGGGCAAGTCTCACCTGGGGCTGGGATCAGGCTATTTCTTGCGAAGATGAAGTACCAGGAACTTACCTTGATGCCAAAGGTATCAATGCCACAAATGCCCAGAGACATTCGCCACTCTTCACTATCTAGAGCCGTCTGTCTCCCTCACCCTCCCGTCAGCCTTCCCACTTCTCATCCTGCTCTTTGACACTGGGTCTGCCATGTCCCTATCATACAACACATACTACTCCTCAGAGAGGGCCCGCTCAGCCTAGAGGCTCTTTTGATTCGGCCAGATTCCCCCGCTGGTTTATAATTTCTTTACAAAAGCAAGGTACAGGAGCTCCGATCTATATGCTGATTGGGGGATACTTATCACTGCTCTGCTGATATACTGTCTGCCCAAGACACAGAGGAAGGGGATATCGCCTCGCATTTCTCAGCAGAACAAACCCAACAGACAAGCCACAAAGAAAGAAACTCAGCTGCCTGGCGCAGTGACTCACAGCTGTAATCCCAGCACTTTGGGAGGCCGAGGCAGATGGAATGCCTGAGCTCAGGAGTTCGAGACAAGCCTGAGCGACATGGTGAAACCCCGTCTCTACTAAAATACAAAAAATTAGCCTGGCATGGCAGCATGCACCTGTAATCTCAGCTACTTGGGAGGCTGAAACAGGAGAATCACTTGAACCTGGGAGGTGGAGGTTGCAGTGAGCCGAGATCACGCCATTGCACTCCAGCCTGGGTGACAGGGCAAGACTTTGAAAAAAAAAAAAAAAGAGAAGAAAAAAAAGAAGAGAAAAGACAGACAGACAGACTGCAATACTGCTGAGGCTGGGTGCAGTAGCTCATGCCTGTAATTCCAACACTTTGGAAAGCCAAGGTGGGCGGATCACTTGAGCTCAGTTCGAGACCAGCCTGGGCAACATGAAGAAACCCCATCTCTCTAAAAAATAAAATTATAAAAATCAGCCAGGTGTGGTACACATTTGTTACTTCAGAGGCTGAGGTAGGAGGATTGCCTGAGCCAGGGAGGCAGAAGTTGCAGTGAGCCAATATCGCACCACTGCACTCTAGCCTGTGTGACAGAGTAAGACCCTCTCTTGGGGGGGAAAAAAAAGGCGGGGGGCCGGGCGCGGTGGCTCACACCTGTAATCCCAGCACTTTGGGAGGCCTATGCACGCGGATCATCTGAGGTCAGGAGTTCAAGACCAGCTTGGCTAACATGGCGAAACCCCATCTATGCTAAAAATACAAAAATTGGCCGGGTGTGATGGTACACACCTGTAGTCCCAGCTACTCGGAAGGCTGAGGCAGGAGAATCACTTGAACCCAGGAGGTGGAAATTGTAGTGAGCCGAGATCGTGCCACTGTATTCCAGCCTGGGCGACAGCGAGACTCTGTCTCAAAAAAAAAAAAAAAGGAATAAACACTACTTGGTTTACAAGAGAATAATAAACATAACAATAACTGCAAACATTTTATTCAGCAAGGAGGCAGGAAGCACTATTTTAGGCACTTTACATTTAGCATTTAGGTTTTGTTAAAATCCTATGAGACAATGCTACCACTGCCTCACTTTTACAGAAGAGGAACTGTGGCAGGGACAAGTAACTTGTCTAAAGTTACAGAGCTATTAGATGGCAGAGGCAGAATTTGAACCCAATCTGACCCCAGAGCCCAGGCTCTAAACATTACTTTCCTATTGGATGGCTCCTCCCCTAAGACACAGATTTGTCTCTGGGCACCAACTGGCTCACCCTAAATTCTAAAGGAGAGGGAATTGCTCAGAAAACACTGGCATTTTTCCCCACTGAGAAAAGGAAACAGTGATGGCAATATTTATTCAAAGAGCTGGTCTAAGGCTACAGAGCAGAACAAATAAGTTCCCCAAACATCTGCTGACCAAAATTTTCCCAGAGCACCAGGAGAAACCTACCTTCTTACTTTCTAAAGGCTGAGGCCTCCTTGTACTGCTCTATGCATCTGAAAACAAGATTCCAGCCTCTGAGTGGTGAGAACCAAGTCAAAATGCTCCCTAGAGGTTGATGGGGTTAAAGAAAAGTTACCCAAATATTTTTTAAGCACCAACTATATATGTTGGCCATTTGGGGAAATAAAAAGTACAAAATATTATACTTGATTTCATACAACTTCAAGGAATCTAGTTGAAAACACAAGATATAGACATTTGAAAAGTCAAGTCAGGGCCAGGCACGGTGGCTTACATCTGTACTCCCAGCATTTTGGGAGGCCGAGGCGGGCAGACGACTTGAGGTCAGGAGTTGGCCACCAGCCTGGCCAACATGGTGAAACCCCATCTCTACTAAAAATACAACAATTAGCTGGGTGTGGTGGCATGTGCCTGTAGTCCCAGCTACTCAGGAGGCTGAGGCAGGAGAATTGCTTGAACCCGGGAGGTGGAGGCTGCAGTGAGCCAAGATCATGCCACTGCACTCCAGCCTGGGTGACTGAGCAAGACTTTGTCTCAAAAAAAAAAAAAGTGTCAAGTCAGGATGTCAATGAGAACACTGAATCCATGCCTTCTACTTTCTAGAAAAGGAGACTGAACCCTAGAGAAGTCAAGTTACTTCCCAAGATCACCCAGCAAGTTAGAGACAGAGCTGGAACCAAAATTCAGACCTGCTGACTACCTGGCTGGGGCTTTCTACTGCTATACATAGGCAGAGAAATTCACAGGAAGGATGGATTACTAACAACAGCAGCAGCTAACATTTATAGAGAGCATATCTGTGTCTAGAACTAAGTCGAGTGCCTTACGTAAATTAACTCATTGAAACCTTACAGTAACCCTTTCAGGTGGGTAATATTATCACTCCCAATTTACAGATGAAAACACTGAGGCTTACAGAGATGAACTCACCAGAGGTCCACAGATAGAGGAAAAAAACAGACTATGAACCCTCAGAGCTGGCTGCAAAGCCTATTCTATGCTCTAAGCTGTGTCTGGAAGTGTACAAGGGCAGTATTTGTGGAAGCAGGGGTAAGGAGGGCTGGAGCAGAGGCCAGGGTCTAGAGCACTGAGAGCAGCTTGTGAAAGGCCTCCAACGCCACACTGAGAAAGACCTCGGGCCCCACCTAGGCTGGCCAGCAGGAAAGGGACAGGCGAGAAGCAGTTCCAGATGGACTGGTCTCCCCTGCCTGTGAGGGGTGAGCATCCCCCAGCAGGAGGAAAGAGCTGAATCTGTGAAGCTGGGTTGACAAGGACTACCTCAGACTCAGGATTTCTGGCTTCTCCAGTGTGAGCGGCTGCCGTGTCCTCAAAATATCATTGGCCCCTACTCCTTCCTCTTAAAGGACACTCTCAAGTACCTTCCTAACGTGTAGGGCCAGGTCTGAAAGGGCAGTCCTCCTTGGCTGCTGGTGACTTTCCAAAGCAACTGTCTTTCTCTCCTTACCTTGCCCATGGCCCCCTGTGCCCTTTCTTTGATCCTTCTGCCTGATGCAGCAGCCGTAAGACATGGGGAGCTGTCTGTCAAGTGGCAGGAACTGAACACAAGCAGCTTTGTGTAGTGGGGAGGAAATCTTGTATTATTAGGAAATCTCATATTATTACCTACCCAGGACTGCACAGACCCCAGACCAGACTACCTGGGGTCTTGACAGAAAGATGAACCAGATCCAAAATAGCAACTACTTCTTTTTTTTTTTTTTTTTGAGACAAAGTCTTGCTCTGTCACCCAAGCTGGAGTGCAGTGGTGCGATCTCAGCTCACTCCAACCTCCACCTCCCAGGTTCAAGCTGTTCTCCTACCTCAGCCTACTCAGTAGCTGGGAGTACTGATACACACCACTATTCCCAGCTAGTTTTTGTATTTTCAGTAGAGACAGCGTTTTACCATATTGGCCAGGCTGGTCTCGAACACCGACCTCAAGTGATCCACCCACCCCGGCCTCCCAAAGTGTCAGGATTACAGATGTGAGCCACTGTGCCCAACCAGCAGCTATGTCTAAAAGAAGAATTTGGTTTGTTCCCAGCATAGTAACATCAACCTGATTGAGAGACACCAGCCCACCGTCTTCAAAATGCTGCTCTAAGTTGACAATAATATACTGGAAAGCACTGAACATTTACTATGTGCCAGGCACTGGCCTATTTACATGTATCATTTCATTTAATCCTTACCACAACTCTATCAAGTACTATTACATCCATTGTACAGATGCCTCAAAGAAGGCTGATGCACACAGAGATTAAATAACCTGCCCAAGGTCACACAGCAAGGTCAGGTTCTAAAGCTAGGCCTCTAAGACCCCCGAGCTATAGCTTTTAATCACTGCACTGCACTGCACTGTATGTCAGATACTCACATTAAATGCAAATGATTCCATCAGAATTGCTCTAAGGCAGCACCATGCACTCACTCAGTACCTAAGAGTCACTGAGAGTTGAACAAACACACCACAGGCTAGTTCATTTGAAAACAATCTATAAAACTCAGTTGTCAGAACTCCATAAGGCAGCCTGTGTTCCAAGTCACAAGCACACCAAAAATCAGTTCCTCAAACAAAACTAGAGTTTTAAAAATAGCTGACTTGATCGTTTCTTTCCAACTTTCCCATTTCCCCTTTCCTATGACTCCCTCCCACATACCCCATCCTTTGACACTGTCAGAGAAGCTTCAACACAGGCCTAGAACCCTCACCCTCCTATTTCCAGTCCTTCAGTTGGCTCTCTTCCTTCATTCGAATAGTGCTTGAAATCAGTCTCTTGGATCCTGCTCCTTTTTCCCAGCCTAAGAGCATGAGATGATCATTAACCCATCAAAACTCAGAACTGCAGCAGGTCTGTGCTGCTTCTCTCTTAATCACACTTGAAAGTTCCGGAGAGAGGGGAAGAAATAACTACAACACAACATCTATTATAATATGACATAGATAGGAGTAAGGTCCATACTTGATACTCCTGCGTTCCTTCCCAGATCTTGGCCCAGACACTCTGTATTCACTGACTAAATGGGTGAACAGACCAACACTGCATAGACGGGCGCCAGAGATGCCTCTGAGCCAAGAGCAAAACACAGAGGTGTTAACCCCAATGCTAGCCACCCCTCCCCCCACCAGTGCTTCTGAGGGCCTGCACAACACTGTCCCCCTGAGTGCCCTGAGGGCAGTCTGGCCTTCTGCTAAATTGTGTAGGCCTCCGAGGTCAGCCCTTCTCTCAATCACCATCTGCTGCTCCTGAGAACTGCCTCCGCCCAGGGCCCCTTGCCTCACTCCTGCTTCCTTCCAATAGTCTTCCTCCTGCCTCAGATCTTGTCTCCTGTAACCCTCAGTTTATCTCATTTTTTCCCAGTTCCAAATAATCCTCCATCCACTACGTGATTTCCTACAGTCCATCTCCAGCTCACACACAACCCCTTTGGTGATGACAGGTCACACAGAGGAAGAGTCTGGAGCTCTGAGAAACTGTGGTGGTTTCACGACAAGCCTGTAGGAATAGGTTCTGCTTTGGTTAAGAAGGCTTCGTACGCCAACAGCATATAATTCACTCTTTTATAAGGACAGTGAAATCTAACATTCAGGCAGTTTTAGATGAGAAGAGTATACTGATAGTTTCAACAGCCTCCGCAACAACAGTACATTCATTACATCAGAGCCAAAAAAAATAACAGAAGTGGTCTTTAAAGAAATTCTTCAATAAGGTAGTCTAGACTCATTTAACACCCTCTTCTCCCTTCAGAAGACATACATACACACACACACACACACACACACACACACACACACACACACACACAAGACCTTTCTGGGGCCTATGGCTAGAAACAGAGACCTCAGGTTTTTTCTATCAGCACAGTATTATCTGGCATGTTCCCCTAAGACAGATGCACCCAGTAGTTCCCCCGACCCACCTACTGAGACAGATACACACAGCACCTCCCCTCCAGGATGAAACGAATGCCCAGCCTCCCCAGCTCACGCCTGCCAGGAGAAGGCTCACACTAATGCAAGTTTTCCCACAGGCTTTAAAGACAATCTCTGCAGACTACGCCAGATGGTCTTTTTTTTTTCGTTTCATGCCCTCGTGGCCCCTTCTCCACTTTCCACGGTCCCTCCAACTCAAAGAACTCAATTATCTGCCTGCAGATTTTCCCTTCCCCTCCTCACAGCCTGCCCTAAACACACCCGCCTCCCAAGCCCAAGCAGAGGCACAGAAGGAAGGCCAAGCCAGAGCTCGGAAGGGCTGCTGCCAGGCCTCCCCCAGCCTCAACGATGTGTTCCCTGGGCTTGGCTGCCTCAGACCAGTCTCAGGCCCAACAGTGGAAATGGGGACACTTCCAGGGCAATGACAGTTAACAGCTAAGAGGAGTGACAGGAAGGAAGACATATTCTTCAATCCTTCGGTCCCACCTGCCCCACAGGGAAGTGCTTCAGCAGGTCCAGGCCTCAGACCCTCCCATCTCCCTGAGGTGCTAGGCAGACCTCCTGTAAAGCAGTTCCTAGAATCAGATGCGGCGGGGAGTGGGGCACAGCCTCTCTTGGGTCTAGGCTACCAGTGGGGTCATGATACTTGGATTGCCCTCCTGAATCTGTACCCCCGCCCTTCATTCCAGGGAAAGAGGCTGAACCAGCAGAACCAAGGGTGCCCTTGGCCTGTTCTCCAGTGTATTTCAAAGTTTCATCTTCCCTGGGTGACTGATATCTAATTTTAGAGAGAGGGAGCCCAAGGGGGGAAGGTACAGGAAGGGGAGTAGAAGAAGGAGGAAAGAGGGAGTGAGAACAGGAATGTTAATTTTTAATCCTTAAGGAACATAGACAGATCCAATTTGTGACTCAGCTCGGGAAGCTGGACTGCTGGGAGTGGGGAACAGCTGTAGCCCCAATCTAAGCTGTGGGCAGCTTCTCCTTCGGGCCTTAGAGGCTGTTGTGACATGACTCACCTAGAAGGGGAGCTGCTTGCTTTGTTTTGTTTTTGTTTTTTGTTTTTTTTTAATCTGCCTACTATGCGTCTGCTCAAGGGCTTCTTCCCAGACACCACTCTGGGACATGGCTGGCAGGTTTTCTCCACCTTACAGTAAAGCTGGGGCTGTGGGTGAGGCACTCTAGCATGCCATACGCCCTGTCGACTCACTGAGGACAGACCTGGGACTCTCCTTGCCTGAAGTCTCCCTTCCCCTGCTCTTCCATTCCTTGGCACAGTCCCACGGCATATCAAGAATCTCTGCCGTTGGAATTCCCACTTCCTTGTTTCTTTTCTTTCCCCAAAAGCTGTAGCCTTACGAGTTCCTGAAAGACCTGCCCAGCTCCCAAGAAGTTTTTCAGAGCAATAACACTTTCTCCCAGTTAGAACCCTGCCTTCTAAACCCAGAATGGAAGAGAAAGACCTCCTTGCCCACTACTGAGTCTCCCCAGCAGGACCCAGCAGTATGAGGGAACCAGGCCTGGCACTCATAGCCCCTCTTCCAGCTGCTAAAGTGTATGGTGCCACAAATACAGGCAGCTATGGGACACAGGAAAAGCGATGGGTCTTTTGGAATACGTCTCCTCTGTACTATATATAAACACATGAGTCAGGTGACCAAGGAAAGCTTCCTCTCTGCAGGATCGTCTATGAGGCTCCAGGTCTACGGTGAACGTCACTCTTTTTTTTTTTTGAGACGGAGTCTTGCTCTGTCGACCAGGCTGGAGTGCAGTGGCCGGATCTCAGCTCACTGCAAGCTCCGCCTCCCGGGTTCACGCCATTCTCCTGCCTCAGCCTCCCGAGTAGCTTGGGACTACAGGCGCCCGCCACCTCGCCCAGCTAGTTTTTTTGTATTTTTTAGTAGAGACGGGGTTTCACCGTGTTAGCCAGGATGGTCTCAATCTCCTGACCTCGTGATCCGCCCGTCTTGGCCTCCCAAAGTGCTGGGATTACAGGCTTGAGCCACCGCGCCCGGCCGAACATCACTCTTATGAAATGACCCAACCCAAGGAAAGCAACATTTGTTTCCTTAAACATCCTGAAGAAGTCTTTTCAGATTTTTCTCATGTTTACTTATAAACGCAGAAAGGAAGAAGGCACTTTATAAAATGAGAGAACCAGAACCGAGAGGCAAAGTGACTTTCCAGAGGGAGTTGGGTCATTCCTCAAGCTTCAATTCACAACATGTTACATTAGATAGGATGTGACTTGTTTCTAACTACTTTCACGGAAGTTATCCCACTGGCTCCTTCCAACAGTCTTGTGAAGTTGTTCTTATCATTACCTCCATCTTACAGGTAAGAATCTGAAGCTCCTATTAGTTAAGATACTTGCCCGTGGCCACCCTGTGGGAACAGAATCCAGCCATCGACTCAAGTCTAGCAACCCAAATCCATTCATCGTTCTGCTATACCAAAAGAAAGAGCACCAACTCCTGAAACTGGGTCTCTGCTAGCTCTCTTCACACATGTGGGGATGGTAAAATTGAAGAGCTCCAACTACACACACAAGTAGAAAAGAAGGCTGAGGTTCTGGATTTATACTGCCAACTGAAGGGCCCACTGGCTCAGTATTATGTCACATCCCTCCAGCAAAATGTAGGTTTCAACTAAGCAGAGGATCCCTGGAGTGTAGCAAAAGGAGGAATAACTTCAGAAGTGGCCCATCTGAGGTCCAGGGCCATGGAGTTCACCCTCGTGGACCCTCAGGCCACAACCATGATGCATACGTGTACACATTTAGGGAGCCAGAACTGGGGATATGGCCAGTGCTTGCATTGGCAAGCTGACCCGAAGTTAATCAGAATGCCCCTTCACTGTTTGCCAGAATACAAAAGACATTCTGTTCAGAAAGTTCAAGAAGAAAAACCGAAGAGCCAGGACAGCAGCTGTTCCCTCATCCCACAGAGAAACCAAAGGCATTTGCAAAGTTCCCTGAGGCCAAGAAGTGAATTTAAGACATAACATGGCTCAAGTGGAAGCACATTCCCTGATGGGTCTCCCTTGCAGGGAGTGTTTGCTGCGTTCATCCTCCTAACTATATTACTGACAACCCCACTACCCTACCACCTAGAAAACTGCCTTTCTGGGAAGGTCTCCTTTCCTAGGCCACACTGAGCTCACCACGTACCACTCCTCTAGGTCAGAACAAGTTTTACCAAAACTTAGGACAATCAGTGTAGGAGTGCACAGCGTGGACACTGCGTGCCCTGAGATTTGGTCAAAATGTAACCAAAGGAATCCACCCAGCACAACTACAGTGCCTCATGTCCCCCAGCTCTTAGCAGCTGCTGCTGAGAGCTCACCCTGGGACATCTGTATGAGAAATCTGTTTGCAGGCCCCCCAACCCCAAGCCAGCCCCCTCCCCCACCTCCTAGGAAAGTCTGTGATCGACCTTTTAATGTGGGAGGACAGCTTGATTCTTACCAAGCTGCCTGGAAGAGAGAATGCAAAACCCCAGCTCAAGCATCCCTGTGACAGCGCCTCTGTCCTCATAAATGCTCTAGAGGGAACTTGGAACTCACCACAGGCTCCTCGCTGAGCTTAATTAGCCTTTTTTTTTTCCCCCCATTACAGGTCAGACATAGCAGCACCAAGAGACAAAACAGACAGTGTTCACTAGGACGAACAAGTGGCTCAAAAGGCACTGGCCTTTCCCTGTAAGAACTACAAACACCACGGGAGTGATGTTAACTCAGTTTCTTCCACATAAAAGATTCTTCCTGTAAAAATATCCTGTCCCTTTGTGCTAAATAAAAGTAAAATGATGCTTTTTAGAGTGAAGTCTAAACACCTCAGATTCAGCAAGAGTGAGATCAGCTAGATTTGCAAAGTCAAGAAAATTGGCTGTTTCCCTCCTCCTTAAGCTAATAGAATCCAACTGTTGGAGCATGACATCATTCCTGAGCCCCAAACCCCGAGCAGGGACTACAGACACTCGCCTGCCTCCCAGAAAACAGCCAGAGAGAAGGGCCAGGAAAGGAGGCCAAACGATCCCAGCCCGGAGCTGCCCTTACCTGAAAGTCTCGCTGCTTTCCTGCCCACTCCATTCTCACACCACAGCCGGCTAGGGAGCCCACGGCCCCCAAATCCACTGGCTTAAGCTCCGATACCTGCTGCGAGCTTCCCACAGCTCCTTCCTCTGACCTTCCGTGGCGCTCCTCGCAGCCAAGTGAGCAGAGCACTGCTAGCCGGCCAGGCCAGTTGTCATGGAGACCCTGTCCTCGCAAGGCGGGTGCGTGCACAGCAGCGCGCTCTTGGCCTAGCGCGTGCACAAGGGCGCTCTCTTTTTCTTTTTCTTTCTCTCTCTCTCTGTCTCTCTGTCTCTCTGTCTCTCTCTCTCTCTCTCTCTCTCTCTCTCTCTCTCAGTTCTGGGAGGCTTCCATGAAACAGCACTGTCTTTTGATCAGCTCGGTTTTTGCACGCATTCCACTCCTCCTACCTCCCTTCCAGTCCAACAGAGGCTCTGAACTGCTCCTGGGAACTTGCTTGAACAGCTCAGACGGGAGAAAGGAGAAGACAGTGAGTGGACTTGTTTTCTTCCCCTCCAGTGTCTCATTTTTTATAACTTGGAAGAATCCCTGCCAAGGGGGGAGGGAGCTAGCTGAAACGCTTGGAGGGGAAGCCAGCCCTTCCTCTGGGTCCTGGAGCTCGGGTAGGAGGGACCCTGATGCGCTGCCTTGACTTGTTTGTGCACTTGGGATTTTTCCGGGCACAACTGGGGCGGAAATGCACTCATATCCCAGGAGCTCGCCTGGACTGGTCTCTCTACTTACCTTGCTGCCTGTCCAGGTTGTGGCGATGGCTTTAACCAGTGCAGGGACTCATGGTACTAGAGGTGGCACCTAAGCAGTCTCTCATCTTCCTGAAATGGAGAGCAAAGACACTCGGTCAGGACCAGGAAGAATCCTGGGCAAGTCGAGAGTCACAACCCAGACGACAAACCTGATACAAATACAGCCTTGTTTCTCTGCCCTGCTCAGGGTCTGCAGCTAAGGCGCAGGCTTCATGGGAGCTGCTATCACAGTCAGTAACAATAATGCTCCTGTCAGAAAATAAGCACAGTCCCTGGGACACGGCAGACCCCCTAAGTTTAGTCCCATCCCCATCCCCATCCTGTTCCTTCCTCTCCCCTCTCCCCAGCATACATTTCTGCTTTGTAACATTCTTTTTACATGTATCATTTTGTTTGATCCTCATAACCTTTTGAAATACACTGCACAGATATTTTTATGACTATTTTTTCAGGTTTATTTATTATTCTTTTTAAATTTATTTTAGAGACAGGATCTTGCTCCGTTGCCCAAGCTGGAGTGCAGTGGTGCAATCATAGCTCACTACATCATCAAACTCCTGGGCTCATGCGACCCTCCTGCCTCAGCCTCTGAAGTAGCTGGGACTACAGGCATGCACCACCATGCCTGGCTACTTTTTTAATTTTTATTTTTATAGAGACAGGGTCTCACTATGTTGCCCAGGCTGGTTGTGAACTCCTGGCTTCATGCAATCCTCCTGCCTCAGCCTCCCAAAGTGCCAAGATTACAGGCCTAAGCCAGCATACTGGCCTTATGGCCATTTGATAGATGGAAAAACTGAGACTCAGAGAGATTAAACATTTGATCTGCCCTTATACAGTTAGGCAGTCAAAGAACTAAGAGAAGAAATCAGCCAAGTTCCCCCTAGTCCAGCACACTAAAGTATATTGCCACCTGATTTCAAAAACTGTCAACTTTTTGATAACCAGTTATGAGATAACACTGGGATCCCAAGGGAAGGTGGAGCATCCTTGTTAAGTTGTGGTGAGATACGCTGACTACCATCCTTTCAGCCTAAAGACCTTAAGACAGCATCTCTGAGATATAAAATGTCCCGATGCACCAGCCCTACCCTACAGCTATGTGTGACCTTACACTTTTCTAAACTACTCTCAAAATCTTGGCTCATCTGTTTGACATGACAAGTCTGAAAGTTAGGGCTGGCATTATTATACTAATTTAACAGATTTTTTAAAACAATTCTACAACAAGTAAAATTACTTGCCCCAGGTCACGGAACCAGGAAATAAAACCTAGAAACAATCCCCAAGCTTTTCAAGTCTCTTGAGTACATTAAGCACAGAGCACCAGGGGTCAGAAGACCTTGGCAGTGCCTGACTCCACCAGTAACGGGCCACGTGCCACTGGGCAAGTCATGTGACTTCCCCCTTTCCACCTGCAGAGTCTACTGACAGTTCTGGGGCTGAGCATCGGAAGAGATGCTGTCCGTGAAAGCCCTCTCGAGTCAGGCACTGAACTAAGAACTTCGCTCCTCTCAGCAACTCCTCACCAAAAACCAACAAAAAACACTGGGACAGTTAATACCCTCCCCAGGATGAGGACACTGAGGCTTAAGAAGGATATTTTCCAATGTTGCTCCCAAAAACAGTGCTAAAGGTCTTGATGTTATTTATTTATTTATTGGCATGAGGTCTTACTATGTTGCCCAGGCTGGTCTTGAACTCCTGAGCTCAAGCAATCCTCCCACCTCGGCCTCCTGAGTAGCTGGGAATATAGGTGTGTACCACCACACCCAGCCTGATAGAATCTGTAATGCATCCTATGCAGAATCTCGTGTTGTTTTTTTTTTTTTAATTAATTTCCAGCATATCACAACATTCTCAAAACAAGATTCTAATTGACTTGAGTTTAAAAGGTAAATATATACCAGAAGTTAAGGTAGGAGAAGTGCTATAAAATCCAACAGGAAATGACAGAATGGCACAAATCCTAAATGGGGGGCACTACTGCTTTAGTGAAGCAATCAGAGCTTCAAAGGGAGTGAACTTAATTACCCACTATAAATCCCCAACCTCACGCAAGCCCCAGCTGAAGAATCCCAAGTCTACAAAGAAAGACAAGATAGAAGGGCAAACGCAGTATCATCAAATCACTAAAATTCCGCCTCTTCCTTGTCCAAAAGGCATCCCTCTGCTCTCCTCCTAATGCTCAAAATGCACATTCCACTTGCCCAGTCTCCATCCTGAGAAAGAAGAGGTGATTCCACCCCTTTCTACAATAAGATAATATTAATAATACAGTAGTAACACCAATTAACACTTATTGAGCACCTATCATATGCTAGGCATTCTTTTAAGCAGTATGAGGGACAAGGGGTCAGGACTGAGTACTAGAGCTGATGCAAGTCAGTTCCTGAAGGAATCCAAACTTAAAAAGCCCTCCAAACCAGACCCAGAATGCGGGCCATGCTCCCCCTAGTGGCATGCTGGAGTTATGGAGGCTCCTTAGGGCCTTGTCCTGGGGGAAGGGACAAAGGAAGGGCCTGGTTAGTGAGAGAACTGGAATGACTGCTTGGGTGATGCTACTGTGTACATACTCCTGGAACTGGACAGAGCCAGGGACAGTTGCATCCCGCCACTGCCTCTGCAAGACTGGATTCAGACCAATCCTACCTGACCTTTCTGAAGGATAAGGATCTGACAACCTTATATAACCTCTCTGCTGTCTGCTGAGAGGCCTGCAAGCATACATGTGCCAGAAACCTTGGAGACATCCTCGACTCTCCCTTTTTCTTTTTCCCCACATCCAATCCATTTCCCAACTGCAAACAATTCTACTTCCAAAATACATCTTTTATCGGTCCACTTTTCTTCATCTCTGATGCTACCCATCTCTCACCTGAATTACTGCAAAAACCTCCTAATTGCCCCAGCTTCCACTCTCCCCTCACAAAGCCATTAGAGCTGTCTGAATCACCTTTTTTTACACCAGATCAGGTCATTTCCTGCTTAACACACTTCATTGACTTCCCACTACACTTAGGATAAAATCTAACTTCTTACCAGGACCTACAAGGCCCAGCGTGATTTTCCTCCTGCCTTCTTTCAGCACATTTCCTGCCCTTGCCTGACTGCGCATCAGCCACATACAACTGCTCTTAGTTCCCCCGAAGTGTCATATTTTTTCCAGGTTGTTTCCCGTTGCCGGGACACTCCCCTCCCAAGCAGTCTTTGCCTGGATAGTTCTTACTCACCTTGCCTCACCTTGAGTCTCCAGTCTCTTGACTTTCACAATCCTCCAGTCTAAATGAGGTTCCCACACTTATCCTTCAGAGCACTCACCATGCTGTGTAATTATGCATTCGTACAGTTATCTGCTTAATCTCAGTCTTCCCTCATGAGTTCCTTAGGATACGAACCTTGACTATTTTGCTAACCACCAATATTCCCTGCACTAAGTGCAGGGCCCAGCTCACAGCTGGCACTCAATAAATACCTGCTGAATAAAATGCATAAAACCCCATTTCTTCCTGTCCAACAGGAAGAAGAAACTTAGAGCAGCTATTTCATGTCACTCATTGCCTCTTTTCATAGACTCACAAACTATAATTACATTTCTTTTCCTCATGTGCCTTGCCTGTGGGCACAACAAAAAATTCCTGTAAAGTCTCCTTGTGGTTTGTTTCCCAGAACTTTCCTGGTCACTCTCCTGCGGCTGCCCTCCAGGGTTTTATAGCTGCTTCCATTACTAGTGCCCACTCACAGGCCCCCACCACCACCGGGTCATTGCCAGAGCACTGTGTAGGAATGGCCCAGCTCCCACGATGACAAGGTTCTCTCAGGCCAGCAGCTCCAAGGACAAAACGCCTCCTCTCCCCCTCATGGTGCAGTCCACTATGCTTGTAAAAAGAATACATTTTTACTTAAAAAAAAAAAAAAAAAAGTCTTACATTTTATAATTTGGAGATGGGTGTAAAAAGTTCAGAAAAAAGGGGTTCTGTTACTAAAAAGAATTTCGAACACTATGGTCTGGAGGAAAAATGAAGGTCTAAACAACACCAACAGCAGTGTGAGTGTGAATACGACCAGCGTTCCCTCTTCTGGCCTACGCTCCCACCCAAATCTGAAATCCTCTGGTTTCATCTCTTGCCCACACCTCCCCTGCTACCAACCGCCCCATTACAGGGACAACCACAGTACACTGCCTGGTTCTTTGAACACTGCCTGCATTTTCCTCTCCCTCCCTCTATGGCTCATGCTGTTACCTTTATCTGAATACCTCTCCTTTCCCCACTAACAAAATCTTACTGCCTTCAAGGTCCAACTCAGTTATCACCTCCTCTGTAAAATATTTTTCAATCTCCTGACAGAATCTGTTTGTCTCTTCTGCAAATCAACAGCAGTTTAAAGATGCCTTTATTATAGCGTTGATATCACTTTATCACTGTTACTTGCATACCTGTCTCCCCCACAGACCTGAGCTCCTCGAGGTGTATCCATTTTAGTCTTTTTTTTTGAGATGGAGTTTCGCTCTGTCGCCTAGGCTGGAGTGCACTGGCGCGATCTCGGCTCACTGCAAACTCTACCTCCCGTTTTCATGCCATTCTCCTGCCTCAGCCACCCGAGTAGCTGGGACTATAGGCGCCTGCAACCATGCCCGGCTAATGCTAATTTTTTGTGTTTTTAGTAGAAATGGGGTTTCACCTTGTTAGCCAGGATGGTCTCGATCTCCTGACTTCGTGATCCGCCTCAGCCTCCCAAAGTGCTGGGATTACAGGCGTGAGCCACCGCGCCCAGCCCCACTTTAGTATTTCATTCAATGTGTGCAATGAGTGTGTGTGAGATAAATGAATCATTGAAAAGACTCTCCAAACAAACAACAGAAACAGCTATTTCCTCTCTAAGGTGAGGGAATTTGAATGGATGGCCCTACATTGCACAAGAAAATACATATATATGTAAATGATGATCGGATTCCAGATTAGGTCACTAGAGGGGTTTATAGTACTTTCTTGTCTCTTTAAAGACAACTGAAATTCTGAACCTGAAAACATAGGGACAGAGTAAGTCTTTTAAAGTCACTCCTTACTTTGGGATCAAAGGAATTCAAGTAAAATGGGCTGTTGTTTCAGTATTATTGGTTGGATCTTAAAATGCCTAAGAGATGTCTAATTTCAAATGCCTCTAGGAAGCCTAGTTCCTAATGCCCACCAGACTGGGGTCCAGTGGTATTCCCACTGAAAACATCCAGTTCTACCAAATTAATGGGTGATCAGGTCAAGTACAGTGGCTCACACCTGTAATCCCAGCACTTTGGGAGGCTGGGGCAGGAGAACTGCTTGAGCCCAGGAGTTCAAGACCAGCCTGGGCAACATAAGGAAACCCCATCTCTACAAATAATTTTTTAAAATTGGCTGGGCATAGTGGCACATGCCTGTGGTCTCAGTTACTCAGGAGGCTGAAGTGGGAGGATCGCTTGAGCCTGGGAGGTTAAGGTTGCAGTGAGATATCATCACATCACTGCACTCCAGCCTGGGTGACAGAGCAAAACTGTGTCTCAAAAAAAAAAAAAAAAATGGGGAATCAAACATGCTCCCCTCCACCAATCCTCCTACACTGGGTTCTAGCTGCCATTTATGGAAGAGCCCTTAAGAGTTTTACAATTTTCCTCTTCTGCCTGTGAATGGCAATGTGCTAAGGAGGGAAGCTTTTAAAATTCAGTAGTAGACAACTAGCAGGCTGGAGCCCAGTCCTGGCTTCCAGCTTTCTGGAATGGTAAAATCCTGGGCAAGTCCCTGTCTCCCTTAGGGCCTTTGCTTTTTCCTCCACATGAGAGGGCTGGACTAGCTGTTCAAGCATCCTTCGGCTTGACTGTCCTACTGCATCGTTCTACTGCAGTCACCCAGACCCCTACTGCTTTCTGAGTAAGTCCAAAGCAGCAGAAACACTTCTTGCTTTCAGGGGCTACAGTCTTTATCCAACTCTCAGCAGAACCCCGGGCTTGGGGCTTTGAGGTCAGACAGAGGACCATCACCAAAGAAAAGTAGCCTTTTTTGGAAGCAAAAAATGGGAGATTCAGGCTTCCTGCCTAAGGAGGGCTGGACAGAGAAGAAAGGTACTAAATTACAGGATGGGGAAATTAGGATATGGCCTGGGAAGTACTTGGAAGAGAACTGAGGCTCCTGCTGAGGTCCTTGCTCAGACTCACCCCTACCCCTAAGTCTGAGACAAAGTTGCCTTTACAAAGCAGATATTGAACAGCTGACAATACCTAAGTTCTCTTGGAAGACAATCTGTCTACTGCAAATCAAGCAGTCTCTACCTGGGTGCTATGAGGGCCTTCAGATCAACAAAACAAATCTCCCTCCAGATGGCAATCCTAGGCCCCCTCCACCTGGAAGTCACATCTGGCAGGACCTCCACAGTGCTGGCCACTGCCACACAAATTTTGCTTGCACAGACTTCCTAGGAAGGTAGAGAAATACCCATTCTGTGCTCAAGTCCTAGTGTTTTATGATAGGAAGTTTTCCCAGGTCCTTACTCCTGACCTAATTCTCCCTGCCTCTCCTACCACCACCACCCAACCCCTGACGACCTTAAGACTCTGAACCACAGAAGTGTGGAATTCAGCCTATAATTCACCTAGACCCCACAGCCCTGTGGTGAAGCAGTTACCACACACCTTCACGCTGGGTTGTGCCCCCTCTCCTTCGGTCTGCCAACCATCCAGCCCTAGTTCACCTCTGCTCAGCTCACAATCCTCCGTATAAAGCTCGACGTCCAGGTACTCACGACACAGGTACTCATGGCTTGCTCCAGTTTCTTGGAGTCTCTGTGATAACGTTCATATATGAGCCAATTATCTGAAATCTCTCAAATCCACAGGCCCCTGACTGCTGTTCCTCATTAAGCCGGAGCATTTTAACACTGGGCCACATAAACATAGGCTTGGGGCCAGGAAAGAGTGGACCAAGGAAGCAATACCCTAGACCCCTACGAAAGCACCATTTTACCCTTCTAGAATAGGCTTTCTGGCCGGGTGTGGTGGCTCACGCCTATAATCCCAGCACTTTGGGAGGCCAAGGCGGGCGGATCACTTAAGGTCAGGAGTTTGAGACGAGCCTGGGCAACACGGCAAAACTCGTCTCTACTAAAAATACACAAACTAGCCAGGCATGGTGGCAGGCACCTGTAATCCCAGCTACTCAGGAGGCTAAGGTGGGAGAATCACTTGAACCCAGAAGGCGGAGGTTGCAGTGAGCTGAGATTACACCACTGTACTCAAACCAGTGGGCAACAGAGCAAGACTCTGTCTCGAATAATAGTAATAGGCATTCCAAGCTTAGCTGGCTCATAACTCTGAGTTCAACAATGACCTTAACGTATCATGATTAAAAGCTTCAGGACTGGGGAGGCAAGGTGCAAAGTGGAGGGAAAGGGAAGAGATAGGGGATTAAGAGGAATATGGACTCAAGCTGCTTTTCTATGATCTACCCAGGAAAATACCTTGAGCCTGGGAAAGAAGTACTCCTCAGAGTAAGATCTGGGCAAGGCTATGGGAAGTGTGAGCCCAGACTGTGTCGACCTCCTCAATCCTAGCTCCCCTCATTCTCCCTGGCTAGATTGATTCTCTAGCCCTACCCCCAGTACTCCTCAGAACAGGCTGCCACTCCAGCGCCAACTACGCCCCACTGCCTTGTGTGACTGCACCAAGGCTCATTCAGCTTATTTCTCCTGCTAGCCATAATGTTCTTGAGAGACAGAACTATGTCTTAACTCTGAATTCTAGCTTAGGGCTGTGTACCAAGTACAATTAATAAATTTTTAAATGAATGAACTAATAAAACCAACCAACTAATTGATCCAGCTAAAAAGGGTATTAACAATGTCACCACAGAACCTAGACCATTTGATGCTGAACACTTCACAGTAGTCCAGAGTTTCCAAAGGGTGTATACAAGATGATTATAAGTGGTATACGGACAAACATTTTTAAAATTTTTAAAACTTTTATATTATCTTAATGTATAGAAGAACAAAGATAGCCAGCTACTAACCTCATTATTACCAATCTCATTATTAGATCAACACTAAAGAAGTTATATTTTCTGTTTGCTTTTAGTATTGTTTTATAGCAGGTAGAAGTTTAAGGACAGGCCAGGCTTGGTGGCTCACGTCTGTAATCCCAACAATCTGAGAGGCCAAGATGGGGAGATTTGCTTGAGCTCAGGAGTTTGAGACCAGCCTGAGCAACGTGGCAAAACCCCTACCTCTACAAAAAAATGAAAAACTTAGCCAGGCGTGGTGGCACACACCCGTGGGCCTGGCTATTTTCGAGGCTGAGGTGGGAAGATCACTTGAGCCCAGCAGGAGGTCAAGGCTGCAGTGAGCCATGATCAAGCCACTGCACTCCAGAGCCTGGGTGACAGAGTGAGACCCTGTCTCAAAAAAAAAAAAAAAAAGAGTTTAAGGAAAAATGGGATATTTGTGTAACCTCAAAGTATCTCTCCCAGAATATTTATTAATTACAAAGGCAGAAATAGTTAACCTCATAGTGGAGAAATTGGCAGATATCACCTTAATCAAGTGATCAACGTTAACACTACATGCAATAAGACATATTGACACCATGTGCCCCAATACCATGCGCTGAGAAGGGCATTCCACCTCTGTGGTGCTCTTCCCAAATCCATGACCTTAATCTAATTATGAGAAAACATCAAGTAAACCCAACCTAAGGGATATTCTACAAAATACCTGATCAGTACTCCGCAAAAGGGCCTGGGTCATGAAAAACAAGGACAGACTGAGGAACTGTCACAGATTAGAGGAGACTAAGGAGACACAGCAACTAAATGCAACATGGGATCCTGGATTCAATCCTGGAATAGAAAAAGGAATTTCATAGGAAAAACTGGTGAAATCCCAACTAAGTCTATATCAATATCAATTTTAGTTTTGATCACTGTACCGTAGTTACACAAGATTAGGAGAATTTGTATTGCCGTTGCAACTTTTCTCTAAGTCTAAAATTATTTAAAAGTAAAAAGTTTTTAAAAAGCCAAATTTAAAGGTAAGTAAATAAAAGTACATATAGTACGTGGTTATAGGAGAAAATCATAAAGGTAGGTAAGACTGACTCAAGTTTGGGAAGCACTCAAGTATTTACCCCACCCCCAAGAAAAGTTGCCTCCAGAATGAGAATCACTGCTGTTGAAGAGTATTTCGTAAAATAGGGAAATGTTCACTTTATATTACTTGAGGGTAAAATTAATAAATCATCCCTTTCTGTTAAAAAGATATATATCACATGTATTACCCATAGAAAACAGTCTGTGTTAAAATTAAAATAACCTATGCTAAACAAAGCACAGATGACATTTATTAACTAGTAAATAGGATAAGGCTTTTGGAAAGTAACTCATCAATTAAAATGCTCATAGACTTTGACTCAGTAGCCTCACTCAGGGAGAGTATCCTAAGAGAAAATTCCTAAGTATGCAGAATAAATGTCTGTTTCCAGCATTATTTATAATAATTTTAAAAATTAGAAACAACCTCCACATCAGTCATTCCTAGATTAGTATTTTTTAAACTGCAACAACCCAATAAAGAATATTTTACATTGTAATCTAGCACACGTATATGTGAGAGGGTGTGTGTATCTGCGTGTGTGTAAAAAACTGAACCAAAAAGGTTTCTCAGAACAACACTATCTTTACTATATGTGATGTTCTCTGCTATTTTCAATCCTAATCTATGTTATTAGGAAATTAAGAAAACAAAGTATATATAGCCCCACTAAACTGACTTCCTGACCCAAAAATGGATTATGGCCCTTAGTCTGAAAAACTGCATAGATGGACTATTGTGCAGCCATTGTCAGAGATGACTATGGCTGGGTGCAGTGGCTCAACGTC
Organism: Colobus angolensis palliatus; assembly: GCF_000951035.1. Taxonomy (NCBI): domain Eukaryota; kingdom Metazoa; phylum Chordata; class Mammalia; order Primates; family Cercopithecidae; genus Colobus; species Colobus angolensis. The sequence goes on from NW_012115921.1 coordinate 345,049, forward strand.
TGTAATCCCAGCACTTTGGGAGGCCAGGTGGGTGGATCACTTGAGGTCAGGAGTTCGAGATCAGCCTGGCCAACATGGTGAAACCCCATCTCTACTAAAAATACAAAAATTAGCCAGGCATGCCTTAATTCCAGCTACTTAGGAGGCCGAGGCACGAGAATTGCCTGAAACCAGGAGGCAGACATTGCAATGAGCTGAGATCGTGTCACTGCATTCCAGCCTGGGCAAAAGAGACTCAGCCTCAAAAAAAAAAATTAACTAAATTAAATTTTAAAAATTTAAAAGAGACTACTATAAACCACAAACTGGTAGCAGCAATGGGTTCTAAGGAGAAAAGAAGGTGGGAGGAAAACTTGCTTTTCACTGTATATCTTTTTGTACCTTTTGAATTTACAACACATGTTTTTTATTTAAAAATTAACTAGCTGGGCACAGTGGCTCACACCAGTAATCCCAGCACTTTGGGAGGCCAAGGTGGGAGGATCTCTTGAGACCAGGAGTTCAAGACCAGCCTGGGCAACACAGAGACCTCGTCTCTACTAAAAATTAAAAAATTTTAAAAAAATTAGTACAAGCCTGTAGTTCCAGCTACACAGGAGGTTGAAGTGGGAGGATCACATAAGCCTAGGACACAGAGGCTGCAATGAGCAGTGATCACGCCACTGCACTCTAGCCCAGGAGACAGAGGGAGATCCTGTCTCAAAAAAAAAAAAAACTAACTTTAAATGGCAATTACAAAGACTTTATCAACATGGGAGACAATGCTAATTATGCATAATAAAGTTATAACTACACTGTAAAGACATATGCAAGTGAAAAAGAAGTTTATACCAAGCAATAATCATGTTAGCAATTTTTTTCCTTTTTAGTAAATTCTACATATTCTATACTGTTGCTATTGTAGATTTGTTTTGTTTTGTTTTGTTTTGTTTTTGAGACAAGGTCTGGCTCTATTGCCCAGGCTGGAGTACAGTGGCAAGATCTTGGCTCACTGCAACCTCTGCCTCCCAGGCTGAAGCAATCCTCCCACTGCAGCCTCCCGAGTAGCTGGGACTACAAGTGTGCACCACCATACCCTGCTAATTTTTTTATGTTTTGTAGAGATGGGATTTTGCCATGTTGCCCAGGCTGGTCTCAAACTTGTGAACTATTTTCTACCATTCAACATACATTTATTTTCTTAAATTAAATCAATTATTGGTAAGGACACAGGAGATTTTAAAGTTAATGGTAGCGTTTTCTTTCTTAAGCTAGGTGGTGGGTCACTTAAACTATACATATAAAAATAGATATTCTACATATTTTAAATAATTTCTCAATTTTTTCCAACTTTATGAGTTATGATTGACAAAAGTTATATATACTAAAGATGTACAGCATGATAATTAGATATACTAATACACTGTGAAACGATTATCACAATCAAGTTTACACATTCATTACCATACACAGTTACCATTTTGTGTATGTGATGGGGAGAGGTGAGGATACTTAAGACTTACTCTCTTGGCAAATTTCAAGTAAACAATACAGTATTAACTATAGTCACTATGCTGTACATTAGATTCCCAGGATTTATTTATCTTATAACTGAACGTTTAACAACATTTTTTTAAAGAAAAGATTTCAAAAGTGGACTCTTTCCTGCAACCTGCCTCCTTGACCTCAAACTCACAGAGCCACTCCAACAAGGTACTGAGATAGGATTTAAAACTGTCAGTCAACTGGATATTTTCTACCTACCTCTGTGATGAGAATCTAACGTGGACTGTACCATCCCCATGGCTTCTAAACTCTGCAGGTGGGCTAGTTTCGGCATTCCATTCACACTCAGGACTGTTCTTTTGTTTTTCCTCCTTTCCCCACCAAGCTATTGTTCATTCCCTTACATTTTTAATTACATGTAATCTCTTCTGAGCATATTCATATTTGAATTTCCAACAGGCTGTAATGCAGTACTTTCTTTGTACATAGCAAGTGCTCAAAAAATATTTCTTAATCAATATCATAGGCAAAACTCCAGAAAAGAATATATAAAAAGTGACAAGAACTCAGAGAAGGAAGCATTGATCCCTGGAGATTAAGTACAAATTGCATCAAGAAACATCATTACTTTTAGTTAATGAGGTTATTATATAATTATTGTAGAGAATAAAATAGATAATTCATGTAAAACACTCTGCAATAGCTAGTAAGTGACCCATAAATAACAGATTGGGGACTTAAAAAGCAGTATCCATACATATTTACACAATATATATTTGTATATAATATATATATCATAAATTTAAATACACACATATGCACATACATATGGCAAAGAATGTCAGGAACATAATTTATCTGGACTTCAGAAAAATCTCTCTTGATCTTGTAAAAAAAAAAATCAGAGATACACTGGCAGCTGGATGGACTAGGGACAGCTCGGTCCAAACAGTGCTATGAAATGAATCAATATCAACCAGGAAGAGGAGCTCTGGAACTCCTAGAAGTTTAGGCACATCCCATCTGTTTTATCACATTTATTGATTTGAATATGTTGAGCCATCTGGTATGGTTTGGCTGTGTCACCAGCCAAATCTCATTTTGTAGTTCCCATAATCCCCAGGTGTCATGGGAGGGACCCAGTGGGAAGTGATTAGATCATGGGGGCCATTTCCCCCATCCTGTTCTCATGATAGTGAGTGAAGCTCATGAGATCTGATGGTTTTATAAGTGTCTGGCATTTCCCCTGCTTACACTCATTCTCTCTCCTGCCACCCTGTGAAGAGGTGCCTTCCACCATGACTGTAAGTTTCCTGAGGCCTCCGAGACATGTGGAACTGTGAGTCAATTAAATCTCTTTCTTTTATAAATTACCCAGTCTTGGGCAGTTCTTCATAGCAGCATGAGAATGGACTAATACACCACCCTTGCATCCCAGGGATAAATCCCACTTGATCATGGTACATGAACCCTTTTTTTTCTTTTTTTTTTGACTTGAGGCCACTGTTCAAATTCATTCTTCTGCTTTTTTTTTTTTTTTTTTGAGATGGAGTCTCGCTCTGTCGCCCAGGCTGGAGTGCAGTGGTGTGATCTCGGCTCACTGCAACCTCCGCCTCCCGGGTTCAAGCAATTCTCCTGCTTCAGGCTCCTGAGTAGCTGAGACTATAGGCATGTGCCACCACGCCCGGTTAATTTTTGTATTTTCAGTAAAGGCAGGGTTTCACCGTGTTAGCCAGGATGGTCTTGATCTCCTGACCTCGTGATCTGCCCACCTCGGCCTCCCAAAGTGCTGGGATTACAGGTGTGAGCCACCATGCCCAGCCTCTTTTTTAAAAAATTTAACTTTTAAGTTCAGGGGTGCATATGCAGGTTTCTTATACAGGTAAACTTGTGTCATGGAGGCTTGTTGTACAGATTATTTCATCATCCAGGTGTTAAGCCTAGTACTCATTAGTATTTTTCCTGATCCTCTCCCTCCTCCCACCCTTTACCCTCAAGTAGGCCTTGGTGCCTGTTCTTCCCCTCTATGTGTCCACATGTACTCAATGATTAGCTCCCACTTATAAGTGAGAACAAGCGGTATTTGGTTTTCTGCTCCTGCATTAGTTTGCTAAGGATAGTGGCCTCCAGCTCCATCCATGTTTCTGCAAAGGACATGATTTCGTTCTTTTTTTACGGCTGCATAGTATTCTATGGTGTATATGTACCACATTTTCTTTAACCAGTCTACTGTGATGGGCATTTAGGTTGATTCCATGTCTTTGCTATTGTGAATAGTGCTGGAATGAACATACATGTGCATGTATCTTTATAATCAAACAATTTTTTTTTTTTTTTTGAGACGGAGTCTCGCTCTGTCGCCCAGGCTGGAGTGCAGTGGCACAATCTTGGCTCGCTGCAGCCACTACCTCTCGGATTCAAGCAATTCTCCTGCCTCAGCCTCCCAAGTAGCTAGGACTACAGGCGTGCAGCTCCACACACAGCTATTTTTTAAAATATATTTTTAGTAGAGACAGGGTTTCGCCATGTTGGCCAGGCTGGTCTTGAACTCCTGACCTCAAGTGATCTGCCTGTCTCGGCCTCCCGAAGTGCTGGAATTACAGGCATGAGCCACTGCACCTGGCATCTTATAATCAAATGATTTATATTCCTTTGGGTATATACCCAGTAATGGGATTGCTGGGTGGAATGGTATTTCTGTTTTTAGGTCTTTGAGGAATCGCAACACTTTCTTCCACAATGGTTGAACTAATTTACACTCCCACCAACACTACATAAACATTCCTTTTTCTCCACAACCTTGCCAGCACCTGTAATTTTTTGTTTTTAATAACAGCCATTCTGACTGGTGTGAGATGGTATCACACTGTGGTTTTGATTTGCATTTCTCTAATGATCGGTGATGCTGAGCTTTTTTCCATATGCTTGTTGGCCACATGTACGTTTTCTTTTGAAAAGTGTCTGTTCATGTACTTTGCCCACTTTTTAAAAATGGGATTTTTTTTTTCCTTGTAAATTTGTTTAAGTTACTTATAGATGCTGGATACTGGACCTTTGTCTTATTAGACTCAATGTGTGCTGTTGAATTCTATTTGCTAGTGTTCTGTTAAGGATTTTTGCATCTATATCCATCAGAGATGTTAGCCTGTAATATTCCTTTCTTTTCCCATTTGTTCTAGATCCCATTATGGTTACCCTTTTTATCATTGACTTGGATAAGACACAATTATCAAATATGTTTATGATAAATTAATTGGGAGGGATAATTAATATACTAGATATCATCAGAGAGAAAAGCCTCCACAAACTGAAACCATAGGTTAAATACAGCAAGATGAAATTTTTAAAGGGTAAAATATGTAATTTTACACTGAAGCTTAGAAAAATACTGTAAGACAACAAGATAAAGATGGTTATTAGTGAAAAAGACCTGAGGAAAGGTTCAATATGAGTCAACTGGTGAGCAAATGTGATTCTGAGTTTAGCTGACAGAACACAGGGCCCAGATCAAATGAGATTCATGTCCTACCGTGCTCCATTCTGGTTAGAACAAAAGTGTTTCCAGGGGACATATGCTATATTTGCAGTCCCAGGGGTAAATGGAGTCGTGAATAACATTTCAGACAAATATATTGAAAGAAAAAATGGAAATCAAGTCTTTTGGAGCCCCTTAAACTGAGAAGTAAGATAACACATCTGATTTCATGAGGTTGTAGTAAGTTCTCCTGCAGAACAGGAAGATAGAAAACTACCACTTTCATTCTCATGGAGTCATCTCTGGGGAATAAAGAACACTCACAGAAAGAAGAGACAGCTGGGCCCTGCCTGACCTGCTCTTTGTCCCTCCTGCTAGTCACATCAAAACCTCCCAGTTGGGGCTCTGACCATCCAAGCTTTATCAAGGATACAGAACAGCTCAGGAATCCAAACAATTCTGACCCATCATCTCCCCAAACCACGGTTCACTACAAGCAGAATCACAGTGATATTTTTAACTATCAGAGTGAATTTTTGTGGATCTTTAACCTCCTATACTAAGCTGTTATCTGATAGCTGTTGTGAGCAAGGACTCAGGCTTAAATGCTGTAACCGAAACATTAGATGGTAGGAATGCAGCATTTCAGCTTCTTTGGGGATTGCTGGGATACAGACATACCAGCTTATCTCCTGTAAAGGGACCCTATGATGCTTCTTCTAAGGACCTGGGGAAAGAGAAGAGCAGTGGCCCTTCAATATCCAGTTCTTATCCTAGGAACATGGAAGGCGGCCCTGATCTACAGATGAGTCATACTAAATAAACATCAACATCCTACAGGAGAAGATGCCATTTTTTAAACCATCTTCTTTTTCCCCAAGGTTAAGAACTTAGAAGTTCCTAATCTATGCAATGATTAGCTCCTTTCCTAATAAGACATGCACTGGGCCCATCCTATGTTTATGCGGAAGAGAGCTAGTTTGCCTTTGTGTAAAAAGGGTCCTTATGAATGTTCATTCACTTAGAGATCAACATTGAACAACTTGTGCGATCGAGAAATCAATTAGATCTCAGGATGCAAGGAAGGGAAGATGAGGGAGATGATGAAAGGAAAAGCAGAGGAATGTGGAGGGAGCGGGGAGAGTAGAAAGCAATTTAAGATCCTGAAGGACAGAAACAGGAGGAAGCTTGTTTGGAAGTCTCAGAGTGGCAAATTTGGGGGAATTCCTGAGCATTACTCTCAGGGATGTCAAGGAACATACTTGAGCACCACTTAGCCTTTTGAAAGTGCAGGAAAGAAAGAATTCAGAAAGCCTTCATTCCCTCCCTGTCTGGGGCTCCTTACCCTGGAGTGATACAACTGTCTACACCCCACTTAGCTGGTTGGCTGAGCTGTGAACGACTGAGAGGAGGAAGGCAGAGTGAAAAGAACAAAGGGTCAGGGACTACTGTCCCCCACACAGCTCGTGCCAGCAGAACACTCCCTTCTTACAAGGCCATGGGACTCCAGAGGCTAAAACTGGTAGATGCTAGCTCATCTCAAACCCAAGCAGATAAAGGAAGTCAACGATTTCACAGTCCTCCTGAAGGCGATTAAGGTTATAGCCACTCATCTCCAATGCAGACAGCATCTGCCATCAGTAAAGCATGACACAGCTCTTCTAAGAAAAAGGCCCAGAGGAGATGAAGAAGGGGTGCATACTCCGGGAAAATTTGGCAAGATGAGGTTTGACTCTCTCTGCATGCTCCCAAGACAGTTACCAAGTTACCACTGCTTTAACTAAGTCACAGAGGGTCCAAGACCCAGAGAGACGCGAGAGTTGTCAGAGGCAAAGATAGAGACTTGTGTGGTTGGGATTTGGGGGCTTGAAGTGGTTTTTGTTTTGTTGTTGTTTTAGTAAATAAGACTGTCTCAGCAAGCTTCTGAAGGGTGAACCCTGTACCTCTATTTTATCCAAGATGGCTAGGAAGAGAGACAGCTCAACGACATCTGACTTAATCTGCTGCTCTGAGGGGCGGGAGAGACTGGGATAGACTTTCCAAATAAAATAACAATTTGCCAGCCACAAACTTCCTTCCTCTACTATCCAGGTAGTCCATTTCCTCCTTAAATCCCTATTGCACCAGACTGGAGGTGGGGAGGGGGGACGGGGGTGGACTGTGGCAATGTTGTGTAGAGGAGACAAGGACGAAAATGTGGGACATGGACCCAACTGCTGGCTATGGAACTTGGGATGGACCCCAAGGCCAAGGTCATTCAGACTAAACTAAGGGGACTATGAAGTTTATTACCTTGAGAACCTCTTGGAAGAGAGCTGCTCCTGCCTACAGTGGCTAGGCCAGAGATCTAAAGCAAGTAAAGGACCAGACAAATGCTGAGAACCTAGAAGGAGCACACAAAGCCTAATTCAGCCTCATGACCTCAACTTCCTCTTCCAGGAGTGCCTGGACACAGAGCTGTGCACCTTCAACAGCACAACTCAGCCGTTAAGGCTGCACCAAAATTCATTCAGGAGCCCAGCTCTGGGCAAAGCAAAGCCTCCTGCCCCACAGGATGCCGCACTTCTCTGGTTTGTCTTCAGGGGCTCCAGTGCAGCTGTATCTGCAGGGAAGCTGGGGGTCAGAATGCAGACCACAAGAACTCACTCTGTGAGGGGTCACTGCTTTCAAGGACACGCCGTGTGGGGCAGTGAGAATGGGGACAAGCAGGGCGGACCGAGCACTCTTTTAGTAGGAAACAAGGACTCGGGAGGTGACCAGCTGCAGAAGTGAGCAAGGGTCCAGAAGGACTCCAGCTTCTGACCCGGATGGCTGAGCGCCGCCACCATCTCAGGGAACACTGACCTAACAGAAGATTCCACACTGCTTTGCTGTGGTCATGTCTGAGTTTACCCAAGAGGGGAAGCTGCTCCAACAGAGGAAGTTAATTAGACCAGACGACAAGAGCGTGGAGCAGAGATGGAAAACAGGGATGGGGCAAGAAAGAGTGGAGGACAAAAAGTAAGATGAGTAAGTTTCTCTCAGCTCTCAGAGAGACTGGTTTATCACCTAACGTTATCCAGCCAAACAGACTTTCTGCCAACCACACACTCTCCTCTGTGCTGCTGTTGTCTTAGAATTGTCTTAGGAGGGAGAGGCCTAGATGGCGGGTCCCGCTCCACCACTGAATAGCTGTGTGCACTGGGAATAGTCGCTTCCCTTTTCTTCCCCAACCTCCCCTTCCAAAAAACGGAGCCAGATTAGATGAACTCTAAGAGCCCAGACAACGCTTTGCTGAATGAAAAAGTGCTTTGAAAAGTCCAAGTACTTCACAAACAGAACATGTCAGTATTGGTCAGTTCTCACAGGTCAGAAATGTCGGCATCTTCTGTCTTTCCCCTCAAGTTCATCCTTCATGTCAGTCCTGCCTCGTCTACTCTGGAATATTCTCTAGGACTCGCCCCCTTCCTCTCTCCTGTTGCTGACCTGCCATGCCCTTTAGCAGGCTTCCTCACTGCCTTTCTCTGGCCTCTCCAAAATTATCCTATTTTCATCTATCTACAGGAGAGATTTCCACAAAACTCCACCTTCACTGCGTCACTTCACATCAACTATGTAATGGCAGGACTTCCAGAGCTCAGCCTACCCCTCCAGGGTAGATCATTGCCTGACACTGGAGTGAACACCTCTCTTTTCCTTACAAAGTTGGCCCAACTTTAAAGACCAGAAAAATCCTGCCTCCTCCAAGAAAAGTTTTCTGTGGTTGTATAAGATACAACTTTCTTGTTCTGAACTATAAATATATCAATGATCCATAAACCAACACAGTTAAGATCTTGGATATTCTCTACTTGTTTAACAAATACTGTCTCTCCCAATAGCTTATAAATTCCCTCAGGTCAGAAAATAAGCTTTATATAATATTTGCCTCACAATGTCAGTGGAGCTGAAAAATTCAGCAAGGGGTGCATTGCCTGATGGTGGAAAGCAAGATCTTTGTTATCTCTAGCCCTTGACAGCTCACAGGGAATGGTGGGGTACAGAGGAAGGAGAGAAGAGGTAGAATTAATACCCTCCCAACTCCTAAAGTGCCTTTCCACCTGTTCCTCCCTGCTTTTACCCACTCTGGTGGGGGGAAAGGAGCCCCCATCACAGGCTCCAATCCACCTTTTCTCTGAAACTGAGCCTGAGCACATCAGAGCAGCATGCAGACAGTTCTATTTAGCTCCATTCTTCATGTTCTGATCCGCCTGTGTGACAGCAACGGCTGCTCACAGTGCCTGACAGTAGTGGAAAGATAAAAGGAAGAAAGAGACACATAAGGAAGAAAAGCCAAGACCAGTAGTTGTCATCTAATATATATTTCAGATCTGGGTCCTAGAGGGAGATCTGCTTCAAATTAAGCCCATCTGTTCTCAAGCCCCCAAAGAGGCAAAGCACCCATGAGAAGGGCTCTACATCCTGCCAGGGCACAGACACCAGTGAAGATTGGCAGCTGCAAAGAAGGATGGCATCCTTGAGGCAGCCAACACACTGGGAGGTGGAGCCTCTGGCTGACCAGCCCATTCTCAGACCCAGAGCCTCTGCTCTACAACACACGACCCCAAGACCTCCCTGATAGGTAAGAATCACATAAGTATGTAATGGGTATAAAATGGGGAGGGTTGTCAGGAGATCAGCCCAATTCCCAGAGGAAAGCATTCCTGGCCATCATACCCAAGGTACTCAGCAATGCAAGCATAACCTAGCATGCCTAAACCCACCTTCCCCACTACTCCTGGCTTCTGGCCACTTGGGAGCAAACATACCTCTGCAAAAGTCCCGGCTTTTGTGCTCCCCACAGTCAGCCCCCACTATTGTCTCTCCAGATCCTCTCCAGTTTATTAGATGCATTCACTCCTACTCTCCACTTCCAGACACACACACACACATCCTTGGGTAGACACAGGGCAATGAGCCTCCCTCTCAGGCTCAACTTCTGGGTTGGGCACAGCAGGGTGGCTCACACCTGTAATCCCAGGATGTTGGGAGGCTGAGGCAGGAGAATCATTTGAGCCCAGGAGTTCAAGACCAGCCTGGGCAACATAGCAAGACCCTGCCTCCTTAAAAAAATGATGGAGAAATTAAATTTAATTCTCTAGGGCTCACTCCCTAAAAAATTAAAAATTTAAATTTAAATTTTAAAAAATCAGGCTTAACTTCTACGGAGTGTGTGTTCATGCTCCCTTAGGCCCTTTCTGCTAGCAGGAGCTGATGATGCTGGGTGCACTCTGAAAGATTTCAAACCAGGTAAGGATGGTACTGGCTTCAGGGGCCGGGGGATGCGTTCACAAACCATCCAGAAAGTCAACACAGCCAGACTGCAGAGATGCCCAGTTATACCAAGACCAACAGGCAGACTCTCTCCCCTGCCCCTACGCTCCTTCCTCACAAAAGGTATCTACCACACCCATCTCCAGTGCCAAAGATGGATCACAGCGAACTAAGCCTACTCTCTCTCCTCCTACCCCTCACCCCCGCCTTCCAGAGTGACAGGGAGACAGGAAAGCAAGTTGGAAAATTTTTAAAAGAAGTAACACCTCGGCTAGGCGCAGTGGCTCATGCCTGTAATCCCAGCACTATTAGAGGCCGAGGTGGGTGGATCACGAGGTCAAGAGATAGAGACCATCCTGGCCAACATGGTGAAACCCCATCTCTACTAAAAAATAAAAAAATTAGCTGGGCATGGTGGCGCACGCTTGTAGTCCCAGCTACTCAGGAGGCTGAGGCAGGAGAATCACTTGCACCCAGGAAGTGGAGGTTGTAGTCAGCCGAGACTGCGCCACTGCACTCCAGCCTGGCGACAGAGCGAGATTCCGTCTCCAAATAAAAATAAAAAAGAACCAACACCTCATCACAATCCATGAAAAGCTAGCTCCTGGCTCCAGGACTGCAAGAAAAGGGAATTCCACCTTCAAACTCCCGGTTACCTTCGATGGCTGGTCTCAGTGGAACTGCAGAACTGCGCTAGCATTCCTCCTCACAGAGGCATGAGGCAGCCACACCCCACACAGCCCCAGAGGCAGAGTTGGGCAGAAAGGAATGCAGACCGTTTCCCAGAAGTGTCCGGCTGAGAAGGAAACCAAGAGCTCACCCACAGCTTCCTGGGCCCTGAAAGGGAGGCACTGGGTTCTCAGAACAAGGACTCTGGCAACTCAGGGATGGTGAGGCCCTCGTATGTGAAAGCCCACAGGAGGCGAGAACACAGTGGTGGGAAAAGGTCCCCACAGAACAAGCCTGGGCTGGCCCCAGACGGCTTGCAGTAAGCAGCAGCTTCACTTGAGTGTGAGCAAGGGTCTTAGGGAGACCCGCAGCAATCCAGTCACAGGGAGGCCGAGGCAGGTCCACGGATGTGACGTTGGATCCTCTTAGCATAAGCTTTGGTGTCACCTGCTTTCCAGGCAGCAGGCTTTGTTTTCTAACACATCTTGAGGGAGGAGGGCAGAACCGGAGGGGGAGCCCAACATCTGACAGGCCAACAAAGCTGGTGAGCAGATGGGCTCCAATGCCTCCCAGCTCGATTCCCTCAGTCATGCTTCAGAGGTCATAAGGCTTTTTCCAGTCCTACTGTTAGTACCACAGCTCCCAGAAGCCTGTGCTTCCTCCAAATACACACAGAGGCACATATAGACACATGTCTGTTTGTTCTTCAAAGCTTTGTTCGGGAAGCCAAAGATACAAAACCCCTTCCAACTTCATGTCCCTGTGTCAACACATAGACACAGAGTTAAATACGGTTTTTCCCAAGCAAAGGCCTTGGCTGCTAATAGGATTAAGGGTGGCTCTGGACACCCCCACATGCAGGAAGAAGGTTAAGCACCTGGAATCTCCCCTTTCTCCATAGCACCAGTAAATGAACTGATGTCATCTCTCTGGTAGCCAAACATGTCTGTCTCCCAGCCCCTAGGATTTCACCCATCCTCACCTCAAAATTGCATAATAAGGGTCTGCAGCTGGTTAGTTCAGTTACTCACAGCCTGGTGCCAATGAAGCAAAGGTAAAAAGTTGGCTACTTAGAGCCATTAGTTTCACCTTACCCTGTGGCCACAGATTTTAACTGTTTAAACCTAGATCAAAATGCATGCTGCTTTTCTCAGAGAGACAAGACCAAAGATGAACTCAAAAAGAGCATCCCTGGGCACCACAGAAAGGACAAAGATAAAATCAGCTGTGACTGTACTTCTTTGGAATGGGATGACACACACTGATCCCCAAGCAAGAACATCTGGATAAGCTTTCCCACCCTCACGGGAAATTTTCAGTCACCTGGAACCTGGTAGAGTTTGGAAAGTCATTCCATTTTCCTAAACTGTTCATTCCACAAGGAGATGCTGCAGTTTACACACAGTGCACTGGGACCTCTTCAGTTTTCGTAGTTTTCGTAGATTAGCAGCATATGCATTCTACAGGAAAGGTCCGGAGCTTTAAATTAGACGCTTTCCATCCTAAGACCTGATAAAGCATTGCAACAAGAATGTATTATTTCCTCGTCAAAAATCAGAGGAGACAATTCCACTAACCCTACTGAACAATATGTTTAAAGAATGTGATCCTGTCATAATTACATCATGATTTTCAAAGTGGTGGAACACTTCATTGGGTGTTAAGCTCAAGTCTTTCCCAGTGTGATACATAGTGTGAAAAAGAAAAGAGCTTAGGCAAAGTTAGGCATGGCACATTCCAGCTCCTCTAGCCTAGAGACTAAAGAGAACAGACCTCGCTTTCCTGACCTAGCTCCGGACAGCCCTTGGAAGCACTTTTTTTCCTCTTCATATGATGGGAATAGAGTCAGTCTCTTCTAGAGCAACGTCACCAGCAGGGGCCAGAGGGTGAACAGACTGTGTTTTCACTAAAAGCTCCTTTCTCAGGCAGTCGCCCTTTACAGGTTGAAGATAGTTTTCCACAGAAACAACACGAGATATGGTAGCCAGATGTGCAGACAAGCTCATTAATGAACAACATGGCTGAAATACTGTTTATACATAATAAAGACACAAAACAATACCTCTGTAAATACTAGCAATAAAACAAAACGTAAGAGGAATAAAATTAAATCATTTTTGGCCAGGCACAGTGGCTCACACTTATAACCCCAGCACTTTGGGAGGCTGAGGTGGGTGAATCAATTGAGCCCAGGAGTTCAAGACCAGTCTGGGCAAATGGCAAAACCCATCTCTACAAAAAAACAAAAATTAGTTGGGCATGGTGGTACGTGCCTGTGGTCCCAGCTACTTGGGAGGCTAAGGTGGGAGAATTGCTTGAGCCCAGAAGCAGAGGTTGCAGTGAGCTGAGATTGTGCCACCACACTCTAACCTGGGTAACACAGCAAGACTCTGACTCAAAAAATAAATATATAATTTTTACATATTTCAAATTGTGGTCCTGGAAGAAGGACAGGTTAATTAAAAGATGGATATCTGGAAGGATTTTTAAAAGCATTCTCAAGAACAATAGTGATGGCACTGATTCTTCAAACCATCTACTTTCATCCCCAAATGTCTGACTGTCCTTTCAGAAGTATTCTTGGTTTCACACTTTTACCAGCTATCATCAAAGCTAGCTTTTATCCCACAGGCAAAGAGGAAAGGGGATAAGGAGGGTGTTTCCTGAGGCAATTAAGCAAAATCGTAAGTACAGAAAGAGAAGGAAAGATGAGGATTAAAGAGGATGTGAGTAGGATCTGAAGAACACTTACCTGAGGGAGATCTCAATTACCTGTGATTGGTTCTCACCAATCACCAATACAGAAGCCAACCGGTTCGTGAGTACCGAGAATTGGAGTGCCAGGGAGGACACACTGGATATTATGTGACAGACACCAGTTGGGTCACCTGCCTAGGACAACTGAAGATCAAGGAATGGGGGAAAATACCAAATGCCAGACATAGGCTCACAACTCTTATCCAGCCCCAGATCAAACTATTAGTTCAACCAGACATTGTTGACATTCATAAGGAACACGTCTACAGAGCCTATGGGGAATGCTCACTGCCTATTCTGCCTAGCTGGCTGGCTGGGAGTACCGATCTATCTAAAGAAAAGAAACTACCCCAGAGTTCTATGTCACCTAGCTCTAACAGTCTCAGGAAAGTAGGAGGCATCCTCATCAGGGATGCAGGTCACAATGGAGTTAGTGCTTATAGAATACATAAAAACATGGTGAATACAGGGCCGGGCGCGGTGGCTCATGCCTGTAGTCGCAGCACTTTGGGAGGCCAAGGTTGGCGGATCAGGAGATCAGGATTTGGAGACCAGCCTGGCTAACATGGTGAAGTCCCGTCTCTAGTAAAAATACAAAAATTAGCTGGGAACCTGTAGTCCCAGCTACTCGGGAGGCTGAGGCAGGAGAATGGTGTGAACCCGGGAGGTGGAGCTTGCAACGAGCCAAGATCACGCCACTGCACTCCAGCCTGGGCAACAGAGCAGCCTCTGTCAAAAAAAAAAAAAAAAAAAAAAAAAAAACCAACAACAACAACAACAAAAAACCATGGTGAGTATCACAGGGGCTCAAAGATAAATAAAGAATTGCAAAATAACAGAGAACTCCTACTTGAAAGCATACGGAATCAATTATGGAGCTCTTCTGCCCAGAACTATTCTACTTAGCTCCATAACTTTCTCTAGCAAGTTTCAGCAGCCCGAGAGCCTCCCAGGGTTGGGCACAGCAACGGTGAGCATGGATCCTCATCCTCATCGCTAACCCTGAAAAGACAAGCATCCTTCTGTACTTCTTCTTTTTTTTTTTTTTTCTCAGACGGAGAAAAAAAAAAAACGGCTCTGTTGCCCAGGCTGGAATGCAGTGGTGCAATCTCGGTTCACTGCAACCTCCACCTCCTGGGTTCAAACAATTTTCCTGTCTCAGCCTCCCAAGTAGCTGGGATTACAGGCATGCGACACCATACCTGGCTAATTTTTGTATTTGTAGTAGAGATGAAGTTTCACCATGTTGGCCAGCCTTGTCTCAAACTCCTGACCTCATGATCCACCCACCTCGGCCTCCCAAAGTGCTGGATTACCAGGTGTGAGCCACCGCGCCTGGCTACTTTGCTGTTGCTTTTGAGACAAGGTCTCACTCTGTCACCCACGCTGGAGTGCAGTGGCACAATCTTGGCTCACTGCAGTCTCGACCTCCCTGGGCTCAGGTGGTCCTCCCAGGGCTCAGGTGATCCTCCCACTTCAGCCTCCCCATTGGATGGGACTATAGGCACACACCACCAAACCTGGCTAATTTTTACATTTCTTACAGAGCTGGGGTTTCACCATGTTGTCCAGGCTGGTCTCGAACTCCTGGGATCAAGTGATCTGTCCACCTTAGCCTCCCAAAGTGCTGGGATTACAGGCGTGGGCCACCGTGTCTGGCCCTCAGTACTTCTTTAGGAGAATTTCTGCTTTACAAAGGACAATAGAGCAGCAAAATACTTTCGAGATTGTCTTTGTCCAACTCATTCTGTACGAGAAGAAGCCAATGCAAATCTTTCACTGGAACAACAACAAAAAAGTCTAAACTATGCAAGATCTGATTAAATCTCAGTCATTTCAGAAGGGTACAGGGATAAGGAAGAAATGTAGCTCTGCCTATCTGAGCATGTGTATTTGGGGAGGAGGGCTGGGGATGAGACAGAAGTTAAACCATTTTATTTCTTCTTCAAAGGCCTGCCTCTCAAGAACACCAAAAGGGCACCTACTCAGTTGTTTCCCTTTATTTCTTTTTCTTTTTGAGATGGAGTCTCGCTCTGTTGCCCAGGCTGGAGTGCAGTGGCGCAATCTGGGCTTACCACAACCTCCACCTCCCAGGTACAAGTGATTCTCCTGCCTCAGCCTCCCGAGTAGCTGGGACTACAGGCGCCCGCCACCATGCCTGGCTAATTTTTGTATTTTTAGTAGAGATGGGGTGTCACTCTGTTGACCAGGCTGGTCTCGAACTCCTGACCTCATGATCTGCTCACCTCAGCCTCCCAAAGTGCTGGGATTAAAGGCGTGAGCCACTGTGCCCAGCCGTTTCCCTTTATTTCTTAGTTCTTGATGATAGGGTCCCCCAAATACCCTCCCCTTCCTTACTGGAACCAAATCATACCATCCTCAGGATACAAGAATTTGAACAGAACCAACAATCAATAAATGTAGAGCTTGGACATGTTAGCAAACATCAAAGGTCTCTGGAAGCTACAACTTCCAAGGACCAATCTCCACATGATGGAGAAATCCAAGCCAGGTGAAGATCTGGGCTGAGTTTCAAATATTCCTGAGTTTATGAAGGAGGTGGAAGGTGGGAGGAAGAATTCTGGAACTGAACCTGCAGAAGGCCAACCCTCCCACATCCCAAGGGTGACAGCAAACAGGTGTGGACCCGCAGCATGCGGAGGGATAGATAGGCAGTTATCTCCTGAAGTGATCCTTGTCAGAGAATTTCCATCAGTTTTTCTTACCATGTTTTATACTTTTTCATAGTGAGTACATATATTACTTTTATCTGTTTGGAGTCATCTGAATTCCCTTCCAGTCCCACTAAGGATGCTCACAGTAATGGTTCTCTGCCTCTTGCCTGTCTAGTCTCTCCTGGATCTTCCAGGCTTACTCTTTGGATTCCCATCTCATACCCAGAGAGTCCTATCTTCTTCATCATGAAATAAGGTCCCCTCTAACAAAAGGAAATTCAGACATATAGATGTGCCTTGCACAAGATCCCACCACAAACTAGTAACACTGCAGGGATTAGAATCCAATTCTCAGAACTCACGTCCACCACTCCTTCCAACTGACCACAACACCTCCGTTATAGGAGAAACATCTGCCCTACAGCACTAAGACCAAGAATCAAAACAGTTTACTGCATGTCTTTTTAAGCAAAACAACACAACCAGAATGTTTGGCAAGGACTAACTAAATATTTCCTCTGTGACCTACGCCAGAGAGGAAAACTGTGGGAGTTGGGTAGGCACAGCACAGGGGAAACCGAAGAGACCGCTGCAAAGGCCAGCAGATGGTCACAAAAGAGGAAAAACACAGTCCTAAACCGAGGACAAGCTGGGAACAGAGGAATTCGAGTTTAAAAAGTGGTTGAGATCTAAAGATAGGATTGTAGGTCTAAATGAGAATATTATCTAAGAGGGAAAGCATTTAGGGAAAACTTAGGAGGACTATCTTCATGATCTTGCGGCGAGAAAGGAATTCTTAAAGGATACAAAAAGTGCTCACCAAGACAAAGCTTGATCAAAAGGATAAGGAGCTAAAATCTCATAGCAACATAGAAGCACTGACCACTCTGAGGCCTACAACACAGATGTATGCTGAAGTAACATAACACAGGAACAGCAACAAGGTCTGAACTGAAACCTAGCTTAGAAAGAAAAGCCCAAAGGCAAAACATTAACTTTCCAGTGAAGAAAAGAGGAGGAAGAGAGAGAGAGAATGGATACTAATTTGGCCTAATAGAAGCTGAAATAAAGCTTGAGACATGATAAGGTAGACAGGAATCTGTGGGAGTGAGAAGGAAGCCCTGGGAAACCAGGAGCATCATCAGTGGAACTGGGAGGAAATTCAAGGGACCCAAACAAGGATCTTTGCCGGGCGAATTGAAGAAGTCACTGTATGGAAATAGGTCCACTGATTTAAAAAATAAAACGTAAAAACCTACCTGAATTATCCAAGAAAGAAACTCTCCAAAGGGTGTGAAATCTGTGAAAAGAGTGGAAAGGTTGTTAGCACCAAGTAAAATTCACTTATACTTTCCAGTAACCTTTAAGAAAGGGCTTCAAATAGGATCCCTCAATTCTATCAGAGGCTCTGATAACAAGACTGTCCAACAGAACAAGAAAAGGTGGGCAGGGGGGTTCCACAGAAGAGCAAAGAGGTCTGAGGCCACCTTTTTACCCATGCTTAGGGCAACAGGCTTTCCCTCCTTCTGAGGTGACCACATCAGCAAACTGGGCCATCAGTGGTCACCCTCCCCAGTGACCCCTCCTTCCTCTCACAGGCATTACATACAGAGTGGGGAAGAAGGAAGGAAAAAACCTGGAGCTCTTAACCTCAAAGGGTTTCCATTCTACTCAAAGTGCCAGGGCACACATTCATAAGGTCCAGGAACCCTTGCATCAACACTCATCTCAAGAAGTGCCCAGAAGCAGACCAGCCTCTGGGCTGGGAAGACTGTTCGTTTTCTTAGGAAGGAGTGCTGACAACTACAGCAGAGACAGGAGAATGAGAAAAGGCCTAAGAGAACCCAGGGGAAGGGAATTTCAGAAGACAGATGAATTGCTTCCTCATTATGAACTGATCCATTTACTGGGCAGTCTATGAGACAAGGAGTTAAGCTAAGGGGAGTTTTGTGTTTTTTTTGTTTTTTTTTTTAAGGCAGCTCTTCCCCAGGTGGAAAAATTGAGAGCACAGACAAAAGGAAGGAGTGACCTCCCTGGAAGCAGGGAAATCCCCCGCCCAATGCCTCATTTGTAATCAAGGGCAGCGAGGATGAGACTAATGTAAACAGGCCAGGGAAGCTAGCATGCCCTTCTCCAGAGAGGCCAACACACACACTTCCCCCAGCATGGCCCCTGGAAAGGCAGAGGTAGGCACTCTCTTGGACAAAAGAGAGGGGACTTGGGGAGTTCCCAAGGTGCTTTCAGGCTTTTCTGTTCCCAGGCACTCAGCATTCACCAAAATTCCAGGGCACCAAGACCACAAAAAAGGTGAAGCTAAGATTCTGCTGCTTGGAGGAAAATGCAGTTTGCAAAAAGTCCCCACAAGAAAGGCTCAGAAGAAAATAATGGGGCTGAACAGCAGGACCACTCCGACATCTGAGCACCTAGGCCTGAGTCCGGCAAGCTTCCCACACCCCTCCCAGCACCAGCGCAATGAACAGCTGCCCTGGAGAAAATAATGGGGCCTTTGTCTGTGCCTTCTCCTGTAGATCTCTTTTTGGAGAACCAAACAGGATAATTCCTTTACAAAAGGGACTCTCCTAAATATCAGTCCAGGCCACGATGAAAGTCTTTACCATCCACAGCATTCCTCTCAAATAGACTCCTACCTGTTTCATAATGGGCAAAAAGGGTGCTATGCAGCCTCTAGCCCCACCCCATATATATAGAAAGCATGGGCAGACAGGCCCTTGCAGCCCCTTCCTGCAGCCCTCACCAGTCACACACAGTAGCTGCTACTCCGGCTTTCTTCCTGGCCTGGCCACGGAACTGAAAGCCTAAGAACTGTTCTCACTCCCCTTTTTGCCATCTACCAGAATATTCCATATTCAGTGAAATTACAATGCTTGTTGATACTGTTTTCATCAAAATCTGTCAAAATGGACTCCCAACAGTAACTATGATTTTTACAAAAAAGCATGAAACAAGCTCTACAGTCAAACTTCTCTTAATGTTGCATTACTAAATAAAAATTTCCAAACTGACAAATATCAAGAAACTTATGCTGTCATTTTTCATGATTCAAAACATCTTAAATCTAACCTTACTATATAATAGATAAGTAGGTCCTTTCTTTGCTGTCTTGTTAGCCCCTTTTCTTTGTTTTTAACTTATCATTTTGGTTTGCAAATGTGTCTTCTTATACGTTGTGAAGATGGTAATAGGTTTGGGGTTTTTGTTTTTAGTCCCTTTCCCTAAAAAAATTTAAAATTTCTCCTGTGTTGGTCCAAATTAAGAAACAAACAAACAAACAAAACATGTGTTTTGTGAGGCCAGGTGCCTCATGCCTGTAATCCCAGCACTTTGGGAGACCAAGGTTGGAGGATCGCTTGAGCTCGAGAGTTCAAGGCCAGCCTGAGCAGCATAATGGGACCTCATCTCTACAAAAAAAATTTTTTTTAATTATCCAGGCATGGTGGCACACACCTGTATTCCAAGCTACTCAGGAGGCTGAGGCAGGAGGATTGCTTGAGCCTGGGGTGTCGAGGCTGCAGTGAGTTATGACTGTATCACTGCACTCCAGCCTAGGTGACAGAGGAAGGCCATGTCTCAAAAATAAAAGAAAAAATGTGTTTTGTAAAATCCCATATGCCACATTTCTCCCATTTTCCTTCATTGGGTAACTGGTAGCAGATGAATTCAGGACCCACTTCTTCCAAACCACCACCACAGACTAGATGCCGTGACACAAAATTCCCTTTCCACGAAACACAGACAGTCCGAGCAACTCCTGGTGTCTTTCTCCTCCATTCCTCTGTTCTAACCATCATTCTTCCTCTCCCCAAACACCTCCAGATCAAGGGTACTTGGGTTTTCAGGCCAGTTAGCTGGATACCATGAGTTCCCCAACTCAATCCAGAGTATCCCCCATTCTCCATGATTTCAGCACAAGAAGGCGTCACAAAGTAGTAGAAAGAAATCTGGAATCAAATGAACAAAGGTTCAAATCCTGGATCTTCAGTGATTTATATAATCTGAGTCATGATTTCCTCCTGTCTGAGACAATCCGTTTATCAAAGTATCAAGTTGTGAACGGCACATAGTAGGTCCCCTGTGCTGACTCATTACTTCCTTGACAGGATTCTGTCCTGTCCTCCCAAAAAAAGATAGGCTTTTCTGAGATTTTTTTAAAAACAGGAGCTGGAAATACTGATATCAATAAGAGATTGTTCCCCAAGGAATCAAAGTCGTGCAATGTCCCTTACCTTGCTGTGCTGGTGACATTCCCATGACTGCCCTCAATTCCTTTCCAGCCTCTCTTAGGAAAGGCCCGGGACATCTATTTAATGGTATAAACCTGCATTTCTCCCTCTCAAGAGTCTGGAGTTATGAATTATTAGGTGGCTCAGGGTTCTCTAAGGGCAAGGCTTTCAGTGTCATCATGGAAAACATTAAAATGTGGAGAAACTGCTCATCCTACCGCCTCGTGTTTCTATATGGTGTCGACTCAACCCTTTATGGTTTCCTCTTGGAGTGCAATCAATCTGCCCTGCGCAAACACCACATCAGGTCTCTATCACTGTGCTAAACAAATGTTCCAAATGGGAAAAAAATTGTCATCAATTTTTTTCGGGACTGTTCACAGTCTTATCTCACAGCACTTATTTCAAGTCTTTCACTTATTTCATGATGGAGACATCATGAAAGCCAAAGAATTCCCTGTAATTCCCTGTACCCGAAAAGTGTCACACGTGCTACCTTTCCTGAGACCACAAAGAGTTTATATAGTTAAATTCTTTACAGTAAGGGTGATTTAGTAAATACATACATTTAGTTTGATTTAATGTTTAGGACTCTGTAAAGGCTTCTCATGTAAGCAAATTCAAAAATCAGGACAAAAAATCCTGTACTGGCCTAAGGATCCCAAATTTTGGCTCCAGAATTAGAGTAGCTCTTCTTTTCTCTCTCTCTTTTTTTTGAGATGGAGTCTTGCTCTGTTGCCCAGGCTGGAGCGCAGTGGTGTGATCTCGGCTCACTGCAACCTCCGCCTTCCGGGTTCAAGTGATTTTCCTGCCTTAGCCTCCTGAGTAGCTGGGATTACAGGCATGTGCCACCACACCTGGCTAATTTTTGTATTTTTTGTAGAGATAGGGTTTCACTATGTTAGCCTTGAACTCCTGACCTCATGTGATTCGCCCACCTCAGCCTCCCAAAGTGCAGGGATTATAGGCGTGAGTCACCATGCCCAGCCAGAGTCACTCTTAATAACAGGCTGAGGCTTGTTATTTATGTAAATAAATATTTACATTTTTAATTAAATACAACATTACTCTCTTAAATGAATCTAAATGATCCAATGGACTCTAAATGTCATAGTGGATCATCTATTTAAAAAACATACATTTTATACTATGCCTTTTTGTCAACTCTTCCTTTTATTTCCTCTTCAGAATTTTATCCTCATATTTATGCTTCAAAATCTTTTATTGATCAACCTATATTTCTCTGCAATGTATCTATTAATATTATACATATATACATATAAATGCATAAATTTTTAAATTCTGCTATGATTAGAACCTCAATTTTTTATCCTATATATATATATGTACATACACACACACACACACACACACACACATATATTTTTTGAGGCAGGGTCTTGCTCTGTTGCCCAGGCTGGAGTGCAGTGGCATAATCTCGGCTCATTGCAAGCTCCACCTCCTGGGTTCACACCATTCTCCTGCCTCAGCCTCCTGAGTAGCTGGGACTACAGGCACCTGCCACCACCACGCCTGGCTAATTTTTCATATTTTTAGTAGAGATGGGGTTTCACCATGTTAGCCAGGATGGTCTTGATCTCCTGACCTCATCATCCGCCCACCTCAGCCTCCCAAAGTGCTAGGATTACAGGCATGAGCCAGCAGGGTCTTGCTGTGTCACCCAGGCTGGAGTGCAGTGGCGTAATCATAGCTCACTGCAGCCTCAAACTCCTGAGCTCAAGCAATCCTCCTGCCTCAGCCTCCCAAGTAGCTAGAACTACAAATGCCCACCACATTGCCTAGCTAATTCTTTCTATTTTTTATTTTTGTAGGAACAGAGTCTTGCTTTGTTGCCCAGGCTGGTCTCGAATTACTGGCCTCAAGTGATTCTCCTGCCTCAGCTTTCCAAAGTGTTGAGATTACAGGTATGAGCCACCTGGCTATAATCTGTAAATGTTAAAAAAAAAAAAAAAAAAAAAGAAAATTCTTCTTCTGGATTGGGTTTTCATTACCTTTATTGTTAATATGCAAATAATCAAAACATAATTGGTTTAGAAATTGGTACTATTATTAAACATAAAAAGTAAAATTTTATTCAAAATGCATTAATTTTTCATTTTTATAATGGTAAGCACCAAGAAACTTTGTTCATATAAATAACTAAACAGAAGTGAGAGTCTGCAGCCATACTACCTTGAATGTGCCATCTCGTCTGATCTCAAAAGCTAAGCAGGATCAGGCCTGGTTAGTACTTGAATGGGAGAAGTGAAATAAATTTTGATACAGCAATATCAGTATATTTAGAATTGCAAATCAAAATCATGTCATGACCTATAATCAAAAATTATTTTTAATTATCTACCAACTGACAATGTCTTCAATTTTGTTGAAAGCAAGAATTGGAAACCATCTGACTTAAAAAAGGATTTGCTACTCACAGTCCTTCACTTTCCTAATAATAGTCCTAATTGTTCCTTTGCTTGTTAATCTGGAGGCTTTCACACATCAGGCACACAAATAGCAAGACTCTGGATTAATAATGACTATGTCTTCCTTTTGTAAAGTGGGAGAAGAGTGATTGAGAAAGGAAACACCTCGAGTGCAACTGTATTCTCAGACAGATCCGCCTTTGGAAAGGGGACACAGAAAGTCAAGGATCTAGAAAATATCCCGTCTGAAGACTACTAGCTTATCTGCCTCTCCCACCAAAACAGTGGCATTATCAAAATTAACATTAAATTATGTTTATTCATGGATAATTACTGTTATATTTTAACAGAAAGAGACTGAAGATAACCTAAATGTGCTCAATAAAGGTCTGATTAAATAAATTACAGAGTGTCTAAAAACCAAAAATACACGGTTTCCCTTCAGGACTGAATCAAGTCCCTTCAGAATCAGGGCCCACACTTTATTCCCACAGCCTCAGCTCCTAGAAACCCTTCTAAGGTCCCCATGTGTATCATTTCCCACTGCAGGGGATGGCTTCTAGACCAGAAACCATGGTCCACAGAGCAACAGACAAGGACGTGCCAGGGGGCATAAGGACAGCAAGGCCTAAAGTGTACTGCTGAGGCTTGTTAGGAACGCTCATGGAATTGCAACCTGGAAGCCTATGTCTAAGGAAAGGGGGAGGGGACAGTGTCTACGCTCAAAGAGTAAGTAGCAAGGAGCCAGAAGAAGACTGAGCATGGTATGAAGGAATCAATACTCAAGAAGTTGGTAAGGTTGGTGACATCGGAAGGAAGATCCCCCCACAGGTTGCTGGCCCCAGAGGTCAGGGCACTATCTATCCTTGAAGAAGACAAGTGGAAGACAGTATCATCTTAACCAAAGCAGCACCCAGGCTGAAGGGCCCACTGGGCAGACACTCCAAGAGAAAGCTCATGGTCATCACAATGGGGAGGAGGGGAGGAGTGAGCCAAGATTGTGGCTGCTTGTGGAGGGGGCAGAACCTACAGATGGGAACAAATGAACCCAGTTTCATAAAACAGCTTCCCTCTTCTGTGCCCCAAAGGAAATCCCCTTTGTCTTCCTCTTCACCAAGTCAAATCCTGCCAACCTGCCAAGGGCCAAGATGATGCCCCTTGTTCTCCATGCAGCCTCCTTAAACACTTCTGCTTATAGTCAGTTCTTCTACCTCTAAACCCTCATCATTCTGTTTATACCAGAGGCAGCCTGTAATATTTCTAAGCTGCTCCATGATCCATTTGTATTTTGATATTAATCCTTAGCTCTTTGCTGTAGGTGTTTTAGGCCTCTCTGACGATAAGGCTTGTGACTTAGACATGTTCCTATCCCACAGGGTGAGCCTTCAATGCTTTGCTGTGCAGGACACCTACTTGCTCACAGTTCCAACGGACACACTGTCTCCTGCCACTCATCCCAAATGTCTATGTCTTTTACAGAATTAAAGGTTCACTATATACATGTGGATTCTGAATTTTTGGGTCTTTCATAGTCTTTGGCTTAGGGCTTCACGCTTGCTAAGCACTCAGTGAAACTTCTCCTGAGTCAGTCATTCAGCTGCTGCTCTACCTGAGGCTGTAGTGCCAATGAGCCAGCTCTCCAGAGATACGCCCACATGGTACAAACCACGTCCTAGTGGAGAGGATTCTCCCATCATGGGAAGCTCTCCCTTCAAGCTAATCTTAACAAGAATGAAATGGGAATTTGGAATTTCGTTTCCCTTATACAAAGTCACTTCCTAAAATGGGGGGATTATAATTAGGTGATCATTAATTACAGTCGCCATCACAAAATTCAAAATACCTCAATTCCTTTACTTTTTATAACGAACCTAAAGTGGGATCTCAATAGTATATTTAAAAGAACTTGTCACAAATCTCAGTAAATACAATACAAAAAAATAGTTTGAAACTATGAAAGGAAGACCAGTAAACAGAGAAGAATGAATATATAGGAAAAGAGTATAAGCAGTCAAAGAAAAAGCTTACAGTAGAAAAGAAAAGTAAAGCTAATCCCTGCAATGGAATGCCTTCCTCACAGTAAGCTCTCAATAAATATTTGTCATCAAATTTACAGAACGGCTGATATTGATTCTCAAGGCGATGAAACAGACTACGCAAGTGCTGGCTGCAAAAGAAATAGAAACATAAGGTCCACACTAAATCAATGAATTGACGGATGCAATAAAACAGAAGTGATGCTACAGAAAAAGCTAATCAGAAAAAGATATAAAATACAAAAATACATTTTTCAATAAAAGAAACAGATTCAAAGAATGCACAAGATGACAAGCACAAGAAGGAATGCAGCTCAGAGAACCACCCTGCAAATGATGAAAGTCTTTGAAAAAATGGCCTCAAATCTGTCATTTAAAGTTTAATAGAAAAAATGCTATCAAAAACAATAGAAGGATTTGCTCTGAATACAAAAGATTTACAAAATCGACAACCAGAGACTACCACTATGACATTCTCATAATTTAAGCATAAGAAAAAGAAAAAACTCAGCAGGCAGAGAAGACCCAAATCCAAATTTCTTCCAGTTTTGCAGAGGACACAATTAAAGTCCAGAGATGCATATAAAACTCTCAGAAAAAGTATTTTTACCTCCAGTGTAACAAGGTGAGTAGACTCTTTGAGCAAGTGAAAAAGAAATATCTCTTAGAGCTTTGATCATATCGAAGAAATTTACCCATCACATACCTCACTTTAAATTATGTCCAAGAACAACTTTAAATGAGACTTAAATGTTTAAGTTTTACAAATAAGACCAAATAACCCAAATCAACAATTTCCCATTTAAAAAAATAATACCAGACAACATTGAGACAACTGAGGACATTTAAATATGGCCTAATAACAGATGATATTAAGGAATTATTGTTAGTTTGGTTAAATGTGAGAGAGTGGTTATAGATTTTTAAAGTTCTTATCAGATATGCTTCCTGAAATATTATTGGGTAAATAATATAATGTCCAGGAATGGAGGATATAGATAAGACTGGCAAAATGTTAATAATATTTAAAGCAGACAAGGAATATATGGAGTTCATTATACAGATGGGAACAATGGCTATCATCATAATAGCCAAGATACTGAATCAGTTCTCCTGACTTTTGTGCATATTTTGAAATAATAAGTTTTTTAAATTAAAATTTATTGTGCGTCTACTGAGCATCAGGTATTGCTTAGGTATTTGACACAAAAATAAAATGGCCTCAAGAAAAAAAAAAAGTAAAGCAGATTCTTAACCCAGGGTTTATCCAGGCAAATATCCACGATTTCTATGGGTGACTAAATAACAGATATTGCCATTACTACTGTGTTTTATTGCCTATATTCATAATAGAAACAAATATTAAATTTCAATCAGGGATGGATGAAAATTATGTCATTTTTTTTTCCTGTCCAAGTTGCAGACCCTTCAAATTCTACCCATGGACCTCCAGGGGTTACATCATTCTGCAAATATTCACTGAATACTTAAAATAAGAGAGTCACTGTTAGGCACTAGGGACACAAAGGTGAAGAGAATACTACAGGCAGGGCAGATTGGCTCACGCCTGTAATCCCAGCACTTTGGGAGGCCGAGGCGGGCAGATTACCTGAGGTCAGGAGTTTGAAACCAGCCTGGCCAACATGGTGAAACCCTGTCTCTACTAAAAATACAAAAATTAGCTAAGCATGGTGGTGTGCACCTGTAATCCCAGTTACTTGGGAGACTGAGGCAGGAATTGCTTGAAGCTGGGAGGCAGAGGTTGCAGTGACCTGAGATCAAGCCATTGCACTCCAGCCTGGGCGACAGAGCAAGACTCCACCTCGAGAGAAAAAAAGAGATACTACTATAGTCCCTAATCTACACAAATTAAAACAGTGTAGCACTAGCACCAGAACAGTCAGAGAGTTCTGGTTAGCATATGATTAAAGCTGGCATTTTCAAAACAGTGGGGAAAGAATGGATTCCTTAACAAATGACATTAGAACAATTCTTCAGAAAAAATTAAGTTAGCAAAGTAGATAAAGGCAGGGACTGTGGGACTCAACTATCTTAACCTGTATCTTATCTTTGCTGCTTACTAGCTGGGCAACCTTCAGCAAGTCAATTTATAATGATACTAACAGGGAAAATAACAGTACCTACATCATAGGGTTGTTGAAAGAATTAAACAAGTCAGTACATGCAAAGCATTTAGATTAGTACCTGGCATCTAGTATACACTCAAAAACATTCGCTATTTCATATGGTTTGGATGTGTGTTCCCTCCAAATCTCAAGTTGAAAAAGTGACCTTCAATGTTGGAGTTGGGCCTACTAGGAGGTATTTGGATCATGGGATTGCATCCCTCATGAATGCCTGGGTGCTGTCCTTGCAGTAAGGAGTGTGTTCTCACTCTATGAGTTCATGTGAGATCTGGTTGTTTAAAAGAGCCTGGCACTCCCCGCACCCCACCACTCTCTCTTGTTCCTTCTCTTGCCATATGACATGCTGGCTCCCCATTGCCTTCCACTATGATTGGAAGCTTCTTGAAGCCCTCACCAGAAGTGGATGC
Organism: Colobus angolensis palliatus; assembly: GCF_000951035.1. Classification (NCBI taxonomy): domain Eukaryota; kingdom Metazoa; phylum Chordata; class Mammalia; order Primates; family Cercopithecidae; genus Colobus; species Colobus angolensis. Next base: position 372,662 of record NW_012115921.1, read on the forward strand.
TGGCACTATGCTTCTTGTATAGCCTGCAGAACCATGAGCCAAATAAATCTGTTTTCTTTATAAATTACCCAGCCTCAGATATTCCTTTATAGTAACCCAAACAGATTATTAATACATTACTATTATTACTAATGATTATTACTTCACAATAGAGTAAATTCCAGATTGAGTAAAGGTTTAAATGTTTTATCTTTTTGTTTTTATTCAGAGTGCCAGAATTCAAAAAGGTTTAAATGTAAAAAAAAAAAGTAGCATCAGAAAAGAGCTAGAAGAATATATACTAGATATTTATCCAATATCGGTGAAGGCAGACCTTTCCAAGAATGACACCACAGGAAAAATATTCTCTAAAAGACTATTAAGACTGGGTGCGGTGGCTCACACCTGTAATCCCAACACTCTGGGAAGCCAATGCAGGTGGCTCATCTGAGATCAGGAGTTCAACACCAGCCTGACCAACATAGTAAAACCCTTGTCTCTACTAAAAATACAAAAATTAGGTGGGTGTGGTGGCGGACGCCTGTAATCCCAGCTACTCAGGAGGCTGAGGCATGAGAATCACTTGAACCCAGGAGGTGGAGGCTGCAGTGAGCTGAGATCACGCCATTGCATTCCAGCCTGGACAACAGAGCGAGACTGTCTCCAAAAAAAAAGAGAGACTGCTAAGGCCGGGCATGGTGGCTCATACCTGTAATCCCAGCAATTTGGGAAGCCAAGGTGGATGAATCACTTGAGGTCAGCAGTTTGAGACCAGTGTGGCCACATGGTGAAACCCCATCACTACTAATGATACAAAAATTATCTACGTGTGGTGGCAGGCACCTGTAATCCCAGCTACTCAGGAGGCTGAGGCAGAAGAATTGCTTGAATCCAAGAGGCAGAGGTTGCAGTGAGCTGAGATCGCCCCACTCCAGCCTGGGTGACAGAGGGAGACTCCACCTCAAAAAAAAAATGACAGATAAGGCTGGGTGCGGTGGCTCATGCCTGTAATTCCAACACTTTGGGAGGCCAAGGCAAGCGGATCACTTGAGCCCAGGAGTTCAAGACCAGCCTGGGCAACATGGCAAAACTCCATTTCCAGAAAAAATACAAAAATTAGCCAGGTGTGGTGGCACGTGCCCAAGGTCCCAGTTCCTCAGGAGGCTGAGGTGGGAGGATCACTTGAGCCCAGGAGGTCAAGGCTGCAGTGAGCTGTGATCGTACCACCTCACTCTGGCTTGGGTGACACAGTAATACCCAGTCTCAAAAAAAAAAAAAAAAAAAGACTGATAAACTTCACTACATTAAATTACTAAAGTTTTGGTATGTGGAAAACAAAGTTAAAAGACAAACTGTGAAAAACATACGTAGTATATATGAGTTGTTCTTAATATTTTAAAAGTTCATAATGTGCATTACATAAAATATAAAACTGCTTGATCTGTTAAGGGGTTATACCCAAAATATATAAGGAATCAACTCAATAGTATGAAAACAACTTAATTAAAAATGGACAAAGGACCTGAATAGACATTTTTCAGAAGAAGACATACAAATGGTGAACAGGTATATGAAAAAAATGTTCAACACCACTAATCATCAGGGAAATGCAAATTAAAACTACAAAGAGATAACACCTCACACCTATTAGAATGGCTACCACCAAAACGACAAAAGATAACACGTGTTGGAAAGGATGTGGAGGCTGATGGGCATATAAATTGGTATAGTCATTCTGGAAAACAGCATGGAGGTTTCTCAACAAATTAAAAATAGAACTATCATATGATCCAGCAATCTCACTACTGAGCATATATCCAAAGGATATGAAATCAGTATGTTAAAGAGCTATCTCCACTTCCATGTTCATTGCAGCATTATTCGTAATAGCCAAGATATGGAGTCAACCTGAGTGTCTATCAGCAGATGAATAAAAAAAGAAAATGTGGTTTACATACACACAATGGAATACTATTCAGCCATAAAAAAGAAGGAAATCTTGTCACTTCCTACAACATGGATGAACCTGAGGGCACCATGTTAAATGAAATAAGCCAGGCACAGAAAGAGAAACACCACATGATCTCACTTATATGCCAAATCTAGAAAAGTTGAACTCACAGAAACAGAGGGTAAAATGGTTACCAGAGGCTAGGGGATGAAGGGACTGGGGAGATGTTGGTCAAAGAACACAAAATTTCAGAGAGATAGGAGGAATAAATAAGTTCAAGAGATCTACTGTACATCATGGCAACTATAGTTAATAACAATACATCACATACTTGAAAATTGCTAATAGATTTTAAGCATTCTCATCCCCCAAAAACGTTAAGTATGTGAGATAATGTATGTTAATGAGCTTGACTTAGTCATTCTAGATATATAAAAATAAAAACAGCACATTGTACATCATATATATAATTTTTGTCAATTTAAAAATAAAATAAAATAAATACATGAACATGTGAATCATAAAAGAAATAGGAATTAAATGGCCATTAAATATATGAGAAAATATTCAAGCTCCATAGCAATCCAAGAAATGGAAATTAAAACAGAAATGCAATACCATTTCTATCTTATCAGATTTGCAAATACTGATTACTTCCTTCTTTTTAGTTTGGCAAGAATGGCTGGAAACAGGCACTCTCCCTCACCCTAGTGGAAGTGTATACAGGTTAAAGACTTTCTGGAGGGCAATTTGGCTAAGCACATCAAAAGCCCTTAAAAATGTTCATCCCTTTTACTTCTAGGAATCCCCAAAATCATCAAGGAACTGCACTAAAATATGGGCATAAGGATATTCATCACAGCATTTCTGCAATAGTTTAAATACGTAGTGGCGGGGAGACAAACTGAACAACAATAATAGGAGATTAAAGTAGATCAAATATTTAGTATTTTGTGAATGTATTTTTTGTTTTAAAGTATTCCTATATTTTTTGGTATCTATGTAAACAATTATTATCTCTGTGTGGTAGGACTGTGGGTGATTTTTTTCCTATTTTCCTATTTTTCTAGAAAGACCATAAATTACTTGTATGAAATTCAACTAACCAATTAGGGGGGAAATGCCCCATCATCCCTGGGCTCCCGAAAGCCCAAAGCCACCAGTAGAGGAGAAAAACGTTATGGGTATAAAAGCAACTCCCTGTAACAATCGTTGCCTCTAGAGTGCAGAGAAGGCCTTGATTCTGCCTGGAGCTGAGTTTTGAAGGATGAATTTGCCAAGGAATAAAGTGAGGAGAGCAAGAGAATATCAAGTGCAAAAAATGGAAGCGCCTACTATGTTGATAAGCTACATGCAATTTCGGCATGGCAGGAAGGGCAGGTGCTTTTAAGAAGTAAAAGCCAGATCACAAAGGCTTCTGAATGTCATGTCAAAGGGTGGAATTATCCTGTCAAAGAAGAATCAATAAAGAGCTTTCGTGGTTCATTAATATGAGGATCAAAAAAAGGTAAAACAGCCCAGGTTCAGTGGCCTATAATCCCAAAACTTTGGGAGGCCAAGGCACAGGAAGATGGCTTGAGACCAAGAGATTGAGACCAGCCTGAGAAACATAGCAGGACCTCATCTTTACAAAAATAATAAGAGAAAAGAAAAAACAAATGATAACAGAAGAGTGATTGGGATAGGAATGTGGATAATGTCTGGGAAGACGCATCAGGCAACATTCTAAGATGCTAGAAATGTTCCACATCTTGATCAGAGTGGTGGTTATAGGAATGTATGCAAATGTTGAAATCCATTAAGCTATATGCTTAAAATTTGTGTACTTTACTGTGTTACTCCTCAGTAAAAAAGCAAAGAGCTTTTAGCAAAGAAGTATCATAATTAAACTATTCTAGAAAGCTCATTCATTCAGCAGCCTGGGAGACTGAACACCCCGAGGCAGCACTGAGAAATAAAAGCTGCACTCTGACAAAAGCGAGTCAAGACTTTGGCTGTATTGGAGGCAGTAAGACAGTAAGGAGAAGGACGATTCATAACACATTTGGGAGGTAGACCTGATAAGCTTTTATGAGTGTGATTGCTGATTAAACTTCATGATTAAAATTCATGTGAAAAATCTAACCCCAAGGTGATGGTATTAAGAAGTGGGGCCTCTGGGAGGTGATTAGATCACCAGGACTCTGTCCTCATCAGCAAGATTGCTGTCTTTATGAAAGAAGCTTTGGCCACGCGTGGTGGCTCACACTTGTAATCCCAACACTTGCGGAGGCCGAGGCGGGTGAATCACCTGAGGTCAGAAGTTCGAGACTGGCCTGGCCAACGCGGTGAAACCCTGTCCTTACTAAAAATATGAAAAGTAGCCAGGCATGGTGGTGGGCGCCTGTCATCCCAGCTACTCGTGAGGCTGAGGCAGGAGAATCTCTTGAACCTGGAAGGCGGAGGTTGCAGTGAGCTAAGATCATGCCATTGCACTCCAGCCTGGGAGACAAGAGCACAAAACTCTGTCTCAAAAAAAAAAAGAAAAGAAAAGAAAGACAGAAGCTTGAGGGAGCCTGTTAGCCCCCACTGCCAAGTGAGGACACAGCTAGAAGGTCCTACCTATGAAGAACAGGCCCTCACCAAACACAAAATCTTGGGCTTACATTTTTGTTGTTTACAAATTATGTAGCCTAAGGTATTTTGTTATAGCATTCTGAATGGACTAAAACTATGGGAAAATCTGAATATGGTCCGAGTATTAGTTAAAATAAAAAGTTACTGAATTAGAAAAGTGAATTAATTGAAAAATAAGATAGAATAAAAAACAGCATGTATAGTACAACCTTACTGTGGTAGAAAAACAATATAAGTATGTATATCTGTATGTGTAGAAAAAGACCTAGAAAGGAGAGGACTAAGATTTTAACAGTAGAAATCTCTGAGTGTTGGGGAAGTGAGGTTTTCATTTTTTAAGAATGTACTGCAAAGCATACATTATATTTTTAATTTTTATTTTTAGAGACAGGGTCTTACTCTGTTGCTCAGGCTCAAGTGCAATGGCACCATCATAGCTCACTGCAGCCCTGAACTCCTGGGCTCAAGCAATCCTCCCCACTTAGCCTCCCAAAGTGCTGGGATTATAGGTGGATGCCACTACACCCAGTTAAATTTTTTTTTGTAGAGACGAGGTCTCACCTTGTTGCCCAGGCTGGTATTGAAGTCCTGGCCTCAAGTGATCCTCCCACCTTGGCCTCCCAAAGTGCTGGGATTACAGGTGTGAGCCACCATGCCTGGCCATATATTACATTTTTAAAAGAATCTATCTATCTATCTATCTATCTATCTATCTATCTACCTACCTATTTGTTTATGACAGAATCTCACTCTGTCACCCAGGCTGGAGTGCAATGGCGCAATCTCAGCTCACTGTAACCTCCGCCTCCCGGCTTCAAGCGATTCTCCTGCCTCAGCCTACCAAGTAGCTGAGATTACAGGCGTGCACCACCACGACCAACTAATTTTTGTATTTTCACTAGAGACAGGGTTTCACCATGTTGGCCAGGCTGACTCAAACTCCTGACCTCAAGTGATCCACCTGCCTTGGCCTCCCAAAGTGTTGGGATTATAGGCGTGAGCCATGGTGCCTGGCCTAAAAGAACCAATTTAAAGTTGAAAGGTGAAAATAATTTTCTATTCTGTAGTTTTCTATTAAAGGAGCTCACAGACACAAAGAAAGTAGCAGCCGCTGGGCATGATGGCTCACGCCTGTAATCCCAACACTTTGAGAGGCCAAGGTGGGAGGATCACTTGAGCCCAGGAGTTCAAGACTAGCCTGGGTAACATGGCAAGACTCTATTTCTACAAATTATTTTTCTTTTTCCAGACAGAGTCTCACTTTGCCACCCAGGCTGAAGTGCAAAGGTATGATCTCAGCTCACTGCAACCTCTGTCTCCCAGGTTCAAGCAATTCTCATGCCTTAGCCTCCTGGGTAGCTGGGATTACAGGCATGCGCCACCATGCCCAGCTAATTTTTTACTTTTTGCAGAGATGGGGGTCTCACCATGTCACCCAGGCTGGTCTAGAATTCCTGGGCTCAAGCAATTCTCCTGCCTCAGTCTGCCAAAGCACTGGGATTATAGGTATGAGCTATTGCACTTAGCTCCATCACTATTTTCACACCAGTCTAATGTTATCTTCTGTCTCTCCTGTCCTAACCTGGCCCAGGTATCTGGATACTAAAATGTCATTTATAGTCGCATACAGAATTAAGGCAAAATACCAGGTCTCCTCCTTCTTATCCCCAAACTCTGTTAGAAAGCTGAGTATACACATCCTACCTGAGAATTTTATGTCATTTCTCCAAAAACCACCACAAATCTCTAAAAATAGAAACAGAAATAACTAAAATGATACTAGGCCCTTAGCAATAATACCTGGATTGTTGCAAGCGCCTCCTAACTCCTCTTAGCTTCTAGTTTCCTCCTAAATTCCAATCCATTTTCTATACTATCCATTCTGTCACCATCCCTGTAGAGAAAGACAGAAGAATAATCAAAGCATTTTCACATGCCTCCTTCTCATTCCAAACTCAAAGTCTTCAAGATGACATTCAAGATCACACAGCATCTGACTCATCTTACACAACCTGGTCTGTCTCCAATGGGCTCCTTTATAAACCTGCTAATTCCAATAGGACCACCTATTTCCAGCTCCTACAAGCCAACATCTTTTCTGCCTCTGGGCCTTTGCTCATGCTGCCCCTAGTTACTCCCCAACTCCCAGAGTCCTCCTGAATTCTGAAGGCAGTACTGTGTAGAAGAAAGGGAACTAAACTAGGAGTCAAAACACCTGGATAGCAGCCATGATTCTGACATCAACTAGTTGTGTGCCTTTGGGCAGGTCCTACACCTCTCTGGGCTCAGTTTCCTGTCTATAAACAGAAAGGTTGGACTAGTTCACCCTATAGCCCTTCCACCTTTAAAAAACAATTATTCTTCGGCCAGGCACGGTGGCTCATGCCTGTAATCCCAGCACTTTGGGAGGCCAAGGCGGGCGGATCACAAGGTCAGGAGATCAAGACCATCCTGGCTAACACAGTGAAACCCC
>NW_012115921.1:379730-385014 GCF_000951035.1 Colobus angolensis palliatus
CCACCATGCCCAGCTAATTTTTTACTTTTTGCAGAGATGGGGGTCTCACCATGTCACCCAGGCTGGTCTAGAATTCCTGGGCTCAAGCAATTCTCCTGCCTCAGTCTGCCAAAGCACTGGGATTATAGGTATGAGCTATTGCACTTAGCTCCATCACTATTTTCACACCAGTCTAATGTTATCTTCTGTCTCTCCTGTCCTAACCTGGCCCAGGTATCTGGATACTAAAATGTCATTTATAGTCGCATACAGAATTAAGGCAAAATACCAGGTCTCCTCCTTCTTATCCCCAAACTCTGTTAGAAAGCTGAGTATACACATCCTACCTGAGAATTTTATGTCATTTCTCCAAAAACCACCACAAATCTCTAAAAATAGAAACAGAAATAACTAAAATGATACTAGGCCCTTAGCAATAATACCTGGATTGTTGCAAGCGCCTCCTAACTCCTCTTAGCTTCTAGTTTCCTCCTAAATTCCAATCCATTTTCTATACTATCCATTCTGTCACCATCCCTGTAGAGAAAGACAGAAGAATAATCAAAGCATTTTCACATGCCTCCTTCTCATTCCAAACTCAAAGTCTTCAAGATGACATTCAAGATCACACAGCATCTGACTCATCTTACACAACCTGGTCTGTCTCCAATGGGCTCCTTTATAAACCTGCTAATTCCAATAGGACCACCTATTTCCAGCTCCTACAAGCCAACATCTTTTCTGCCTCTGGGCCTTTGCTCATGCTGCCCCTAGTTACTCCCCAACTCCCAGAGTCCTCCTGAATTCTGAAGGCAGTACTGTGTAGAAGAAAGGGAACTAAACTAGGAGTCAAAACACCTGGATAGCAGCCATGATTCTGACATCAACTAGTTGTGTGCCTTTGGGCAGGTCCTACACCTCTCTGGGCTCAGTTTCCTGTCTATAAACAGAAAGGTTGGACTAGTTCACCCTATAGCCCTTCCACCTTTAAAAAACAATTATTCTTCGGCCAGGCACGGTGGCTCATGCCTGTAATCCCAGCACTTTGGGAGGCCAAGGCGGGCGGATCACAAGGTCAGGAGATCAAGACCATCCTGGCTAACACAGTGAAACCCCATCTCTACTAAAAATATGAAAAATTAGCCAGGCGTGGTGGCGGGTGCCTGTAGTCCCAGCTACTCGGGAGGCTGAGGCAGGTGAATGGCGTGAACCTGGGAGGCGAAGCCTGTAGTGAGTCGAGATCATGCCACTGCACTCCAGCCTGGGCAACAGAGCAAGACTGTCTCAAAAAAAAAAAAAAATTCTTCGATTCCTATATCCTCGACCAAATCCAATCTCTCCTTCAAAGTCTGCAAGTCCTCCAAGAAATTTCTCTGAGCACTTCAGCCCACACTATTCTCTCCCCTTTGTGTGGAATCCAGAACAAATTACACAGCGCATTCATTCAACCAAGACTTCTGAGCATTTTCTTGGTCATGTTATGATGGTAAAGCCTTGGTAATAAACATAAAGCCAGTTAGGACCCAGCCTGTAGCTATCACCTGTACATCCCTTTCCTCTCCACTATTTTTACCCAAGTGAAGTCATGAACAGCAAATGAATGCAAAAGATACCATTTATTCATTTATTTAATAAGTATTTAAAGAAAACCTTCCATGTCCTGTTCTAAAAAGTAAAGATACCAGTAAACAAATGGATCAAGTCCCTAACTTCATGGAGTTTATTTATTTGGGAAAGCAGACAGGAAAAACACAGAAATATGTAATATAATTTTAGGAAGAGAAACTAACGAAGGGATTAAAGAGTGACTCGGAGCAGTTTTATGTAGGATAGGCAGAGAAGGCCTCCCTGAGGTGGCACACTAGAGCCCACACTCAAATGAACTGGGCGACAAACCAGCAGTATTCAAGGAGAAGAATATCCTAGGAGCAAGCAAAGGCCCTGAGACAGAAGAGATGGGAGGAAGGCAGAAACAGATGGGAGAGCTGGGGCTTAGACCACACAAGAACTTGGTAGTAAATGTGCATTCTACTTCTGAGTGTGATAGGATTCCATACGAGGGTTAAAAATATCTATATATTCTCATTGCTATGTGGAGAAGAGACTGCAAAGACAGGAGCAGAGGAGCCAGGACCAGCTGAGGATGGCTGTACTGAACCAGTCGAGGGCTTGGCTGGTCCCCTAGCCTAGGTCACTTCCTGGCTTTCCAGCTTATAAGCTGTGTGAGCTCAAGAGAGTCCATCTCTCACCTGAGTTTCTACACCTTTAAGCAAGGATAATAAAAGTACCTATATTATAACGTTGTCTGGAAGGCTCGATTAGTGCACATAAAACCCTTAGAACAGCCTCTGGCAGACAGTAAACATTCCATGAATGCTAGTACTTCAAAGCCAGGGAATCACCTAAGAAAAGTGAAGACAGGCCGGGCGCGGTGGCTCAAGCCTGTAATCCCAGCACTTTGGGAGGCCGAGACGGGTGGATCACAAGGTCAGGAGATCGAGACCATCCTGGCTAACACAGTGAAACCCCGTCTCTACTAAAAAATACAAAAAACTAGCCAGGTGGCGGGCGCCTGTAGTCCCAGCTACCCAGGAGGCTGAGGCAGGAGAATGGCGTGAACCCAGGAGGCGGAGCTTGCAGTGAGCTGAGATCCGGCCATTGCACTCCAGCCTGGGCGACAGACTCCGTCTCAAAAAAAAAAAAAAAGTGAAGACAGAGACAAGAAACAGGCTGAAGACTGAGCCCTTTGGCACTCCAAAAGCTCCAAAGGCTTCCATTTGGCCCAAGATTTGCCATAAGCCTGCATGTCCAAAATCTTATCTGGGGCTCCAAACCCCCTGTATGTATCAATAACTCAAAACTTAGAGCTTATGATGTACTGCTTTATATCATTCTTTAGGTAACAATTATATATTCTAAGTTCAGGTTATTTTTTTTCCTTGGTTGTATTGTTTATCTACTACCAGGCTTGGCATAGGGTTAGATAAACACTAACGTATTTTGCAAATACTCATTCATGGATTGTATCATGTATATTTCAAAGAAATCAATGTAAGGCACTATACTTCCTTTTAAAAAAAGAATCATCTTCTCTTCAAGGAATTATGTGAATTATAAGTTATATCCTCAGCACCGCCCCAACTACCCCCACTACCCCATCAGTCCCATCTTGGCAGAGACAGGCACGTTGACCAAAGAAGTTACACCATCTGCCATGCCATTTTCCCACCTGACTTCCTGTCCACATGCTTTGTGAACAAAGTTTCCTGTCCCTTCTTTCCTGGAGATTTCTCAAACTGTAAAAACTTCCCATACCTATCAACACGTCACACCTGCCCCTGTCCCCAGAATTCCCCATGGCCCTTAAAAAAGCCTAAACAAGGAAGCCAAAATATTCCCAGAAAAACAGGAGCATCAAAACTTAGGAAGAAAAGTGGGAAAGAAAATGGGCATAACCCAAATAAATACCTAGAAAATCATCCAGCAGGGTTCTTCCCACCAAGGTACAGGAGTCTCAGTGCCTTCAACTAGTTACTATGAACATTTATAAAATGACCTTAGGAAGTCCTAGCCAGAATAATCAAGCAATAGGAAGAAATAAAGGGCATCCAAACTGGAAAACAGGAAGTCAAACTATCTCTGTTTGCTGATATGATTGTACACTTAGAAACCCCTAAAAGATGCCTAGATCCTCCAAAAGACTCCTAGATTTGATAAATGAATTCAGTAAAGTCTCAGGTTACAAAATCAATGTACACAAATCAGTAGCACTGCTATATACCAACAACCACCAAGCTAAGAATCAAATCAATAACTCAATCCTTTTTAATACCTTCAAAAACAAAATACCTAAGAATATACTTAACTAAGAAGGTGAAAGAGCACTACAAAAAGAACCACAAAACGCTGCTGAAAGAAACCACAGATGACACAAACAGATGGAAATACACCCCATGCTCATGGAATCAAAGAATCAATATTATGAAAATGACCATACTACCCAAAGCAATCTACAGAGTCAATGCAATTCCTATCCAAATACCAACATCATTTTCGATAATGTTAGAAAAAAACAATCCTAAAATTCATATGGAACCAAAAAGGAGTCCAAATAGCAAGCAATCCTGAGCAAAAAGAAGAAATCTGGAGACATCACGTTACCTGACTTATACTGCAAGGCTAGAGTAACAAAACAGCAATGGTACTGGTATAAATGCAGATACACAGACCAGTGAAACAGAATAGAGAACCCAGAAATAAAGCCAAACACTTACAACCAACTAATCTTCAACAAAGCTAACAAAAACATAAACTGGGAAAAGATACCCTATTCAATAAATGGTGCTGGGAAAACTGGCTAGCCACATGCAGAAGAATGAAACTGGATCCCTGTCACTCACTGTATACAAAAATTAACTCAAGATAGATCAAAAATTTAGACCTAAGACATGAAACCATAAACATTCTAAAAGAAAACCTAGGAAAAACTCTTCTGGACATTGGCTGAGGCAAAGAATGTATGACTAAGACCCCAAAAGCAAATGTAACAACAAAAATAAATAAATAAATGGGACCTAATTAAAAGGCTTCTGCACAGCAAAAGAAATAATCATTAGAGTGAACAGACAACCCACAGAATGGGAAAAAATATTTGCATATTATGCATCTGACAAACGACAAATACCCGGAATCTGCAAGGAACTCAAATAATTCAGCAAGAAAAAAACAAATAATACCATCAAAAAGTGAGCAAATGATATGAATATACATTTCTCAAAAGAATATATACAAATGGGCACGAAATATATGAAAAAATGCTCAACATAACTAATCATCAGGGAGATGCAAATTAAAACCACAATGAAATACTCTACCTTACTCCAGCCAGAGTAGCCATTATTAAAAAGTAAAAAAACAATAAATCTTCGCATGGATGTGGTGAAAAGCAAACGCTTATACACTGCTGGTAGGAATGTAAATTAGTACAACCTCTAAGGAAAACAGTATGGAGATGTCTCAAATAACTGCAAGTATATCTACCATTCAATCCAGCAATTGCACTACTGGGTATCTACTGAAAGGATGAGTCACTATATCAAAAAGATGCATGCACACATATGTTTATCACAGCACAATTCACAACAGTAAAGATACGGAACCAACCTAAGTGCTCATCAACCAATGAGTGGATTTAAAAATGTGGTACAGGCCAGGCACGGTGGCTCACGCCTGTAATCCCAGCACTTTGGGAGGCCGAGATGGGCGGATCATGTGGTCAGGAGATCGAGATCATCCTGGCTAACAC
>NW_012115921.1:385421-386830 GCF_000951035.1 Colobus angolensis palliatus
AAAAAAAAAAAGGTGGTATATATACACCATGGACTACTCAGTCATAAAAAAAAAAAAGAATGAAATAATGTCTTTTGCAGCAACTTGGATGGAGCTGGAGGCCATTATTCTAAGTGAAATAACTCAGGAATGCAAAACCAAATACTGTATGTTCTCACTTATAGGTGGGAGCTAAGCTATGGGTACGCAAAGGCATATAGAGTGGTATAATGGACTATGGAGACTCAGAAGGGGGAGGAAGGGAGGGAAGGAGGGGAGATGAAGGATAAAAAAAACTACATATTGGGTATCATGTACACTATTCAGGTGACTGGTGCACTAAAATTTCAGACACAATTCATCCATATAATCAAAAACCACTTGTACCACAAAAGCTATTGAAATAAAAAATAGATATTTTAAAAATATAATAATAATGAAACATTTAAAAATAAATACATAAATAAAATGACCTCAAGTGATAAGGGTTTCCAACAGAAAAAAGGTCCAAGTCAGTGAAGGGAAAAAGATTAACTTTTTCACTCTTTTTTTTTTGAGACAGGGTCTCAGTCTATCATCCAGGCTAGAGGTCAGTGCCACAGTCTCGGTTAACTGCAGTCTCAACCTCTTGGGCTCAGGTGATCCTCCCATCTCAGCCTCCTGAGTAGCTGGGACCACAGGTGTGTGCCACTGCACCTGGCTAATTTTTCTAATTTTTTAGAGATGGGGGTTTACCATGTTGCCCAGGCTGGTCTCAAACTCCTGAGCTCAAGAGATCCACATGCCATGGGCTCCCAGAGTGTTGGGATTACAAGCAAGTGCCACAGTGCCTGGCCAACTTTTTCACTTCTTTATTCAGTATCCACAGAACTATCTGGTCTTCCGTTTTTCTTCCCTGTCCTACCCACCCATGCTCCCACACGCCTAGCCTGGGTGATAAGCCATGGAAAATAATGCTGACCCACCAGGACCACAGCTCTTGATGTGGCTTCAACCAAGTCTGAACCTCATATCCTGAGATCTACCCCAGCCCTCCAGGGACCAGAAACAGTGACAAATACATGGGAACTATGTAGGCGACTCAAATGTAGACAGAGCTGGGCACATCATACTGCTCCCAAATTAGCTTTCTTGCACAAACCTAACCTGAAACAGACAAAAGCTGCTAGATGTTACTTTGCCAATACCTTCCGGCAGAGCTATTTCTAGCTAATTCTGATCACTGAACTACTCATGGAGGTTTTAAAAATGGTCCATCCTTAATCCTACCATTTTGGGAGGCAAAGGTGGGAGGATCGCTTGAGCCTGGGAGTTTGAGACCTTCCTGGGCAACATAGGGGGACCCCGTCTCTAAAAATAAATAAATTGGTCAGGCGCGGTGGCTCACGTCTGTAATCCCAGCACTTTGGGAGGCCGAGGCGGGTGGGTCA
>NW_012115921.1:393895-405277 GCF_000951035.1 Colobus angolensis palliatus
TTTTTTTTTGAGACGGAGTCTTGCTCTGTCGCCCAGGCTGGAGTGCAGTGGTGTGATCTCAGCTCACTGCAAGCTCCGCCTCCCGGGTTCATGCCATTCTCCTGCCTCAGCCTCCCGAGTAGCTGGGACTACAGGTGCCTGCCACCATGCCCGGCTAATTTTTTTTTCTATTTTTAGTAGAGACGGGGTTTCACCACGTTAGCCAGGATGGTCTCGATCTCCTACCTCGTGATCTGCCTGCCTCGGCCTCCCCAAGTCCTGGGATTACAGGCATGAGCCACCGCACCCGGCCTCTTAGGCCACTTTCTATGCAAACACTGTGGTCCTGAGTGCTATTCTAATTCAAAAGAGTGACCTGTCAATACACAAATGGGGGAAAAAATCGCAAAACAGAATCCTCACAACTGATATTGCTGATTAACTAGACATGAAGGATTCAATTAATATACTTTGACCTTAAGTGTCATTTTTCCACGTTAACCCACAGCACCAAATACTCATTTGCAAGTTGGGTTTTCTTTATCTCCAGATCTCTATGTACAGATTCTAGTGACTACTGAAAAGTACAAAGCTTTGATTCCCCTCCCATACAATTACACAATTTTCAAGAGAACTTCCATTCCCCTGGGACTTGGACCCAGTAGAAGAAGTCTTTTGGGTCTAAGTACTTAGAATGCACCCATCCCTGGCTCAAGAGGCAAGACCAGACTTTCAAGAAAAACTTCTCCAGGCAGTCCTGGAGAAAGAGAGCTATTGAGTGGCACTTCCTAATTCAACGGGATATTATGCTAACTAGAGTTCCCAGCAACAGTAAATGTAATCCAACATGACTAATAGAAAAAATAACTGACTAGGCCCTGTTTCCACATATTAAGCCTTAACAAAGGTCATCTCAGCTCCCAGAGACCAGAGTGTTGTAAAAACAGTTGCTTCCCAACAGCAATATTTGGATCAGGAGGTACCCAACACTCATATCCAAAACTAATTTCCCATCTAATTTCTTTTGTTGTTATTTTCAGACAGGGGCTCGCTCTGTTGCCCAGGCTGGAGTGCAGTGACACAATCTCGGCTCCCTGCAGCCTTAACCTCCCAGGCTCAAGCAATCATCCCATCTCAGCCCCCCGTTTAGCTGGGACCATAGACATGCACCACCACACTCGGCTAACTTTTGTATTTTTTTCATAGAGACAGAGTCTCACTGTGTTGCCCAGGCAGGTTCAAACTCCTGGCCTCAAGCAATCCTCCCACTTTGGCCTCCCAAAGTGCTGGGATTACAGGTGCGAGCCACCAGGCCCAGCCTCCATCTAATTTCTTAACTTCATCCACTCGTTGATTCATCAAACCCCTAACATTAAGCATATTCACTGAAGAAAGGTAGTAAGAGAATAAAGAGATGCCCGTATGCACCCCAGTGCTTTTTACGCAGGAGATATTCAAAAACTGTAAGACACAAGAAAGGAAAAGTATATAAATGATAGTGATACAGAGCACTTCCCAGAGACCAGTGTCTTGACAGTCTCAGGACAATGACTCTGATAAAAGGTACTTTTTACCCCACTCTAGTTAGCCGCCTCCAAAAGGAAGAATGGAACAAGATGGAAAAAATTCAAAAACATCTAGATTCAAACTTGTCCTTGGCTAAGTTTACATCTAAGATCCCAACTTCACATCAAAGAAAGAAAAAAGCCACTCAAAGTGACCCTTGCCTACTCAAAGGAGTTTCCAAAACATTAACAAACAGAAACAAATTCCCAGCATATTCTAATTACTATGACCTTTTATCATTAAGAGGCCCATAAAAAAGGGCTTATTTCTAATATTACTAACAAAGGGTTAAGCAGATTATTTCTATCATATTTTCATGGAGATCCTAAATTCCAGTTTAAACAAATGATTCCCAGACTTCTACAAAGGCCTTTAATTGGGCTAATCTGTTACTTTTAGTGCAATCTTGCAAAGGCTGGATTCTTCTTAAGCCCTTAAAGGACTTGAGTAAAATTCTTTTGATGGTAATTTTTTTAAAAGATCATCTCCAGAGTTTACATATATTCCACAATTACTTATGCTGATAGAAAAATATATATATATATTACTCCAAAAGGCTCCTTTCAATTTGAAAGCTCTAATTGCCAACATATCTCATGTGAACTTCCTGCATAAAACAAAACACAAAGCAACAAGTATAATCATAGGTCTAAAAAGAGAGACTTGTTAAGGAAAACAGAGAAAGCTCAGCTTGTTTAGCCAGAGGAAGGGAAGGAAAGGATGGGTACAGATGGGACAGTCTGTACATTTGATAACTGCCTTTACAGTACAGGAAAGACAATTGTTCACTCTCTGAACATCTGTGCATTGAAGAGGGATAGGAAAACAGTAAAAGTAGGAAACATTAAAAGAAAACTTAAGCTAACTACAAGGAGATAATCTGTGATCATCAATCTGGAAACCTTCCTTAGAAAGTGTTTCCCAGGGAAATTGTGAAATCTCTTTAAGAGAGATTAAATCTCCTCAGAAAGATTTAAGGATATTTGGAGGTGGAGGAGGTCAAAATAGTCAAAGTTCTACCATACTAGGAGATTACATCTGAGTATCAAAGGGATATTCCAGTCCCTGGGAATTGTCCAAATGCCATCCCCAATAAAAAATAATTTAGACTATTTTTAAAGAGGATATTGTAGTCCTATTTTTCTTTTTCTTTTTCTTTTTTCTTTTTTTTTGAGACGGAGTCTTGCTCTGTCGCCCAGGCTGGAGTGCAGTGGTACATCTCGGCTCACTGCAAGCTCCGCCTCCCGGGTTCATGCCATTCTCCTGCCTCAGCCTCCCGAGTAGCTGGGACTACAGGTGCCCGCCACCATGCCCGGCTAATTTTTTGTATTTTTAGTAGAGACGGGGTTTCACCATGTTAGCCAGGATGGTCTTGATCTCCTGACCTTGTGATCCGCCCACCTCAGCCTCCCAAAGTGCTGGGATTACAGGCGTGAGCCACCACGCCCGACCTGCAGTCCTATTTTACCAAGCTGTTAGCTGTCTTAGAAAACCTAAATCACCTGTTTAATAAATTATTAAAATGACAAATACCAAATATAAAAACATTAACTGTGCAAGCAATGCATCAAAAATGCAACCAAACATTTCCAACATTTAAATAAGGGCATTGCCAAAGTCTCTTCTTGAGGCCCTAACTCTCAAAACTAGGCTCAAGAGCATTCTCCCAGGAAGACATACCAAATGATCCCCAACTAGCAATGAGCTTTGCCATTCTCTGGAGGAATGACCATGTAACCTATAACCAGAGGCTACAAAGAAAATAAAATGACTTTCAGATGACACAAAATACAAACTGGGAGAAGGAACCAAGGTACTAATCAGGGTGTGACCATCTCTATCTGGCCCTAAGGGATTACCCTGATCTAAAGGAACTAGGAAAACTGAGCTCAGAGATCCCTCAAACATCAAATTCCAGGAACTTCTGAATAAATGGCAAAGCTGGAACTTTAACCCAGGTTTTTGTACTCCAAATCCCCTACACTAAGAGGGGTCACATTCCTCAGAGGTCCAAAGCCAAGCTGAGTCATGTCCTGACCCATGTAGAGGTCCTGGTGATAATTTCACCTATCAAAGCCCCATTCGGTAGGGCAAGCTCTCCAAGGTGTGAGAGGCTTTTAAAGGTAAAAATGGGTGTGGAGAACTGAGATCATATTTTGATTTCACATTTTTTAATCTGAGAAAAAAACCACAGGTGACTCTAACACTAATTAAAAGAAAACTTCTTTAGTTGACAAACGTCATTTTTCTGCCTGTCAGCTGCCCCTCCTTAGTGAGCCCTCCTGCTAGGGGATATTCCTTGGCCAAACAACCAAGTCTCCAGAGCACTAACAAGTTCAGAGGAAATGGCGTGCAAGTTGCACAAGAAATAGCAAGAAATCCAGATTGTATTCAAAGTGGCAGACTAATTCTAGTAAAATGTCTCCACCCACTGCTGCCCTTCCTGAGCCCATTATCTGCTGAGAATCAAAGGGCCTGGCTATAAATGTGGGTGTCCAATGTCCTTGTAAGCTCCCTAAGCTGTATACATGAACAATACAATTAACTGGTAAGAAATGTGGAGGGGTAGGAAGGCCTTTGCACATCTCTAAATCCTGGCTTTCCTATCCCTTCTAAATCCCCACACAGGAACTCTACAAAGGCCTCCTGTTTTTCTTCCATAACAACAAGTGAAATAAATGTGCATTTTATGTTAATCTTTCTCATAATTAAGAAAGGTAATCTAAATTCACTTTTACCCTACTAGTACCAAGTTTTAAAATTCAGCTTTTTTTTTTTTTTTTTTGAGACAGGGTCTCACTCTGTCACCCAGGCTGCAGTGCAGTGGCGTGATCACGACTTACTGCAGCCTCAACCTCCTGGGCTCAAGTGATCGATCCTCCCACCTTAGCCTCCTGAATAGTTGGGACCACAGGCACATGCCACCACGCATGATTAACTTTTGTATTTTTTGTAGAGACGGGGTTTCACCATGTTGCCCAGGCTGGTCTCCAACTCCTGAGCTCAAGCAATCTGCCTGCCTCCGCCTCCCAAAATGCTGGGATTACAGGTGTGAGCCACAGCACCTGGTCAAAATTCAGCATTTTTAAGAAATAAGAGAATATGAGAGGAAAAGGCACATCAACTTACGTAAGATGTTTAGGGCGAGGAAAAGTTTTTAAACAAATTACAACATTGATCTACCTCTCAGGGTAGTCATGAAAGAAAAAAACCAAAGCATTGCGAAACACGGGGGAACATAAAGGACAAACCAGCAGTGGCATTGATCCACATACACATTCCATTTCAGCGTGTGCCTGGTAAGATTCAGCTCTTTTCTGATCCAGAGCGGCCCCATGGTCACTGCAACTAGTTCTTTATCCAGTGAACCAAGCTACTCACTGCAGGGTACAGTGAGACAGGAATGAAACACCCAGATATCTTGGCTACATTCCCTTTTTTAACCTCCTCATTAGGAATTATGACTTGCACATGACTTGTGATGAGCATGTCACATTCCTGTACATAGATGTCACCTTAATCTTCTAAAATCACTGCTTTATCCATAGCTTCTTTTCTCAAAAATCTTTAAAACCTAGACAATGTCTATAGGATAAAATTCCAGCCCTTGAGCCAGAATTGAAGCTGACCACAGTTCGGCTTCCACGGGACCTCCCACACTGCTCTCTGGAAAAGGCAGCTGTGAAAGCACCCACGTTAGTCTGAGAGCCAGGCATTGGAATTCTAGCTCTGCCACTTTACCACTTGTGTCATCCTGAGCCAGTTACGTATCTTTTTGATCTTCTCTTTTTAAAAATAAGAATTCTCTCATCTTTAAAACAAGAATTCCGTCATCTTTAAGACAAGAGCAATAATACCTATGTCACAACACTGAAGGATGAAAGAGCTGGCAGGTGGCATAGAGTAGACGCTATTACTTTTCTCTCTAGGTCCAGTCCAAATGGTCTGCTGTCCATTTTCTTGAAAGCTTTCCCCAGCAACTCTCCACCAGTTTCAGAAGCACACTTTGCTTCAAGGCCCTCCCCTCTTCTATGAAACCTCCCTGCCTCAGAATCATTTTCTCCTTGAGCTTTACAATTCTTAGATTCTAAGCCAAGTTTGTCCAACCTGCGGCCCATGGGCTGCCCAGGACGGCTTTGAGTGTGGCCCAACACAAATTCGTAAACTTTTAAAAAATATTATGGTTTTTTGCGACTTGTTTTTAAACCTCATCAGCTATTCTGAGAGTTAGTGTATTTTATATGTGGCCCCAAACGATTCTTCTTCTTCCAGGGTGACCCGGGGACGCCAAAAGATTGGACCCTCCTGTTCTAAGCCAATTGATCTGAAATTATCCTTCACTCAAATGTCACTCCTCTTTGCCTAAGGAGTCCACAAACTCAAGACCAAGGGTTTCGCTAATTATCAAGCCAATCCAATCTAAGCGTTCAGTAAAAAAATACTTTTAAGGTAAGAGTTGCCTTGGAGTTTCCCACCAAAATGGTGCCCTTCGGGCCCAGTTAAGGGATAATAACACTTCCCATATATACACTTAAACAATTTTTCTTCCCCCATATCTTGGGGAGTTTTTCCAAAGGTAATATTTGCCAGATAGCCTGGGCCCAGTGGCTCAGGCCTGTAATCCCAGCATTTTGGGAGGCCCAGGCGGGTGGATCAGCTCAACTCAGGACTTTGAGACCAGCCTGGCCAACATGGGGGACGCTGTCTCTACTAAAAATACAAAAATTAGCCAGACATAGTGGCAGGCACCTATAATCCCAGCTACTCAGGAGGCTGAGACAGGAGAATCACTTGAACCCGGGAGGTGGGGGTTGTAGTGAGCCGAGACTGCCCCACTGCACTCCAGCAACAGAGAGAGACTCCGTCCCAAAAAAAAAAAAAAAGAAAGAAATTTTTAAATAAAAATATGCCAGATAAATAAAAAGGAGGGTTAAATCTATGTTAGTCACCTAGGAACTCTCTGCCAGACCAGCAGAAATTAAGAAGCCTTCACTTCATGCATTCAACAGGCTCTTCCTGAGTTCTGGCCTTGTGCGGTCCTTTATTCAACAATGGAGATAGACTGAAAAATTCAGTCTCTATCTTGGATTAGCTTTCTGGAACCTAGACTATGTCTGATCCTTTAGAAACCCCTAATTCTGGTAAAAAAAAAAAATTAATTAATTAAGGGATTCACCTTCTGAAAAATATTAAAACAATGCAGCCCTTTGGGTTTTTAACCCTGCCGCCCCATCCCAAAATGGCCAATTACAGTGTGTGCAGCTAAGAGGTAGCTGAAAACATGGGAAAAGATGGGATAATGACCTCTTCGCCATTCCCGAGACCCTGCTGTCCAAACAGCAGAAACACCTGGGTGGTAATAAAAGCAAGAGCTGGACTAAGGCAGTACTAAGGCAAATTTTCTCACTGAAGAAGTTATTTTATTCATATTAATCATCAACTACTTTCATATAAAGATCCCAGGAAAATGCAATAAGCCCCCTTTAGAAACACTTGAAAACACTGTCTCTTGAACTCTATACTCACAGTTACTAAAAGGTGCCATAAACGTTGACTATAGTGTGTGGACCCTTTAATACTTAGTGCGCGTCTGCACAAGGGCAAAAAGTGAACCATCCACAAATAAACATAGCTTAACTTGTTGCAGTAATAGCATGCAAAGTTAATTTTCCTTTGTTTGAGTTCCGCGTGTGTGTCTGTGTGTGTTGTGCGTGTGTGTATATGTGTGTGTGTGCCCGCGCGCGTTCTTCAAGGAGCCTGTATACAAGCTGCAACTGCTCCAGGTAGGAGTTCGAGTGCCGCCACCGAGAGGCGAAGCGGTGCGCAGAGCCCGCTCCCAGGGCGTCCCGAAGTCGGGTCTCCGCTCGGCACCAGGCAGCTCTTCACCGCCGGACCCTGGCCGCGAGGTTCCCCACCCCCAACCGCTCGGCCCCAGCCGGGCCGGAAAGCAGAGCCAACCGCTCCTGACCGCCCGGGACGGCGGACCCCACCGGCCCCGCTCCTCTGCGCCTGCGGCGGCCCCCACGCTCGTACTCACGGAGCTGAATGCCGCCGCCTGGGCCGGGAGTCGGGAGTAGAGGGAAAAGGGCTGGGAGGGCAGGGGCGGGACCGGGCGCGGCACGCGGGAACCGGGGCCACCCGGCCCGGAGGCGCTTACCTCTGCGCTCCCCAGCCGGGCCAGGCGCGGCGCCTGGATGGGGTCTCGCCGGGAGCCGCGCGGCCGCTCCTGCAGAGAGGGCGGGCGGCGGGCAGGCATCCGCGCCCCGGGCTGCGGCCGGGCTGCAGGGAGAGAGAGGGGAGGGAGTGCAGATTTGAGTGGAGGGGGCGTGGAGGATGTGCGCCTCCACCCAAGACAGAGAGGGTGGGCTGCTGGAGCCCGACGGAGGGGAGCGCTCAGAGGCGCCGGAGGGAGCGAGAAAGCCGCGCCGAGAGTATGCGAGGGAGGGTGGGGGACAGGGGTGAGGGAGGCGGGGGCCGGGGGCAGCAGGGACGAGAAGTTGGGCCCCAGACTGGACGGCCCTCACCTCCGCACCATCCGACCAAGAGTTGTCTGGGTCTGGAGCAAAGCACAACGGGGTCTGAAACTTTATGTCATTTTCTCATACACACGTGATCCTCCTGGAGTCCAGATGGTTTCAATCACTGGAGGAAAAAAGCGGCTCTTCTGGTATGCGTGAAAAGCCGGAGCTGGGAGAGTCTGGGAAAAGCTGCCTGCACAGCCCGCCGGCCTTCAAACAAACCGATGAGCTCTTTCCCTTCTCCGAGTTCTCAGCCTCGGGGGAGCCCTACAAAACACAAACGAAATTCAAAGAAGCTACTTTTAGTACTGCAGCAGTAGCAGAACTCCCAAAGCACTAGGGTTCCAAAAAGCCTGGTCTCAACCGAAAGCTCCAAAAGGGATTCTGAAATTTTACTTTAAATACTCCACTGGTTTGCAAAACCAAAAACTAGAAAAGGGTGCCATTTAATAATAAAGCAATGGAATACCAGCATTGAGAATCTGTGATTTATTAGTGGAGAAGGAAATCATTAGTCCAGTATAACAATCAACTTGGAAAAGAAAAATGTAAATTATTTAAGATCCAAACCCATACTTACTTAGTGAGATGTTAGAAAACCGTGTAATCCATGTTTTACTCACGTAAATCACTGTAAATAAAATTTGATATCGAAATGCAAAACTGAGCAGCAATGAAAATTGACTTTTGAAGTTTCAGTTTTACACTGACTTTACAAATTTACATTTCGAAGGAACCAGTGTGTATGAACATAAGCAGGCTCTAAGGCCAGGACATGTTCCAAAATCCAAGCCAATTCCATTGTCACATATCCTAAAGAGGTATTTACTCAGCTGCAGGACAAGCATCAAATATAATGATAATGAGTTTAAGATACATCCTGAGGCAGGGTGCAGTGGCTCATGCCTGTAATCCTAACACTTTGGAGGCCAAGGTGGGCAGATCACTTCAGGTCAAGAGTTCAAGACCAGCCTGGCCAACATGGTGAAACCCCATCTCTACTAAAAATACAAAAGTTAGCCTGAAGTGGTGGCAGGCGCCTGTAATCCCAGCTACTAGGGAGTCTTGAGGCAGGAGACTCCCTTGAACCCAGGAGGCAGAGTTTGCAGTAAGCCAAGATCGCACCACTGCATTCCAGCCTGGGCAACAGAGTGAGACTCCGTCTAAAAATAATAATAATAATAATAATAATAATAGATAAGATACGTTCTGGAAATAATTTAACTTGGTCAAAATCTAACACAAATAATGGCAAGAACCAAACTGATAAAGTCTACTGTTCATTTGCCAAAAACGGATATTACACATGAATTACTAGTATTAACTCCTTGTCTCCAAAATACTGAGGCCAAAGGACAGTTTGGCCTTTCTAGCAGAGGGCCTTATATGCGGTGTGATGCAGTCTGCACATGAAAAATAAATCAGTTCCTCGTTGAGTTGGTTCTACATTAAGAAAGCCTAAGACTTCAGCTGTTGTTGAGGCACACTGGAAAACATAAAGGCCAAAAATCGGAACAGGTTTTACTCCAAAAATCAGAACAGTTTTACTTTAATCAGAACAAGTTTTACTCCAAACTCACAATCTAAGTGAGTTTCTACTCTAGTTCACTGAAGTGCTTGAACCCTTCAGGAGACCTGGGCCATATTTGGATGAACTTAGCCCTCTCCAGTCTTTTCCAATCTCTCCATTCTCAAATTCGGATGATTCTGCTCCAAATGTGGAACAAGAGAACTCATGAATGTAAAGGCAAGCCACGGAATTCAGCAACCCTCCAGGTAAATTCTACCTGCAGCTCTCTGAGCTCTGTAAGGAGGTTCTTAAGTCTCCCACTTTCAAAACTATTGGAACTTCTACTACTGAAGTTCCATTTTCCTTGTAACATCTGTAAGGAAAGACAACTCTACAGATAGCATCAAGATTTTCTCTATTCAGACCCAGAACAATAATTATTTTCATCACTGGCAGCTGCTGCTGCTGCCTCTTACATGTGCTGAAGCAATGTAAGAGGGCAATAATGAGATATAAATACTTGTTCTTTTTGTTTGCCAATTCCATTGCAAATTATGCATGGAACTGTTTTAATTCTTAGGAAAAAAACTTCATTAGATCTGCTCTCTCAGAAAGAAAAGTAACATCCCTTAAATTGTCTAAATATAGTCTAAATATCGCCTTGAGTCTAAACTTCACATATGTGACTATTGGTTCATCTTAATACTGGCCAAATATTTATTAGAGACACTGACATCAGAAATGTTGGTAATGCAATATGTTAAATAGTAGTAATATAGTAATTTGCATTAACCTAATGTTCACATCACTTGACAAACAAGGTCAACTATGTATAAGAGACGGCAAGCTCTTTGAGGACAGCAACCTGACCTGTCTTGCTAATAATTACATCCTATCTGCCTAGCACAGTGCCCAGCATGAAATAAGCGCACAGTAAATACATGCTGTCTGAATAAATGAAAGATAAATAAAAACACTCCTCATGAGGTTACAATCCTGTTGTAGAGACATGTGACTTATAAACAACAGAATGAAATAGCCATGGGAGGATACTAGCAACAAAAAAGAGGAAGGGATCATTAGCATTAGCCAGCTTTCGACTTTAATCACAGCATATATTCAGAAATGTGCAGAGACTGCTGAAAATAGGAAGCGCTTGTAGGAAGAATTTGGAAAATTTACTGCCTAATTTAGGGGTCTGAGATATACTTTCCCATGTTCCATTATTCAGTCCCATCAACACAGAGCCAAGACAAGATTTGAGCATAAACATCCTGGCTCTAATTTGGATAGTATGAATACTGTTCCTTTCATCCTCTCTCACATGTCTCCTCCACTCCCAAGCCATTTCCTCTGTACTGTCTTCTGTCAGTCTAATGAAAGTTTCCTAATCTTTAGAAGCAGTAGCTTTGGTTCTCTTTGTGCAGAAAAGTACAATATGCCCTGATTACATGGTTATATTCCATACAGATGCCTGGCAACACATCCTATAGCTAAGGGTCTGTTTAATATTTTAACTCTGAGAGCCTTATAATTCAACTACTTTGTTATATACCAAAATAGAACTTGACATCACAAAGATGAGCTTTACTTCCTTTTGCTATTTTAAATCCTGCACTTAAGCATGGTGAGTTGTCTGGGTTTTCTGGTTCATGGATTTTGCTTTGGCATGTTTTGTTTTTTCCTTTGAGGGACAGAAGTGTTAAGATTTTCTAGGGGCCGGGCGCGGTGGCTCAAGCCTGTAATCCCAGCACTTTGGGAGGCCGAGACGGGCGGATCACGAGGTCAGGAGATCGAGACCATCCTGGC
>NW_012115921.1:406182-407954 GCF_000951035.1 Colobus angolensis palliatus
CGAGGCGGGCGGATCACGAGGTCAGGAGATCGAGACCATCCTGGCTAACACGGTGAAACCCCATCTCTACTAAAGTACAAAAAATTACCCGGGTGTGGTAGTGGGCACCTGTAGTCCCAGCTACTTGGGAGGCTGAGGCAGGAGAATGGCGTGAACCCGGGAGGCGGAGCTTGCAGTGAGCCGAGATTGCGCAACTGCGCTCCAGCCTAGACTACAGGGTGAGACTCCATCTCAAAGAAAAAAAAAAGCAAACTACTTAATTTTCTAAATTGCAGTGAGTAGGAAGCCCAGAAACCAAAACTGCATGCAAAAATTTTTGACACTGTGATTTGTTTTTTTAAATTTTACTATTCTTATTTTTTTGAGAAAGAGTTTCTGTTGCCCAGGCTGGAGTGCAGTGGCACAATCATAGTTCACTGCAGCCTCCCACCTCAGCCTCCCCAGTGGCTGGGACTACAAGCACATGCCACAACACACAGCTAACTTTTTAAAACAGAGATTTTTAAAAATCTCTATTCTGTAGAGATAGGAGTCTCACTGTGTTGCCCAGGCTGGTCTCAAACTCCTGGGTTCAAGCAATCCTGCCACCTCAGCCTCCCAAAATGCTGGCATTGCAGGCATAAGCCACCACCACTAGCTGACATTTTGACCTAAAAAAAATTTTTTTATATGTAGGTAAGATATACACCAGGTAAAAATTTCAGAAACAATTTAAAAGAACATATAAATGATCCCCAATATATGCTGGTTCAACTTACAATCTTTTGACTTTACCATGGTGCAAAACCAATACTCATTCAGTAGAAAGAATACTTTGAGTCCCCAGACACCATTCTGTTTTTCACTTTCAGTACAGTATTCAATAAATTACATGAGATATTCAACGTTTTATTATTTAGATCTACACAGAATTAAAGGAGAAAATTAAATGTAGTACTCCTGGTTAATATCATTAACATAAGTTACAGGGTTATTAATCAAGATCTTAAGAGAAGAATTAAGATATACTATAGGCCGGGTATGGTGGCTCATGCCTGTAATCCTAGCACTCCGACAGGCCGAGGCAGGAGCATCATTTGAGCCCAGGAGTTCAAGGCCAGCCTGGGCAACATAGCAAGACTCCATCTCTATATTATATTAAAGTACATATATATACTTTAATCTTGTCAAGCTGGTAAATCTCATTTGGACTTCAAGTGTTATTACTGAGGTTTTAATATAAAATTAAAAATAAATTATTCATTTTCTTAAAATATATAAGGAATAAGTAAACTGAGTTGTATTACTTATGTCTTTTTTTATAGTAGATTATATTTCCTGCCTTGGATACCATGCAGTGCCTTTTGTTCCCTCCCTACTAAGTGTACGAAAGATAGGATACATCCAATCAAAGTTCTTTTTCTATTATCAGCTCACAAAAAGGTTCACTTCAATCAATTTATTTTATTTTATCCTGTTATGTTGTTTGGGGTTTTATTCCAGATAGCAAGCTATCTAATACTCATTTAGATAAAGTACAGTGGCTCATGCCTGTAATCCCAGCACTTTGGGAGGCCAAGGTGGGCAGATCACCTGAGGTCAGGAGTTCAAGACCAGCCTGGCCAATATGGTGAAACCCCATCTCTTCTAAAAAGGTAGCGAGTGTCTGTAATCCTAACTACTCGGGAGGCTGAGACAGGGCGAATTGCTTGAACCCCGGAGGCAGAGGTTGCAGTGAGCCAAGATTGTGCCACTGCACACCAGTCTGGGCGACAGAGCAAGATTCTGTCTCA
>NW_012115921.1:408319-419182 GCF_000951035.1 Colobus angolensis palliatus
CTGCCTCAGCCCCCTGAGTAGCTGGGACTACAGGCACCCGCCACCACGCCCGGCTAATTTTTTAAAAAAGTAGAGATGGGGTTTCACCGTGTTAGCCAGGATGGTCTCGATCTCCTAACCTTGTGATCCGCCCGCCTCGGCCTCCCAAAGTGCTGGGATTACAGGCGTGAGCCCCCGCGCCCGTCGGTTTTTTTTGTTTGTTTTTTAACACTAGTCAAATAAAGCAGTGGGAGCAGAGAAGGAACAAAGAAATCTGTAACTGGTTGTCATCAATTAGTTGTAAACATCACCGCACTTGAACCAGCCTGGAGATAATTATTTATTGGAAGAAATTAAAGTCTAAAAACTTACTCATTTGAACACTAGTTACCAATCTTTGTTCTAATGGTATCAGTCTTAGATTTAATGCATTATCTCCAGATGAAATAATGATTTATATTTGTCACTGAATTCACTGAATTTTACCCAACATGCATCCCTGAAACCAGAATTGTGAAATGTAATATCATCTTGTCATTCTCCATCTTACTGGCAAAACAAAAATCCGTAGTTCCCCCTGCAAAAGAATCACAATTGTATCCATAGCTCCTTATTCATTTGTGTATTCATTCAATAAGCACTTATTAAACATCTGCAAAAGACTGCTTTTGACACTGGGGGGAATAAAAGAGAAATAAATTGTGTAAGCAAATTTAAAATCTAGTGATAAAGGCATTAATTAACAACTACTCAAAAATAATAGCATACAAGAGATAAAGAGGAGGAAATATGGGAATTTGCAGAAGTAGTAGAGATTCTTACTAGAATTTAGAGAAAGAGGGTTGGAACTGAACCTTCAATGATTGTCAGAATTTCTATTTCAATCAATAGAAAAGAAGGGGAGAACATTTGAAACCAAAAGAATTGCCTAAGCCATGAAAATGAGAAACTAGCTATAAGAACAGTGACTGGTCCTCATATGACTGAAGTAGGAAGTTAAAAAGGTAAATTAAGTGGGAAACAGTTTGGTGGTTCCCGAAAAAGTTAAACATAGAATTACCATATGACCAGCAATTCCACTCCTGGATATATACCCAAAAGAACTGAAAACAGGTGTTCAAATACTTGTACACAAAAATTCATAGCAGCACTATATACAGGACCAAAAGAAATAATCGTGTCCATCAACAATTGAATGAAATTTTTTTTTTTTTTTTTTTTTTTGAGACAGAGTCTCACTCAGTTACCCAGGTTGGAGTGCAATAGCGCGATCTTGGCTCACTGCAACCTCCACCTCCCGGGTTCAAGCAATTCTCCTGTCTCAGCCTCCCAAATAGCTGGGACTACAGGCCCCCACCATCACGACCGGCTAATTTTTGTATTTTTGTAGAGATGGGGTTTCACCATGTTGGCCAGGCTGGTCTTGAAATCCTGACCTCAGGTGCCCTCAGCCTCCCAAAGTGCTGGGATTACAGGTGGGAGCCACCACGCTCAGCCAGGAATGGATTTTTTAAATGTGGTGTATCTATACAGTGGAATATTATTCCACCATAAAAAGGAATAACATTCTGATACATGCAGTGTGAGTGAACCTTGAAAACGTTATGCTAAGTGAAAGAAGCCAGACACAGAAAGTCACATATTGTATGATTTTCCACCAATCCATAGAGACAGCAGATAAGTGCTTGCCAGGGCTTGGGGGGAGAAAGAAATGGGAGGTAACTGCTTAGTGGGTATGGGATCTCCCTGAGAGTGGTGAAAATGTTTTGGAACTAGAAGTGATGATTGTACAATATTGTGACTATAATTAATGTCACTGAATTATACACTTTAAAATGGTTAGATTTTATGTTGTATAAATTTCACCTCAAACTTTTTTTAAAAGGTAGACTTGGCTGGGCGCGGTGGCTCACGCCTGTAATCCCAACACTTTGGGAGGCCGAGGCGGGTAGATCACGAGGTCAGGAGATTAAGACCATCCTGGCTAACATGGTGAAACCCCGTCCCTACTAAAAATACAAAAAATTAGCCGGGCGTGGTGGCAGGTGCCTGTAGTCCCAGCTACTCAGGAGGCTGAGGCAGGAAAATGGCATGAACCCGGGAGGTGGAGCTTGCAGTGAGCCGAGATAGTGCCACTGCACTCCAACCTGGGCGACAGAGCGAGACTCCGTCTCAAAAAAAAAAAAGGTAGACTCACTAGTGCTCACTGTTATACTTCCCAGTCCACAGAAGTCTACCGTCCCAGTCACTGTGCAATTAGGCTGGGCCGTGTGACTGTCCAACTCTTCTCTAGCCAAGAGGCTGTGAGCAGAAGTGACACATGTCACTTCCAGGCCAAAGCACTGAAGAAGGGGTGAGAGATGTCCATGCCTCTCTTCTCTGCCACATAAACCCAAAGCCATGTAAGACTATAGCGGACTGGTTCCCTGAATAAACCAGTATCTCCCTACTGATAAATGCTGGCCATGCTGGATATGTATGAAATATCCTCATTGTCTTAAGCCACTGAAATGTGAGAAGTTGTTATTGCAGCATAAGCTTAGCTCCTCCTGACTGATACAGGATCAGATCTAGGAAGGCCATGAAGGCAATATGAAGGAATTTGAATTTGATTCTGAAGGATGTGAGGAGACAATATTTTTGAGAAGAGTGACATGATGTGCATTTGAGGAAAATAACTCTAGAAACAAAAGTAGCTCTTAACCTTTGCTGCATGTCAAAAATCACCCAAAGAGAACTGTAGTCATCTTCCAATTCCTTTATAAATTCTTTAAATAATAAAATATTTGTCCTCTGGAGAAAAAAAATCACCTGGGAAGCTTTTCAAAATGCAATGCTCTGATCCAAGACATCTCCAGGTATCCTGAATCAGAGTCTTTATGCTAGGCACATATGATTGAAAAAAAAATTATGGGAAATTCTAGACTAGACAAGGAGGAGATGTCAAGTTCAGAGATGACCAAATTCACATACTTAGTGAATTCAAATAAGCATTCTAATAAAATAATGGAACGATAAATGCTTAGGGAGTTTCGATTGAAATAGTAAGTTATGAAAAGGTTAGTCACATTAACATTTGTACAACCAGAGTTATTACTTTGAACATTTAGGTACCAATAGAATGGTGGTGGTAGTTTTCAGGCATCTACTCTATTACTAACTAAGCAGCAGCCTACCCCAACATTTCCATTATGCTAGGGACCATGGTTGACATACCACAGACAAAGGACAGAGCCATCTTCAGTCTCCTGGAAGGCCAAACTCTTACATCTCCTTTCCTTCTTTGCTTCCTTTTTCCTTTTCTTTTAGGATAAGTGGCATTCTGTGCTGTTCTTAATTCCTTCCTCCTAGGTACTCATCAGTCAACTCTCAACTAATCAAGACCTGAAGAGCCAAAATATTTAAGAGCTCAAAAAGCCTAGGTTACAGATGCATTGGAAACTGTCACTTTGAACTCTGTGTGTGTGTGTGTGTAGTTTTTACTACCAAATGTGATTTATTATATGTAATTGCTAAGAGTCTCAGCTTTCCAGAATAGAGTTTTCAATACTGTGAAGAAATAAATCATTTTCTGACAATAATTCAGTTTGTGTTGCAAAATGCATCTTCAGAGCATCTCAAGAGAAAGTGATCTCCAATAAATAACACTAAAGCTGACTGACAGAAAAACTATCTTCATTTCTAAAATGGACAAGCCTTGAAGCAGGAGGATAGCTTGAGGCTAGGAGTTCGAGGTCACAGTGGCTATGATCACGCGTGTTATCTCCTGGAGGTAGCAATAATAATAAATAAAATTAATAATAATAAATAAAATTAATAGGCTTCACTACAAACCTCCTCCCAACACTGAATACTGCTCAACAATCCTTTTATTCCTAGTGATTTCGATCCTCTTCTTGTTCCCCACAGCAACTGTTCCAAGTCTGTCTGTTCCCAAAACTTCCAACTACTCACTCTCAGGCGGTAACCTTGCCTTCACCACTGAGAGAGGAGAAGTGTAAATTCCCTCAACTTTCCCCTACCATGTCCAAATGTATCTTCATTCCCCCATCTCCTGTCTCAGAAGCATGCTCACTCTACTTCTTTTGAAGAATGACCCTTACCTATGTTGAATCTCCTGTTTCCTTCGTCTCATGTCTTCCTCTTTCCTGTTCTTCCCTTTCATTTTTGTGAGTACCTCCTCCAGTGGTTTTCTGTGAAAGGCTGCAGAGGAGGTAAATATTTTTTACCAGCTGGGAAATATAATTTATTTTTTTTTTGTCTTTGGAGGCTTGTAGGATCTTTTCCTGAAAATTCATAGTGATGTGCCTTAGTATGGGTACTTTTTCAAACATTGTTCTAAGGCACTTGGCAGGCCTTTTTAATCTGGAGGCTCATGTTCTATAGTTCCAGTAAATGTTCCTGTACTGTTCCTTTAATAATTTCATCCCATACAATTTCTCAAATTTCTCTTTCTACAACTCCTATGACTTCTATGTTGGTCCTCTTTGATTGCTCTCCTAATTGTCCATCTTACTGTCTTTTTGTTCTACTTTATGGGAAATTTTGTAAATTTTTTCTTCTAATTCTTCTATCAATTTTTAAAATTTCAACTATGATATTTTTACTTTCCAAAATGTCTTGTTCTTTTTGTTTGTTTGTTTTTGAGATAGTCTCACTCTGTCACCCAGCCTGGAATACAGTGGCATGATCTCGGCCCACTGCAACCTCTGCCTCCCGAGTTCAAGCGATTCTTGTGCCTCAGCCTCCTGAGTAGCAAGGATTAACAGGTGCCCGCCACCAAACTTGGCTAATTTTTGTATTTTTAGTAGAAACAGGATTTCACCACATTGGCCAGGCTGGTCTCAAACTTCTGACCTCAAGTGATCCACCCACCTCGGCCTCCCAAAGTGCTGGGATTACAGAAATGAGCCAACATGCCCAGCCAGTCTTGTTCTTGTTGTTCCTTTTCTCTAGAGTATCTTGAGCTTCTTACTTAACTTCTCTATTCTCTTAATATCTCTATCAACTCCTGTCTCTATGACCACTCTTTTTCACTGTCTTTCATTTACTATCTCCTTCTCTGTATACTCTTTAATTGGAATTTTTTTTCTTGGCTCTCTTCTACACTGCCCATCCTGGGCATCTTATCTATTTGCATGGTTTCAATTAAATTTAGCTGATATTGCTGAACTATTATCTCTAGCTCCGACTTCTCTCTTTTAATTTATATACCTGAACTTCCAATTACCTTGTGGATATCTGCACCTGAATGTTCCATAGACACCTCAAACTTTACATTACATTGCTAGCTTCTGGCATCCTATGCTCCAATCTCATAAACAACTTGTCATTTCTCAGAAAATATTATGAAAGGTAACATTAACATCTCTGATGGGCCCAACTCAAATGTCACCTTTTTAACAAAGCCTTCTCCAACTTCTTCCTACTCCTTGGCAGAATAGATTACTCTCTCCCTTGGCACCCAAGGCTCAGTTCATAGCCCATAACAGTTGTTCATAAGTATTGCTCACCATGAGCCAATCTGCTGACTGCCAGATTGTGAGCCTCTTGAAAGCATGGGTTATTTATCTATCAGTATAAGCTCCATCTTTAACCTCTAGCAAATAGCTGTTAATAAATAGCTGTTGAATTACAATAATTTCAGGTGAACATACAGTATAAATATTTGACTATGTAATCATTAATTAATCATAGAATGTAACCAGAAACCCACTAGAAAAATATTACATAAGTTTCAAAATGCATCTATGGTTATTTTTAATTTTAAAAGATTATCATTTTTTGGTTGGGCACTGTGGTTCATGCCTGTGGCCCCAGCGCTTTGGGAGGCCAAGGTGAGTAGACTGCTTGAGCCCAGGAGTTGGAGATCAGCCTATGCAACACAGCAGGGTCCTGTCTCTAGAAAAAATACAAAAATTAGCCATGCATAGTGCTGCATGCCTGTGGTCCCAGCTACTTGGGAGGCTGAGGTGGGAGGATCTCTTGAGCCTAGAAGGTTGAGACTGTAGTGAGCTGTGATTGCACCACTGCA
Organism: Colobus angolensis palliatus; assembly: GCF_000951035.1. NCBI lineage: Eukaryota > Metazoa > Chordata > Mammalia > Primates > Cercopithecidae > Colobus > Colobus angolensis. Next base: position 414,333 of record NW_012115921.1, read on the forward strand.
CTCCAGCCTGGATGACAGAGTGAGAGTCTATCTCAATCAATCAAACAATTTTTAAAGATTATTTTTTAAAATAAACATTCCCAATCTTATCTAAAGGCGCATTCTTTATAGTCACTTGCACAGAGTTACTTGCTCAGAGTTCAAAAAGCTAATTCAGTTTTAAATCATCTGCTCACCCAGGTGAGCACCTGAACAGCTCTTAGAATATGGAACACATTTTGTTGTTGTTTTCATTTGGGATAACTACAGATAAAACCAAAGAAAAGGCAAAAAGAGATCTCTTTGGAATATATGACCCATATAAACATATTAATAGTGGTTAGCCAACAAGCATTTTGATCATTTTTTTTTTTTTTTCCAGAAATGTCAAGTGATTAAAGAGTGAAGAAAACAAAGACACTCTAACTAGAGCACTGCTACTAAGGGCATTATGAAGCTGGATGAAGAATGTTCATTCCTACGCAGGGATTAAGTGTCATTAGGGGTTTTTTGTTTACTTTAGTTTGATTTGATTTTCTTTTTCAAACTAAGCCCTAATGCCAAGTCTTACATTTTTTTTTCTTTTTCCTGTTGAACTGATGCTATGTTAAGATATAAGCACAAACATCTCATAAGTGTTTTAAATCCATCCAATTGTTTGAGAAGACATACGTGCTGGGCCTATGAAACCAAAACATTAGAGCTAGGAATTTTGATGAAGATAATAATTGCTTACAGACCAGCTTGTTTTAACTTGCTGAACAAAGAATACAATTTTATACTACATTTTCATCAGAGGATTTTCTCTACATAATCACTACTATAATGAGCACTTTAAAAAGGGAGATTATTTACAGGTTAAGGAGTAAGGAACTTATCAATTAGATTCCATCATCTCCAAAATTTCACTTACTCAAACTTTAGATTAACAGAAAAACTTTTTTGGCTGACTTAAGTGATGTTTTGAATCTTTACAAACCATTTGTTTAGTGTGCACAGCATAAAATCTAGGAATGAAGACACCCCATTCTTTCCAGTACTGCCCTCAATGGTTCTACAGCCTTGGCTAGGTCAGTAATTTCTTTGTATCTTAGTTGACTTCTTGAATTTTCCTGTATAGAGATACAGTTCCATCTCTCTCACATCTTAAAAATGCATTCAGGCTCTATGCCTGTGTCAGAAGTTGCTCTCTCACTCCTTTCATTTGGTTACTTTGATCACTTGCAGACCCTCTAATTCATGATTCAACCAACATTTATTAAGGACTTTCTCCATGACAGGCAATTCAGTGAAGGTGGGGATGAGATCAGTCCCTAAAAGGATACTAATACTAGTTTACTAACAGAAAAAAAAATCCCAGCCATCCAGTAATTCTGTTGTTTCACCCTAACTTTTTGGACTTCTTTTTTTTTTTTTTTTTTGAGACAGGGTCTGTCGTCCAAGCTGGAGTTCAGTGGTGCAAGCATAGCTCACTGCAGCCTCAAACTCCTGGGCTCAAGCAATCTTCCCACCTCCGCCTCCCAAGTAGCTGAGATTGTAGGCACAAGTCACCACATTTGATTTAGATTTCCTATTCTTTATTTCCTCTAGAATATTCAGCTAGAAATTCTAAGAATTAAGTTGTGGTAGGTTTACAGGATTGGGTTAAGGCAGTCATTCAGTGATGGGTGGTTACAGGGCCAGGCAATCTGGGAGTCAACATGGTTTCAAAACAGAAGTAAGTCATGGAATGGAGCAAGGTCACCAATTTCACAAGATGAAGATAACTCTTCATGCATGGTACCAATGATGACCCTTGGTTTGCTGAATCCTTTGGCCTTATAACTCTACACTTTAAAGCAGAACTCTCTAGACCTCACTCTGCAAGCTATGTTGACTTCTGATTCTCTTAAACAGGGAGCCATTCATCTCAGCCCATAAGTCTTCAGTATCAGTGTGTTAAAGCCAGAGTCATGTCTTCCAACTAAGTCTGAAATCTTGTAAAGAGAGGAAAGGAAGGTGGGAAGTAAGAGATCTATGTTGTCCAGAAGGACTAAGAGGCCATTTTTTAATGGCAGAACTTAAATTTGAGACTCCCAACTTCGGATATTTGCTCATTCTTCCCCATCTACCAATTCCATTGGTACCTGTGTGACAACCTCCTCCACTTGTCCTGATCCTTGCCATTCAGAGGCCATTTGGCTCTGATCCATGACCTTGTTCTAATCTTGGGTCACAGATATGCTACCAATCTAAAATGTTTATGTGGTTCCTGACCCCCAGCCTAGGCCTGATCACAAACTAAATTATTCCCTTGCCACCTGTCCCATGATATGCATGTCAGTCTCATCACAGTTTCTTGTCCTGCTTCCCCACCCACGGCTGCCTATAGTTCTAGTGCTGGCCAAAGGTATAGAATCTTTTTTAATTCATTCTGGAAGGACAAAGTAATTAAGAGGTAATTAGTTTATGTGACAGCAATATGCAGAAAGGACATAAATTTGCTCACAATTAACTGTAGTATGTGCATCAAGTTATTATATCTTTCCACACCTCAAGCTTTCAATCTCTAAATTAATACATTTGCTACCACATTCTCTCAAAGATATATTTATGCATACTTAATTAACATGTACTCTGGGAGTGCAATAAAGCTATAATACATTCCTGCATTTCTAACTATATAACGAGTATTTAAAACATTTAGAAACAAATTGGCTCCCAATAAGGAATAAAAATGTTGAGTAACTTATTTTTCAAATATAATATCTATGCCACTTAACTGAATATTTCTGAAATGTTATATAAAAAGAAAAATATTATAATTGAATCAAGAAAAGCATACTATTCTGAAAAAATTCAGTGGTGGATTCTTTTTCACGGTAAAGAAGGATTTTGGAAATGTTGACAACTATCCCATAATTAATAAGTTTTATATGTTCAGCTATAATTACATTGAGTTTTCAGAAAGAGAGACTAATATGAACAATATTATAGGAAAGGAATATTCTTTTTTTTTTCTAATTTTTTTTGGTGGGGAGAACAGAGTCTCAGCTCTATCACCCAGGCTGGAGTGCAGTGGTACAATCATGGTTCATCGCAGCCTTGACCTCCCAGGTTCAAGTGATCCTCCTGCCTCAGCCTCCCATGTAGCTGAGACTACAGGTCCACACCAGGCTAATTTTTAAAATTTTTTTGTAGAGACAAGGTCTCACCATGTTGTCTGGGCTGGTCTCAAACTCCTAGGGTTAAGCAATCCTCCCACCTCAGCCTCCCAAAGTGCTGGGATTACAGGCATGAGTCACCATGCCTGGCCTAGGAATATTCTTCCGAGTATATTCTATTAGGTTAACTTGCTTTAAGGCTTTGCCTTTTCTACTAGTGAAGCACTAAAACATATCCATTTTCCTTTTAATTTAAAGACACAAAGATTTTCATTGCTCTTACATGAAAAGCATTCTAAAGTGTTAGAATAAAGTATACTTCTAAAATGTGAAAAAGTTAAAGGAGATTCCTCACCTCAATTCTTAGGAGATACTGTATCTGGAAAGGGTAAACAGAAGCAAACAGTTTCCTGAAATTCTGCCAAGGCTACATGTCAACTGCCTGGCAGGAAATGCTTTGGAGGACCTAGATAAACAGACTATCATCTTTCTCTGGCTTTTTATAAAGCAAATGTACTGAGTTAAACTAGCATCATAGACACAATAAGCAGAAAAGGGCACCAAGAAATTTTAAATAATAGTCCTGTAGGATTTATGACAATTAAATAAGTGGTCTGTCTGTCACTTAACATACATGAACCTCTGCTCAACAAACATGTACTGAATACATGTCTGCTGGATTTTTGCAGTAAATTAAATCTTATCATTCCATTAATTTTCATCATGATTTTGGTGAAGATTTATCTTTTTTTTTTTTTGGTGGGGGTGGAGACAGAGTTTCACTCCTGTTGCCCAGGCTGGAGTGCAGTGGCGTGATCTTGGCTCACCACAACCTCCGCCTACTGGGTTCAAGCAATTCTCCTGCCTCAGCCTCCCAAGTAGCTGGGATTACAGGTATGTGCCACCACACCCAGCTAACTTTGTATTTTTAGTAGAGATGGGGTTTCTCCATGTTGGTCAGGCTGGTTTTGAACTCCCAACCTCAGGTGATCTTCTTACCTTGGCCTCCTAAAGTGCTGGGATTACAGGCGTGAGCCACTGCTCCCAGCCTGTGAAGATTTATCTTACAAGAAATTTTCATTTAGCAGCAGCTGTTAATATTTTAGCATTATAGAATGATAAAGCTTTCTTACATTTATATAGCGAATAAGTTTTCAAAATATTTTGCATTATCTTCATTTTTTCTAACATCTCATTTCATAAGTGCTAGCAATAATGCTTAGGCAGGTTAAACAATTTGGTTGTAGTCAAAGATTAAGTTTGCTGGGGTCCGTGTGTTTCCTGAACAAAGGAATGAACACACAAGACAACACAAACATGACAAACAAACATGGCGGCCGCCCCGAACGACACGCTCCGATTTATTTTATACCATCGTTTGTGGAATGTTACCAAGTCACAAGACACATTGTTGTTTTTCTGACCTTTCCCTGACTTACTGAATTTCCAAGATGTTTACATATAAACAAGCCCCCAGGGTCTGCTATTTGCAACTGAGGCCAGTCTTGTAGGCTCCTTTGTCCTCTCTGTTTGCAGAGGAGGAATGCCCTGCTTCGTATGCAAGAGCAGGACTTATAATATTAATGGGGGAATGCCCTGCTTCATATGCAAGAGCAGGACTTATAATATTAATGGGGGAATGCCCTGCTTCGTATGCAAGAGCATATAGTCCTCTACATTGCCCCTTTCCTTATTTAGAAGTTTGAATTTCTTTTTTTTTTTTTTTTT
>NW_012115921.1:425347-441354 GCF_000951035.1 Colobus angolensis palliatus
TTTCTGCAGCACATAAAATATCATCAATATAGTGAAAGATATAACAATCTGAAAATTCGTCTCTAACTGGTTGAAGGACTTGACCTACGAAAGTTTGAAAAATAGTTGGACAATTAAGCATACCTTGAGGAAGAACTTTCCATTGATATCTTTGAGTAGGCTGTCCATTATTATATTTGGGTCACAATCTTGGGGTTGTCTCTAAGATCAGTGAATAAGTGCCATTTTCCACTTTTCTTTTTAATGACAAACACAGGGGAATTCCATGCAGAAGTACTTTGTTCTATATGCCCCTCGGCCAATTGTTCCTTAACTAAATCTTTTAAAGCCTCAAGTTTTTCTTTAGACAATGGCCACTGTTCCACCCAAACAGGAGTTGTAGTTTTCCACTTCAATTGTAAAGTTTGAGGCTTGTGGACAGTGGCTAAGAGTTTAAAGGATTGTAGCCCATTTTGAACATCATATTTTTGGCAGCTGAAGAAATATGAGGAATGCTTAAAAAGGCACCAAATTGTTGTAAAAGATCAGGGCCCCAAAAGTTAATATTAATGAGAACAATATAAAAGCACACTTTTCCTTGTTGTCCTTTAGGTCCTACACAGCTCAGGGGCTCGACACTTTGGTAGACTATAGAAGCAGTACCTAGGCCGGATAGAGTAACCGATACTTGTTTCTTTTTCCAGTGATCAGGCCATTGAGCCAAGCATATAATAGATACATCCGCTCCTGTGTTGACTAATCCCTCAAAAAGTATCCCATTAATTTGCAATGAACATAAAGGTTTTTGATCAGAAACTAAAGTTTCCCAGAAAACAGTTTTCCCAGTACTACCGAAACCTCCTTAACGAGATACATCTCTAGATAAGAAAGGGGAAAAAAAAGCAATAAAAGCAATTGTGCAATACGTTCCCCTGCCTCTAGGTGCATAAATTGTGAGACTTGTACCATAATAAGGATTTCATCAGTAAAATCAGGATCAATAATTCCTGGGACCACCATTAACCCCCGCATAGCGCTGCTGCTTTGACCTAGTAAAAGTCCTACATGTCCCTTTGGCAAAAGACCACACACTCCAGTAGCCAACTTATATATTCCTCCATTAGGAGATAAAGTATAAGGCTGGACAATAGCTAGGTCAGCAGCGGCACTCTGCTTAGTGGCAGCATAAAGCTGAGAAACTGGGGTAGGGTAAGATTTCTTTAAGGAGGACTGAAGGTCATTCCTTGATGTTGTAAGCCACTGCTCACTGGGTACTGGGGTAGGCCTGCATTGTAGTTGTTGGGGCCCCAAGCCTGCGGGCCCCGGCTCCCAGTTCCTGAGAGGGGTAATAATACATTCCCACTTTTATCAGTTTTTGAATGGCATTCATTGGTCCAATGTCGACCCTTGCCACATTGTTTACACATACCAGATGGTAACCTTTTTTCTTTTAGAGCAGAAGAGCCTAATTTTTTCTGGCATTCCTTTTTAAAATGACCGGGTTTCCCACATTAATAGCATATATAAAGTGCCCCAGCAAACAATTGAGCATTGTAAATAGCTCCTCCAACACCTGCACAAGTCCAAATGTATTCATCTAAATCAGCTCCACTAGCTTTTAGAGCACGCAGCAATTTTTGGCACTTGGGATTAGCACTCTCAAAAGCCAGAGTATCCAAAAGAATTTTAGCAGCAGGGCCTGAACCTACAGTCTTTAATACAGCATCTTGAAGACAGGCTACAAAATCTGGATACAGCTCAGTGGCTCCTTGTAGGATCTTTACAAAAGATAAAGAAGTTTTATCCACTATTTCAACCTTAGTCCACGCTTTTATAAACAAGGCTTTAATCTGAGTGACAGCAATATCATCTAGGCCTGCCTGAGCATTAAGAGTGGCGTATTGTCCTGAACCCATAAGCTGCTCTTCAGTAGGTCCTGGGGGATTTCCAGTAGCATTTTTTCTAGCTTGTACTCTTGCTTCCTCCCACCACCAACTTTTTAATTGAAGCCATTGCGAACGATCAAGGACAGCCTGTCCCAACGTTTCCCAGTCAATAGGAATCATCATATGTTCTGAAGAGAAGGAATCGAGAAGGCCAAGAACAAACGGTGACTGAGGTCCATAATTAGAAATTGCAGCTTTCATTTGTTTCAAAAATTTAAATTGTAGGGCTGTAAAAGTCACATTCTGGCCACCGTTTGGGAACTGAGCATTGGGGCCGAAAGCAGCCCGTGTTATTGGGAATAAATTTAATTCCTCGAAATCATCTTTTTCCTTCGATTCCTTCTTTTCTCCTACAGGAGGAAAAGGCACAGAGAAAACCTGACCTGACATAGGCAAAGAGGTTGGAGGTGGAAGCAAAGGGAAATCTTTTTCAAGGTAACAGGGAAGGCTCGTGGTGGAGAGATAGCAGAAACAGGAGCAGCGGCACGTAGCAATCAATTTTAACAACTGTTGTAACATCTCTAAAATACACTGCAAATCAGAATTTCCTTCAGATGAAGGAGGCATTAGCTCTTCTTTCAATTCCTTGTCCTCAGCAACCAGGGTGTAAATATGTTTCTCTCTAGGATCATTCCTCTCTAAAGCTTCAGATGCCTCACCTCCTGTGGCAAAATCACCACGCTCTGAGTCAGTTTCAAATAACTCTAATGCCTGAGTAATGGAACTACACAAAGTCCACAAAGTCAGAGGCATCATTTGCCCTCGCTGATGAGCTCCACGCAAGACTTTAACCACTTATAACCATTCCTTTCGATTTAATTGCACTTTAGTTTGATATTGAAACCAATAACAATGTTGTTCAACATGGGCAAACAATCGTTTCAAAGTCTTATGTTCCTTAATTAACTTCTACTCCTATAGACATCAACAGTCCCTGGAGTAACCGCAAATATTCTGAGGCCAGAGAGGTGGAATTCCCCATAATTTTCCCGTGGGTCCCCCTTCATTTATTTATTTACCTGCCCGCAGTCTCCCCGCGCCTGCCCGGGGTGTTCCCCCTCCGGTTCCTTGCTCTCGTGGCGCCACGGACCCTGCTCGCTGCGCCAGATGTTGGGGTCCGTGTGTTTCCTGAACAAAGGAATGAACACACAAGACAAGACAAACATGGCAGCCGCCCCGAACAACACGCTCCGCTTTATTTTATACCATCGTTTGTGGAATGTTACCAAGTCACAAGACACATTGTTGTTTTTCTGACCTTTCCCTGACTTACTGAATTTCCAAGATGTTTACATATAAACAAGCCCCCAGGGTCTGCTATTTGCAACTGAGGCCAGTCTTGTAGGCTCCTTTGTCCTCCCTGTTTGCAGAGGAGGAATGCCCTGCTTCGTATGCAAGAGCAGGACTTATAATATTAATGGGGGAATGCCCTGCTTCATATGCAAGAGCAGGACTTATAATATTAATGGGGGAATGCCCTGCTTTGTATGCAAGAGCATATAGTCCTCTACATAAGTTAGTCAGAGAACCAGGTTAAAATCAATTTGCCTGAAACATTTGCCAGTATTTTCCCTCTGTCCCCACTACATAACAGAAAATAGATTTGAAAATCCCACTACTATTTTACTAAAATAATCCTCCTACCTCACCTTATTTTACTTTACTTAACTGCAAAAAGGATGATAATCTATGTGTTAACTGAGAAGATCTACTGTCAACCAAATAAATCTGCCTTGCATAAAGTCTACTCAGCCCTTCTGTACCTTTTTTCTCTCCACCAGCCATATGTTCTATTCAGCTCCAATCCTAACCACCCATCTTCTCTTTCTCCTTTCTCATACTAGAAGCATCCTCTGCCCCACATACCTTATGCCCAGTCTTGCCTGGTCACAAAGGGGAGCAAAACTTCCCTAATTAAAGGAATAAAGTAATATAAAAGGTGACATACCTCTCTACTTGCTATAATCTTTTCTCAAGGCACCTTAGATAACAATTTGAGCCACTTCAACCCTGAGGTCTTTCCCCATGATCCACAACAACCATCCATGACTTCCAGTATACACCCAATCTGCCCCTCCCTCCCAAATGGAATATCTTAGCCTTCATTACTACTGGGGATGAGGAGAAAAAAATAAACTTTGTGTGGAGGCCAGTTATGTTCTCTGCACAAAATGTGGAGAAGGAGGGAGCATTCTGGTGGAGTAGGAAGCCACAGGAATGTTTCTCCTCAGCTAGACAACATTTGCACCAGCAGCATCTATCTGATGTAATTATTTTCGAACTCTGGAGTCTATTGAAGGTTTGTGACTTCCAGGAAAAGGTTTGGACCTAAACTGTGGTTAATTTTGGTTAATTTTGGCTCTTAGTGTAGTAGACGCTACCCATGCCCCACCCCCATGGCAGGCAGCTGTACACATTTCCTGAAACAGCTTGCTGGAGCCAGGATGGGCAACAAGGACTTTGTCCTTCAAATGTTGGTGATCTGCGGTCTGTCTGCTGATTGCTGCTTCTGATCATAGATGTGCAGAGAAAGAGGCAGGTGGCCATTGTTGCAAGAATGAACTTGGACCCTTACCTAATGCCTATACAAAAATTAACTCAAAATGAAACAAAGACTTAAATGCAAGACCTAAAACAATAAAATTCTTAGAAGAAAACATAAGGCCAAAGCTTTAAAACATTGAATTTGGCAATCATTTCTGGGATATGACACAAAGGCACAGGCAGCAAAAGAAAAAATAGATATATTGGACTGCGTTAAGATTAAAAATTTGGGGGCACCAAAGGAAACTTTCAACAGAGTAAAAATGCAGCCCACAGAATGAGAGATATTTCCAAATCATACATCTGATAAGGGATTAACATCCAAAATATATAAAGAACTCCTAAAACTCAACAACAAAAAACAAACAACATAATTAAAAAATGGGCAGAGAACTTGAATAGCCATTTCTCAAAATAAGATATACAAATAGCCAATAACAACATGAAAAGATGCTCAACATCACTAATCATTAGGGAAATGCAAATCAAAGCTACAATGAGATACCACCTCACATCCATTAGGATGGGTACCATTAAGGAAAATGAAGGCAAAATAAAAGTAACAAACGTTGGTGAGGATATGGAGAAATTGGAACACTTGTACACTCTTGGTGGGAATATAAAGTGGTGTAGTCATTGTGGAAAACAGTATGGTGATTCTGCAAAAAGTTATAAAGAGAATTATCATTTGTTCCAGCATTTCAGTCCTGGGTATACACCCAAAAAACTGAAAGCAGAGTCTCTTTTTTTTTTTTTTTTTTGAGACGGAGTCTTGCTTTATTACCCCAACTGGTCTCAAACTCCTGGACTCAAGTGATCCGCCCGTCTCGGCCTCCCAAAGTGCTGGGATTACAGGCTTGAGCCACTGCGCCCGGCCGAAAGCAGAGTCTCAAAGAGATATTTATAAACCCATGTTCATAGCAGCATTATTTTCAATAGCTAAAATGTGGAAGCAATGAAAATGTCCATCAATGGATGAATGGATAAGCAAATATGGTATGTCCATACAACAGAATATTATTCAGCCTTAAAAAGGATGGACATTCCGCAATATACTACAACATGGATGAAACTTTACAACATTATACTAAATGAAATAAGCCAGTCACGAGACAAAAAATACTGTATGAGTCCACTTATATGAGGTACTTATAGTAGTCAAAATCATAGAGACAGAAGACAGATTCGTGGCTTCCAGGGGCTGGGAGTAGAGAAGAATAGGGAATTATTGTTTAATGAGTACAGAGTTTCAGTTTTACAAGATGAAAAGAAGTATAGAGATGGATGGTGGTGATAGTTGCACAACATTTTGAATATATTTAATATAACTGAAGTATACACTTAAAAATGCTTAGAAAAGTATATTTTATTTTATGTGTTTTTTTATTTTTTATTTTTATTTTTTGTTAAAGATTCATTCTTTTAGAGATGGGGTGTCACTATGTTGACCAGGCTGGTCTTGAACTTCTGGCCTCAAGAGATCCTCCCATCTTGGACTCCCAAAGTGCTGGAATTATAGGTATGAACCACCATGACTGGCCTATTTTATGTGTATTTTACACAATTTTAGAAATCAGAAAAAAATGTGGAGGGCATGGTATATGACTGGAAAAAGAAGTCACAAAACTGAGGGACATAAATACTTGAATGCTAACAGTATATTTTCAGTAATATAATCACAGTATAACTTATATTTCTTAAAGTAGGGTATACTTATAATTATAATCAGGTAAACTTAGTATAAACTAGAAGATATAAAATTTTCTCTAGAACTGGTATAATATTAACCCTGGAGATTTGGCTACGTACTCTACTTGTCAGAGCTTCCTGCAGTGGAAATACATTCTGGTATCAATGCACAGCAGAGGTTTAATAAATGTCCATGGAACAAATAAATCAATATTGATGGAAGGAATAAATATAAGCTTTATCCTAAAATAAAATATAAATGTAAGCCTTAAAAGAGTCCAGAATTATATTACAAAAAGGTTAGGAGGAATACAAAATTGGAAGGGAACAGGAATTAGAATATATTAGTTTTTGAAAACTGCTGGATCTGTCGGGAAATACTGTGACCTTTTCTAGGACACTAAAACTCTACACAAGGGACATTTCCAGAATGGCAGAGTGAGGAGGCTGGCAAATCATCTAACATAAAGCCACAATAAACTGTACAGGTAGTCTCTGACTTACAAAGGTTTGACTTCGGTTTTTTCAATATATGATGGTGCAAAAGCAATATACATTCAGTGGAAACCATATGTTGAATACCCACACAACCATTCTGTTTTTCACTTTCAGTACAGCATTCAATAAATTACATGAGATATTCAACACTTTACTATAAAATATGCTCTGTGTTAGATGATTTTGCCCAACTTTAGGCTAATGTGAGTATTCTGAACATGTTTAAAGTAGGCTGTGCTAAGATACAATGTTTGCAGATAGGTGTATTAAATGCATTTTTGACTTACAATATTTTCAACGTAAAATGACTTTATCAGGATGTAACTCCTTCCTAAGTCAAGGAGCATCTGTACAAAACTGTTAAAACAGTCATTTCAGGATTTTGAAAACTGAGACTGGGCTCGGTGGCTCATGCCTGTAATCCCAGCACTTTGGGAGGCCGAGGCAGGTGGATCACCTAAGGTCAGCAGTTCAAGACCAGCCTGGCCAACATGGCAAAGCCCATCTCTACAAAAAATACAAAAAAAAAAAAAAAACTAGCCAGGTGTGGTGGTGCATGCCTGTAGTCCCAGCTACTCCGGAGGCTGAGGCAGAAGAATCACTTGAACCTGGGAGGCAGAGGTTACAGTGAGCAAAGATTGCGCCACTGCACTCCAGCCTGGGCGACAGAGCACGACTCCATCTCAGAAAAACAAACTAACTAACTAACCAACCAGAGGCACATGACAAATTAAAAAGCATTTATAAAGGAAAAAAAACAAACTATTGAACCTTGGTAAGAAAAATATGAATCTATGGTATTTTGAGTTTTTCCAATTCCTACACTCCCTACCCCCAGCTCCAACATACTAGTTCTATCAGGACAGTAAAATCCATGAAAATCAGCAGCTCTGCAATGTAATTTGGTGCGTAGGACATTGTCAGAAACAAGTGATCTTGGTGGTAAATGATGGGGAAAGTCAATATCATTGCTGGTTGAAATTATAGTTTTGGTTGGGACAAGTAACAGACCAGTCAGAAATTTAACAGGCAGGGAAAAAGGTAGGGAAAAAGACAGCCATAGTGGAACCTGACACCCTGTCTGGAAGGCTGTGTACAAGTGCATGGCACATGCCCAGGACAGACCACAGTGGGCTACAGATGTTAATGGCTGAATGTGAAGCCTTGCATACATAGAAATAAAATTGGGGCAGACTTGACTGAATTCTATTTCTTTGTTCTTGTTTTTTTAGAGATAGGGTCTCACTACAGGCATGCATCACCTTGCCCAGCTAATTTCTAAAAAATTTATTGCGAAGACAGGGCCTTGCTGTGTTACCTGGGCTGGCCTCAAGCTGTTGGTCTCATGCAGTTTTCCTGTCACAGCCTCCTAAAGCACTGGGATTATAGGCATAAGCCATAGCCACATGGCCTTGACTGAACTTTAAGTGTGTTCCCTAAACCATACACAGGTTAATTAGCAAACAGTAGTAGGCTCAAGATGCTTAAGTATAATCTCTTCCCAGTTATTAGCTGACCACTAGCTATGTTGACCCAGTGGCAATTCCTAGGAATCAGACTTAAAAATAAAACCAAATTGGGCATAGCAGCACACATCTGTAGCCCCAGTTACTCAAGAGGCTGAGGAGGGACAACTGCTTGAGCGCAGGAATTCGAGTCCAGCCTGCACAACATAGTGAGACCCCATCTCGTAAAAAACAAAATAAAATAAAGTAAAATAAAATAAAAACAAGAATTAGAAAGGAAAAAATTAAGGAGAGACGTCAGTAGCTACACACTACAGGGAAGAAAGACTACAGAATCAGTCTAGTCAACTCACTAAACAAATAAACTGACAAACAACAGCAATCTCAACAATCCTTAGGTAGGGGTGGAAATCAGAATCTGGAGTTGCCATCATACATTATTTAAAATAGTGATCAGCAAACTACAGCCCATGGCCTAATTATGGCCTACTGCTTGTTTTTTAAATAAAGGTTTATTGGAAGACGTCTACTTTCATTCACTTATATATTATCTATGGCTACTTTCACATTACAACAGAGACCACATGGACTACAAAGGTTAAAATATTTTCTATCCAGTCTTTTACAGAAATAAATTGTTGACCTCTGATCTAAAATGTTCAGTTTTCAACAAAAAATTGCAAGACATACAAACAAACAAAAAGTGGGGCCCATATACAGAAAAAGGTGCAGTTAACGGAAACTTTTTCTGTAGGGGCCCAAATGTTAGACTTAGCAGACAGACTTCAAGGCAGCTGTTGTAAATATATTCAAAGAACTAAAGAAAACCAAATTTTAAAAATTAAAGGAAAGTATGGCAACAGTGACAATATAGAATACCAATAAAAAGAAATTATAAAACAAAACAAACAGAAATTATGGAGTGAAAAAAATAATTGAAATGAAAATTCACTAGAGGAGCTCAAGAGCACATTTGAGATTACAGAAAAATAATCAGTAAACTGGAAGATAGATAGATCAATAGAGATTATACAATTTGAAGAAAAAGAATGAAGAAAAATGAACAAGCCTCAGAGATTTGAGAGATACCATCAAACATACTAACATATGTGTAAGGAGAGTCCCAGAAAAAGAAGAAAAAGAGAAGGGGACAGAAAAAATGTTAAAGAAAAAATGGCTGAAAACTTGATAAATTTGAGGAAAAACAAATCTACACATCCAAGAAGATCAAAAGAACTCCAAGTACCATAAACAGAAAGAGGTCCATACCTAGAAACACCAAGGTTAAACTGTTGAAAGGCAAACACAAAGAGAAAATCTCATAAGAAGCAGAGAAAAATGGATCATCATTTACAAAGAAATCACAATCAAATTAACAGATGACTTTTTATCAGAAACAATACAGACTAAGAAAGCAGGGATCAAAGTATTTAAAGGAAAAAAATGTGCCAACTAAAAATTTTACATCCAGCAAAAATAGCCTTTAAAGGCTTTAAATGTGAAGGTGAAATAAAGACAGTTGATAAAGACTGAAAAAATTTGTTGTTGCCAGCTAGCCTTACAAGAAATATTGAAGGAAGTTGTTCAGGCTGATGGGAAGTGATTTCAGAGTTACTCAAATCTACAGAGAGGAATGTAGAACATCAGAAATAGTAAATATGTGGGTTAATATAAAGGACTCTATATTTTTTTCTCGTAACTTCTCATTTATTAATATAAAAGACTCTCATTTTTTTCTCGTAACTTTTTTAAAAGCCATAAGAGCAGATAAAGCAATAATTATAACACCATCTTGTTGGATCTGTAACATATATGAATGTAATATAACAGCACGAGAAGGGGGATATGGAGTTATATTGGAGAGAAGTAGCTATATTTTACCTAAATTAAGTTTATATCAATCAGTAGATTGTGGCCAGGCATGGTGGCTCACACCTGTAATCTCAGCACTTTAGGAGGCTGAGGTGGGTGGATTGTTTGAGCCCAGGAGTTAGAAGCCAGCCTGGGCAACATGGTGAGACACGATCTCTACAAAAAACACAAAAATTGGCTGGGCGTGGTGGCTCACGCCTGTAATCCCAACACTTTGGGAGGCCGAGGCAGGTGGATCACGAGGTCAGAAGTTCGAGACCATCCTGGTTAACATGGTGAAACCCTGTCTCTACTAAAAATACAAAAAAAAACTAGCCGGGCCTGGTGGCTGGTGCCTGTAGTCCCAGCAACTCAGGAGGCTGAGGCAGGAGAATGACGTGAACCCAGGAGGCGGAGCTTGCAGTGAGCCAAGATCGTGCCACCCCACTCCAGCCTGAGCCACAGAGTGAGACACCGCCTCAAAAAAACAATCAAACAAACAAAACAACCACAAAAATTAGCCAGGCATGTTGGTGTGTGCCCGTAGTCCCAGCTACTCAGGAGGTAGAGTTGAGGGATCACTTGAGCCCAGGAGGTGGAGGCAACAGTGAGCCACACTTGCGCCACTGCAGTCCAGCCTGGGTGGCAGAGCAAGACCCTGTCTCAAAAAAAAAAAGAAGAAAGGAAGAAGAAGAAGAAGAAGAAGAAGAGGAAGAGGAAGAGGAAGAAAGAAGTAGATTGTGACAAATAAAGATGCATTTCTAATTCCTAGAACCACCACTAAAAAAATTTTTTTTAAAGGCTGGGCGCGGCGGCCCATGCCTGTAATCCCAGCACTTTGGGAGGCCGAGGCAGGTGGATCACCTGAGGTCAGGAGTTCAAGACCAGTCTGGCCAATATGGTGAAACCCTGTCTCTACTAAAAATACAAAAAAGTTAGCCGGGTGTGGTGGTGGACACCTGTAATCCCAGCTAATTGAGCAGCTGAGGCAGGAGAATCACTTGAATCTGGGAGGCAGAGGTTGCAGTGAGCCGAGATCATGCCATTGCACTCCAGCCTAGGCAACAAGAGTGAAACCTTGGTCTCGAACTCCTGACCTCAATTGATCCACCCACCTCAGCCTCCCAAAGTGCTGGGATTATAGGCATGAGCTACCATGCCTGGCCCCTAGTTTCTTAAGGTAGAAACTTAGGTTATTGATTTGACCTATATTCTTTTCTAATATAGACATCTAAAGTTTGGCACTTCCCTCTAATCATAGTTTTAGCTGCCTCTCATACATTTTGATATATCATGTTTTTGTTTCCATTCAGTTCAAAACATTTCCTAGTTTCCCTTGTGATTTAGTCTATAACCCATGGATTACTTACACATGTGTTGTTTAATTTGCAAATATTTGCAGATTCCCCAAATTTTCTATTGTTGATTTCTAATTTAATTATATTGTGGGTAGAGAACATAACTGGTATGATTTCAGTCCTCTTAAATTCATTGAGACTTGTTTTATAATCTAGTAATGGTCTGTTTTGGAGAATGCTCTGGGGGTATTTGACAAGAATGTGTATTGTGCTGTTGTTGGATGGAGTTTCCTATAGGTGTCAAGGTGGCTGACAGTATCGTTTAGCCTTCTATGTCTTTGCTGATTTTCTGTTTGTTCTATCAGTTATTAAGACTGAGGTATTGGGCTGGGGGTGGTGGCTCATTCCTGTAATCCCAGAACTTTGGGAGGTTGAGGCAGGCGAATCATGAGGTCAGGAGTTCAAGACCAACCTGATCAACACAGTGAAACCCTGTCTCTATTAAAAATACAAAAATTAGCCGGGCGTGGTGGCACGCACCTGTAATCCCAGCTACTCAGGAGGCTGAGGCAGGAGAACTGCTTGAACCCAGGAGGCAGAGGTTGCAATGAGCTGAGATCATGCCACTGCACTCCAGCGTAGGTGACAGAGTGAGACTCCGTCTCAAAAAAAAAAAAAAAAAAAAAGTGAGGTACTGAAGTCTCCAATTACCACTGTTGAATTTTCTATTTCTTGCTTGAATTTTGTCAGTTTTTGCTTTGGTATTTTGAAGCTGTGTTGTTAGGGTCATGTACATTTGCAAGTGCTATATCTTCCAGATGTAATAATTTGTCATTTTTATGATTCTGATATGCCCCACTTTGTCTAGTGATATTTCTTGTCTTCAAGTCTATTTTGTCTGATGTTAATACATTTACCTCAGTAATCTTTTTTTGGCAAGGGGAGACGCTTAAAGCAACACAGGTTTATTATTTTAAGGTTCTGGAGGTCAGATATCTGAAATGGTTTTCACTGGACTACAATCAAGGTATCTGCAGGATTCTGTTTCTTTACTCCAGCAATAATATGTTTATAGTTTACATAGCATATCTTTTTCCAATCTTTGACTTTCAACTTATTTATGTGTTTGACTATAAGTTGTGTTTCTTGGAGACAGTTATCTCTTGCAATCCAATCTGACAATCTCTGCTTACAGAATGGGCTGTTGAGACCATTCACATTTAACACTATTATCGATATGGTTGAATTTACATTTGATTGCAGTGACATGATCTCGGTTCCCTACAACCTCCACCTCCCAGGTTCAAGCGATTCTCCTGCCTCAGCCACCCGAGTAGCTGGGACTACAGGCATGCACCACCACACCCAGCTAATTTTTGTATTTTTAGTAGAGACGGGGTTTCACCATGTTGGCCAGGATGGTCTCGATCTCTTAACCTCATAATCTGCCCACCTCGGCTTCCCAAAGTGCTGGGATTACAGGCATGAGCCACCATGCCTGGCCATCTGTATTTTTAAAGGTTTTATTTATCTATTTATTTTTTGAGACAGAGTTTCACTCCAGCATAGGCCAACATGGTGAAACCCTGTCTCTACTAAATATAGAGAGGCTACTTATATTGTAGCCTTATATTGTAGGTGGTGGCATAGCCCCAAACCAGAAATACTTCAAATGACCATCAACCAGTAAATGGATAAACAAAATGTAATATATTCATATAATGGAATAGTATTCAGTCATAAAAAAGAATGAAATACTGATACATGCTATGACATGTGTGAGCCTCAAAGACGCGAAACCTCCGTCTCAAAAAAAAAAAAAAAAAAAAGAAGGTCACATATTATCAGATTCCATCTATATAAATTTTCCAGAAAAGGCAAATTCATAGAGACAGCAAGCAGAACAGTGGTCACCTAGGTCCAGAGGCAGGAGCTGAGAACTGACTGCATATGGTGTACACTAGAGATTTTTCTCAGGTAATGACAATGTTCCAAAACTGCATTTTGGTGATGTTGACAACTCTGTAAATTTACAAAAAATATTGAAGTATACAGTTAAAACAGGTAAATTTTATCATATGTACATTATACCTCAATAAAGAAGTCTTTTGAAAAAAAAAGCTACATGAATTTCAACTGTTTTCCAAATACTATTCATTTAAGAAATATCTTCCAAAACTATTCCTTTAATCTCTGACTTTTAAAAATGACAAGATTTTAATCATTCCTGTTCTGCAACCAATTTTTCAACTCCCAGTAAATTTTAAACAGATTATGAAAGTTAATTCTCAGAAGTTTGATTCATTTTCTTTAATCTACATCATCAAGATGACAATTTTGATAATGAATTCCTTCATTCCCCAATAACCCAATGAGTTCATGTAATTAGGCAAAATGAATGATCTAATGACTCAGACTGTAATACTATTTTACAAAGCTGTGATGATTCCAAAGCTCTTAAGTCTGCTGGAGAAATAACAATACCATTTGTCAAATAAAATGATTTATACAGTTTCTGGTATGTACAGTATAAATCACTGTCTAACTCTGGCACAGTACCCACTTCTGCATCCTGGGTTTTTAACCCTTTTTGGCCCCCTTCACATAAAGAAAAGGGATTTACATTGCTCTTCACTGGACTTGATTTTTCTCCCCAAAAAGTCCCAAATACAGCACCAGTCTCTTTCCCCATTTCACAATTAAAGACCTCTTCCAATGCATCTACTCCAAAACATAGAAGCCTGACAACTAACTTTCATCTGTTCTCCATAGTGAATTGACCCTTGTGAAGATAGAGGTCATTAAAAACTCATACCAATAGTTTATTTTTCTGTCAATACTGACAGTCTGTTTCTCTGTTGACCAGGCACATTCCTAATTAGTTGCCCTCTCTCCATTTACAATTCCATTTTCAATTCTCACCAGTGGCTTTCATTTGGTGTGGGCTATATTTGATCCACAAGGGGCCTGATGGTAGGTCATGTTCTATCATTATTCCCAGTCAATCTTAAAAAAGATTAAAAAAAGGGTCTCTCAAGTCTCTCAATCTGTGGTTTACAGAATGAATCTTTAAAATTATAAATATACACATATAAAAATATATTTACAAGTAGAAAAATAAAAACAAATGCAAAGATTTAATTTAGAGTCTTCTGGCTTCAGTCTCATTCCAAGCGTTTTCTTTCCCATACATTTCTAAATGTTAAATTCTGAGAACATGTAGTTACAAATGAATATTCATTACATTCATTAAAGTGCATGTACACAGGTGGTTTTTAAATAGAAAAGCCAATCCTTTTTTTTTTTTCTTAAGATAGTGTCTTACTCTGTTGCCCTGGCTGGAGGGCAGTGGCATGATAATAGCTCACTGCAGCCTCAATACCCTGGGCTCAAGCAATCCTCCCATCTCAACCTCCCGAGTAGCTGGGACTACAGGTGTGAGCCACCATGCCAGACTAATTTTTTAATTTTTAAAAAAATAGAGACAGCGGTCTCACTATGTTGCCCAGGCTGGTATCAAACTCCTGGCCTCAAGTAACCCTTCCACCTCAACCTCCTGAACTTCTGGGATTACAGGTGTGAGCCACCACAAAGCCACCTGTTTATCTGGGCTAACAGAAATCTATTTAACTTAAAAATTAAATCAGAGTAATTTCAACAAATGTCTATTGAACACCCCCTCCCTACTTAGCGGGCCCTGGAATGTTTAGGGACAAATAAGGAACAGCTTCTGCCTTCAAGGAGTTGAAAGGCTGTTGGGAGAGAATAAACCATAACTACACATAATATAAATTAGATTGGAAAAGTACATACACAAAAATTTTTTTAAGGCTATGGCAACAGAGGTGGCAACTGGGAACCACTGGGAAAGGTTTCAAAGAGTGACCTGACAAAAAGAAAGTAGTGCCTCAACTGGAATGCCTAAAATAGAATAGGGAAGAGAGACAAATGAGATGAGGTGTGGCTATGATACTGGGTAAGTGAGAGCATATTTTGGGAGACCAGGCTAAAGCTTAAGATAATACTACCTAATATTTATTGAGCACTTACTATGTACCAGGTACTATTAATGCACTTTATATATATTAACTTGCTTGATACTCAGAAAACCCTGTGAGGAATGTGCTAAAACCTTGAAATCCATAAAAAATAAAGAGGACCAAATTTTGTCCCACTCCAGCCACACTTATTGTAAACGCAGTTAACAGGTCTCTCATCTACCTCTTCTCTCACTAATTCCTAGGTCATCCTTCAAGGCCTAGCTTGAAAACTACATTCTCTGCAAAATCTTTCTTGATCCTCCCAGCTGAACACAGTCTCCTAAGCTTGATAGCATTTTTATCTGTGTCAATCTTATGGCATGTCCGAATATTTTGTTCTTGGCATTATAGATTTTATGTGCATTCTTTCCTCTTTTTTATTCTCCGTTAGTCTGATCCACATTCTGTTCCCCACAACTCCTAGGGCAGTGCCTGGCACATACTAATGCTAGCTAAGTCTATGGAACACTTTGTCTTTGCAGGGCACTGTGCTAAGCATTTTACAGGAATTATCTCACAAAATCCTTATGGCAACCCAATTCACACCCTCAAGGGCTGTTTTCAGTCCCTACTGTGACAGACAAAATAGTAAATACTAGGGCGGGCGCGGTAGCTCAAGCCTGTAATCCCAGCACTTTGGGAGGCCGAGGCGGGTGGATCACGAGGTCAGGAGATCGAGACCATCCTGGCTAACAC
>NW_012115921.1:442319-443800 GCF_000951035.1 Colobus angolensis palliatus
GGAGAAGAGGGAGGAGGAGGAGGAAGAGGAAGAGGAAGAAGAAATGGAAAAAAAAAAAGAAAAGACGGCAGAGCCAGAATTCAAACCAGCTTTCCAGAGTGGATATACAGGACCCCATGCACGTATAACCACTATGTGCTAAAGGAGGCACTTGATGAACCTTTATTGAATAAAGGAATTATTGGAATACCACTAAAATGAAAATTCATCTCAAGGATAACGAAGGGTTTCACTCACTGTCATTCTTTTTTATGAGGGGAAAGCAGAAAATTTGCACAAATTAAATAGCACAGACGGAGGTGGTATTTGTCTCCTACTACTCACCTGGTACCTCATAATTGCTCATCAAGCCATCTGTTGAGACTAGGTGACGATGAGGGTTTCTTTCTTTGCTTTTTCATGAACCACAGAGGAGACTTAAAGGAGGATTTCTTTGTGTCTCTTAAAGTGACCCCCACTGAGTGTGTCCTTCAAAGGGGACCTTCCTAAGCATCAGCGCTTTGCTGTGCGCTGGGTGGTGCGGCTGAGTCACTAATTAGCAGTGAGAGCCTGTGTTGTATCTCCTATCAAATAACCAGCGGAGTGGAGTGACAGGTCCTCACTTAAACATGGTTTAAGTAAGCATTCACAGTTCCTTACTTAAACATGATGCAGCCTTCCTGAAAGATGGAATCAGACCCCGGGAGAACAGGTCTCCAAAAATGTGTGAATCCGTACTTAACCCTGGAGGGGCGAGAAAGCTGCAGTAAGGGATTATAAAAGACCCTACAACTCCTCAGGCGCCCTCTGCCCCGGGGGCCAGGAATATCTGCAGACAACCCCGCCTCCGTCTCGCCTCCATCCCGAGCTGTTCCCTTCTCCAAAGGCCACCTTGGCAGCCACACAGTTTGACCTAATCACCTCCTCAAACAAAAGTAGCGACACCCCAAAATGTAGACCAAGCAGAAAGAGGCGCTGGAGGCACTTGCCTTATTCCCCATGATGTTTTTGAGTCGGAGTCTCGCTCTGTCGCCCAGGCTGGAGTGCAGTGGCGCGATCTCGTCTCACTGCAACCTCCAATTCCCGGGTTCAAGCGATCCTCCCACCTCGACCCTCCCGAGTAGCTGGGACTATAGATGCGCGCCACCACTCCTCCTACTGTGTGTGTGTGTGTGAGTGGACACAGGTTCTCGCTGTGTTGCCTACCTAGCTGGTACCCCATAACCACTCCTGGTTAGAGTGTGTGTGTGTGTGTGTGTGTGTGTGTGTGTGTGTGTGGACACGGGTTCTCGCGATGTTGCCTACCTAGCTGGTACCCCATAATTTTTTAGCCCAACAAGAGACCGCCTGCCTTTATACTCCAGGTCCATCAAGTTAAGCAGCGCAGTAGCCCTCTAAGGGCCAGCCCCACACCCAGGGGTTCCTCTGACAGCGCGGACAGATGTCCTGGGAGGCTGGCTCAACGCGGTCCCCAGCCCCCGGCCCCCGGCTCCCGGCTGCCA
>NW_012115921.1:443970-482605 GCF_000951035.1 Colobus angolensis palliatus
TAAGTAGCGGAAGGGGCAGACGGAAATGGAAGGGGTGGGCGCGCTAGGCCTAGTCCTGGCTAGGCTCCAGCTGGAGTTTGCGCTGGGGGCGGACCCGCCTCTCCCGCCTTCCGCCACTGCGCCGGCGCCGCCGGGAACGCCAGGCGTGGTCCCGCTGCCTAGGATAGCGCTGTGCGCATGCGCCTTGACGAGTGAGCCGGGTGAGGAGCTTCCCTAAGTAGCGGAAGGGGCAGACGGAAATGGAAGGGGTGGGCGCGCTAGGCCTAGTCCTGGCTAGGCTCCAGCTGGAGTTTGCGCTGGGGGCGGACCAGGAGCGGTGGTCTCCAGGGAGGTCGAGGCTGGGGCTCCCACCCGGATTTGGAGCAGGGTTGAGGCGGCCCAGCTGACCCCTCGGCGTTTGTACGTTATGTGCCCACTCAGGGAGCCATGGACAACTGTTTGGCGGCCGCAGCGCTGAATGGGGTGGACCGACGTTCCCTGCAGCGCTCAGCAAGGCTGGCTCTAGAAGTGCTGGAGCGGGCCAAGAGGAGGGCGGTGGACTGGCATGCCCTGGAGCATCCCAAAGGCTGCATGGGGGTCCTTGCCCGGGAGGCGCCCCACCTAGAGAGACAGCCGGCAGCCGGCCCGCAGCGCGTTTTCCCGGGAGAGGTGAGGGTCGCCGTGCCGGGGACCGCCCCAGTCATTCGCACCGCGGTAGCCCGCTGGGAGCCAGGGGCGCGCAGCGCAGAAGCACCTGAGGAAACCTCCCCTTAGCGGAAGCTGGAAAGGATCAGAACAATGAATGGAAAAGTCGTTTCAAAACTCTTTACATTTGACAGGTTCTTGTTGGGTAGCTGTAGAATAACGGTAGTGGTCAGCCCTGGTTGGTTACTTAAAAAAAAAAAAAAAAGGGCCGGGCGCGGTGGCTCACGCCTGTAATCCCAGAACTTTGGGAGGCCGAGGCGGCGGATCACCTGAGGTCGGGGGTTCGAGACCGCCTGACCAACGTGGAGAAACCCCGTCTCTACTAAAAATACAAAATTAGCCGGGCATGATGGCGCATTCCTGTAATCCCAGGTACTAGGCAGGCTGAAGCAGGAGAATCGCTTGAATCCGGAAGGCGGAGGTTTAGCCATTGCACTCCAGCCTGGGCAACAAGAGCGAAACCTCCGTCTCAAAAAAAAAAAAAAAAAAAATTCTTACAGCTGTCATCTGATGATAGAGGAAAGCCTGGAAAGCCTGCAAACCTATCTCTTAGGTCCTGGATAAATTGCATGTCTATCTTTTAGAGTTGGAATTCTTTCTCAGTAACATCGTTCTTTCTGACATAAACTTGCAGAGCCTTTCAAAAAGTAAAAAGGAGGCTATTTCCGAAATGGCTTTATCCTCCAGTAGGGAATCCTAGATCTAACCTGTGACGTGCCATTTATTCAAATAGAGAGAAGAGAGACCCCCAACCCTTAGTGCTTCCTTCAGAACAATGGCTGAATTCATGGACTATACTTCAAGTCAGTGTGGGGTAAGTTGGTGTGAACCAAAGCTATGTCCCATCACCTGCTGATGGCCACAATGGGGATCTTTCTGGAATTTAGGGAGAATCTGGAGACTACCTGTTTCTCCTGCCCAGCCTTCATGGTCAGATTGTAAACAGTCAAGGACTTAAACCAGGGGGTAAATCCAAGTTAGAATTCACTCAACAAATGTTTATTGAATGCCTAACTCTGTAGTTGACAATATAGCTATGAAAAGTCAAAAAAGGTCTTCTGCCCTCAGTGATCTTTCAGTCTAGTGGGGGGAAAAATAGCTTATTTGCTGAATTCCATAGCAAGTAAGTTAAATATTAGGGTTTATTTATCTATTTTAATTTAATTTTATTTATTTATTTTTTGAGACAGAGTCTTGCTCTGTCACCCAGGCTGGAGTGCAGTGGCGCAGTCTCGGCTCACTTCAAGCTCCACGTCCTGGGTTCATGCCATTCTCCTGCCTTACCCTTCCTAGTAGCTGGGACTGCAGGCGCCTGCCACCATGTCCAGCAAATTTTTTTTTTTTTTGTAAGTTTTAGTAGAGGCGAGGTTTCACTGTGTTAGCCAGGATGGTCTCGATCTCCTGACCTCATGCTCTGCCCGCCTTGGCCTCCCAAGGTGCTGGGATTACAGTTGTGAGCCACTGCGCCCGGCCTTTTTTTTTTTAATTGAGACAGTCTCACTCCATCACCCAGGCTGGAGTGCAGTGGCTCAGTCTTGGCTTACTGCAACCCCTGCCTCCTGGCCTCCTGTTTCAAGCAATTTTCCTGTCTCAGCTTCCCCAGTAGCTGGGACTACAGGCGTGTGCCACCATGCCTGGCTAATTTTTGTATTTTTAGTAGAGACAGGGCTTCACCATGTTGGCCAGGCTGCTCTCAAACCCCTCTCCTCAAGTGATCTGCACACCTTGGCCTCCCAAAGTGTTAGGATTACAGGCATGAGCCACCATAACCAGCCAAATCATATTTCGATACTCGGGGAAGGTTGAAGGCAGGCCAGAAAACATTCAAGGAAATTACCTGCATGGAAGGTGCTGTCTTCTAGGAATTACAGCAGACTCTGGCCTCATGCAGCCTTAACACTTCGTGAGTCCTACATGGTTATAAGGAGGCTGATCCACAAGGGAGATGGAAGAGAATACCTTGTTTCTGCCGTGCTTTTCAGTTTCATATGTTAAGATCTCAAAAAACTAATCTTTCTACATCTTTTGTAAGAATCCCTGACTCCAAGAATAGGACTCCAACTAGTGAGGAATAGTTCAGGGAATATTTTTATCTTATTTGTATTGTTCAGTGGTTTTAGAAAAATCAATAGCTTCATCTCTACTATAAAGTGATTAAACACTTGGTTCATGGTTCAGTAAAAGCAATAATATTTGTCTTTGGTTTAAGGTTTAGCAAATTGCTGTTCTTCATTTTGGTTTTCTGTTCATGCTTCAGTTCAAGTCTCTGTTATGAAATGGAGCCTCAGAACCCCTTGGCTTTCTAGAGATAGAATTAAGAATTGTGTACTGGGTTTGCCTCCACAGTTTGAAGTAGCTACTAAAACACATCTTTTGGTCTGTGTCCTCAAGTGCTTTCCCCAGCTTCTCATTCTTCTGGTCACATGTGTTTTAAACAGTGTCCCTACCCTGTGTTCAAAACAAGCAGGGCTGTGGTGTCCTCATCATTAGTCATTATCAAGGGCAAGTCTAAGGCTAACTTTGAGGGGGAGGAAGGAAGCAGACAAGAGAAATGTAACTGTTTTCCGATCTTTTGGAAGATTCTTCATAGATTAGAGACTTCTCCCTCCACTCCTCTGTGCACGGGAAGCACAGAGAAAGGGGCTGCAGAGCTCTTGGGTTTATGTTTCATTTCCTGCTGTGTTTCTAAATTTCAAGAAAATGTACCTGTCTCTTCCTGTGTCCTTGTCTGAGACTTAAGACAATAAACATGGAACTGTTCATCCACATTTTTTAGAGGAGGAAATGAAAGGTTATGTGCATTGGACATGGCAAAGATGTGAAATTTGTTTAACCTGGCAGAGAGCATGGTCCTGCCCACCTTAGTTAGCCAGCGTTCTTGCCCTACAGAGGCAGCAGGTGGCAGCACGAGGATGCCAAATGCATTTCTTTCTCTGCAGCCACTTTGGGTGGGCTACGGTTTGTTGCATGACTTCAGAGGCCTGTCAAGAGGGCAGGTAATTCACCTTTGCTCTCTTGCCTCCCTCCTTAACAGTACTTTGCCCAAATATCAGGGTTTATTGAAAATTTGACAAGACAATTTGGTTAGCTAACATCTTTGACATTGCTTCTCTAGAAATATTGTTCATCTGTGCCAGAGGAAGGAGGGGCAACCCATGTCTATCGTTATCACAGAGGCAAGTCGAAGCTGCACATGTGCTCGGACATAGGGAATGGTCAGGTAAGTGTACTCAACTGTCCGGCACCATGCCTTCAGTCTACCAAGATATGACACCCTATATTTAAGAGCCCTTGCTAGACTTTGTGTTACTGGATGCCAGTGTGACTTGGCATTACAGGGCTTAACAGAAATGTATAAATTCATAACCTTAGAGAACTTACAGCAATGAACATGAAATAGGAGGTTGTCAAAAATATAAGATTGATGCTACTGTAGGATCTTTAGGTGAACCTGCAGTCCTGGGCCATGGGATTCTCGGCCACGTTTAAAGAAAAGAGCTTCCAAGCCTGGAACATGTTGCATGCAATGATCGCCCCTGTGACTATCCCCTGCACTCTATTCTGGGCAACATAGACCCTTTCTGTATTTTTTTTAAAAAAGAGCTTCAAATATCCTCTTCGACATCTAGGGATAGGATTTTTTTTTTTTTTTTTTTTGAGACAGGGTCTTACTCTGTCACCCAGGCTAGAGTGCAGTGGAGCAATCATGGCTTACTACAGCCTTGACTTCCTGGGCTCAGGTGATCCTCCCACCTCAGCCTCCCAAGTAGCTGGGACTACAGGTGCATGCCACCACACCCAGCTAATTTTTAATGTTTTTAATAGAGACGGGGTTTTGCCATGTTGCCCAGGCTGGGGGAAAAGATTTTTAATAATTACATTTTTTAATTAATTATCACTGTAAGGTGATAACTGTCATGTCTTTGGTAATTTTTTATTTTATTTTATTTTATTTTGAGAAGGAGTCTCACTGTCACCCAACGTGGAGTGCAGTGGTACAATCGTGGCTCACTGCAACCTCTGCCTCCCAGGTTCATGCCATTCTCCTGCCTCAGCCTCCCGAGTAGCTGGGACTACAGGTGCCTGCCACCACGCCCAGCTAATTTTTTGTATTTTTAGTGGAGACAGGCTTCCACCGTGTTAGCCAGGATGGTCTTGATCTCCTGACTTTGTGATCTGCCCACCTCGGCCTCCCAAAGGTGCTGGGATTACAGGCATGAGCCACCACGTCCAGCCCATTTTTGTATTTTTAATAGAGACAGAGTTTCATTGTGTTGGCCAGGCTGGTCTCGAACTCTTGATCTCAGGTGATCTGCCTGCCTCAGCCTCCCAAAGTGCTGGGATTACAGGCATCAGCCACCGTGCCTGGCCCATGTCTTTCATAATTTTTAAAAAGAAAGTACAAGGGAAGTGTGCTGACGGGGGTCTCGTTTAACAAAATACTTTTTTGTAAAGGTAGTAACAATTACGGGCCGCTCACTACAAACTTACCTTTTACCACATGTCATTCTGGGGAAGCCAAAGATTCTGTTTATTGAACTGATTCAAAGGAGGAAGTGGTGGTGGTGGTTTCTGAGGAGACTAGATTTTTGCTTTTGTTTTAAACTACCTGCTTGTACTCAAAGATAGCAAACTGAAGTCCAGAGTCGATTCCGGAGTCTAAGTTGGATTCTTGACTTCTTTGGTCTGTCAGCTATTTTGGGGTGTTAGAGGGAGGAAGTTTAGGACAAGGATGGGAGAGTGGACACAGGGACATGAGCAAGGGCTGAGTATACACTTGAAGCACCTCCCACATGCCTCCCCTGGCCTGGGAGGTGAGTAGTGGTGCCAGAGCTTGAGTCCTGAGCACCCTTTTCTGGCCTAGCCTGAACTCTCACCTAAGTGCACCTGACCCTAAAGGGTGCACTTAGGTACATGTGGGGAAGAGTCATTCCCAACTCTCCTTTTAAAATGTAAGTTCCCTCTAAGGGAAATTGGCTTTATCAGTCAGCCTGTTGCCTTCTAGGACCACCCCTACTCCTAGAAGAAGCACAGAAGAGAATGTATTGAGAGCCTAAGTGTCACTTTTGCATTTTAAATTTTCCCTGCAATCCAAGAGTCCCATGTTACAGACTGGAAAACCAAGGCTCAAAAGAAGTTAATCTCTCTTAGTAAATAGCAGAGATAGGACTTAAACTCAGGTGTGTCCGATTCCAAAGCCCATGTAAGAATGAAAATTAAAATAAACATCTGACTAAAAATACCTTACAGAATTCACTTAAAAATGCCTTGATGACTTAGATGACAACTTAGAAAAAGCTGACAGAACGATTACTAACTCCTCATAAGGTAGAAGAAAACTTCTCTTTACAATCCAAAAGTGAAAGTTTGGGCACAAATCAGTGTTCTACTTGTCTCTTCAGAGAAAAGACGGAAAAAAGACATCCCTTGGTCCTGGAGGCATCTATCAAATATCAGAGTATGCTCCAGAGGCATCCCAGCCTGTGAGTACGGAACTGCTTACGCACTGGGTTTCACCACTGTTACAACTCCATGAACCAGTTGACATGGTTCTTAGAGGGCTATTTGAATTGGGTCCATAGTATTTTTAAGTTGAGATGTTCTTACACTTAAGAAGGGTGCACAAAATTTTGGTTCAGTGTAAAATTGGGTTTTCTTGGTATTCTTCCTTCACTCGAAGCTTCAGGGATACTCTTTGTGCCTGAACTCATAGTTGTGGTTGGAAAGAATGTGAAGTATTCACATCTCAGTTCCTACAGCTCAGCTGGGCTGGCACTGGGTCCTGCTGGAATTCCACCATCTGTTCAAGCAGCAGGAGGGGCACGATCCTCCTGCTAACAAAGTGAAAAGCATTGCTGAAATTCTGAAACATACACATTTGGTGAGATCAGGTTACACAACATTTGAAGGCATTTGTTCTCATTTTCCACAAATGTTTCTCTGTAAAAACATATAATGAGTTTTTCATTTTTAGGATAAAGTACTCATTAGTTCATGAAGCCAGGGGATCCTTTTTGGAACTTGGAAGGGCTAGAATTCTGAGGAAAGGAACTTCATTCAGCATGGTGCCACAATACATTTCTTACTTTTGTTTGTATACAGTTTGCTACTAGTCAGGATTTGGAGTGTACTAGAGTTATTAACAATTCAGAATATTCTGTTTCTAGTACAAATATAATTTGTTAAGGCTTAGACGCCTCTCAACACTTGCTGACTTTTGGTAATACTGATGTTCCACAGTGTTGGAGTTCTACAACCACATGCCAACCTTACCTCTATGTCTCCTTGTGTGCAAATGAAGCATCCTTGGCTTTCTGCAATTCTGATACAACCATATTTTCTAAAAGTGACTTCTATTTACATGATTGACAACCAATAAATAGTTAATGACATTGTTATACACATTTACATCAGTTAAAGGATTATAGACTTCCAATTTTGCAGTAACTAGACAGGCATGCAAGAATACAACATTAAACAGCTTTGGAAAAAATTGGCTTCAAATCCATCTGCAAGGTAGGAGGAATAGAGGAAATTTCATAAAAATGTAAACATGATCATTTATTCCTCTGAGTGCAATTTGCTGGCCAGTAGTTTGGCTTTTCCTGTGTGTGGTAGTGGAATCGACAGCTTTTGCCTGTGGCCCCTTCTCAGCATTAAGCAAACATGTAATGGCATCCCAGCTGTCAATCTGGCCCTTCATTACAGGCTCTTTTCTGGTTTGTGACTTTGTCCTTTTGTTATTTGAACCGAGACCCATCCCCTGTCTGCACACCTGATGTAACCTGCCTCCCAGCCATGAGTGAAGTCTACCCTTGGAAGACTGATTGTACTCGGTTTGGCTCTAAATAAAAATCTTTCCATTAACTCTGGCTTCCAATGTTTTGTACTCTGGGAGAACCAGTCCTCCAAGGGAGAGTTTTGTCAGCCTGGTGAATTGCTGCTTCAGTGACAAAATGGAATCCACTCAAATTGTTCTGAGCTTTAGGACAAAAGAAATGCCTATCATCTTCCTAATAGTGAACTTAGCAAACAGTTTAAAAAACAGTTTAAAAGAATGGCTCTCATCACTCCCGATTACCTTGCCATTACTGCTCATCTGTGCTAAGTGCCACTGTCTACTTCTGATCCCCAAAACAGTGGCCTCTAGCCTTTCCCTCTGCCTAACTCCAAGTAGAGTGTTCTTTTTATAATCCTTCATGTTCCTGTAACACTTTAGCATTTACAGAGCATTTTCTGCATGCTTATTTTGAGGTATTATCACAGTTCTAGAAATAAGGAAAGGCTGAGACCTACCAAAATGACAGTGTTGTATGTGAGCAGGCTGAGCCTTGAAAGCAGGACCTGTCTCCCACATTAGCACTTCATTCCATCACACCTCTGCATGCATAGGTAGCCTGCTGGGGGGCCATGGTGGCAGTGGGGTATAAAATCTCTAAACTGCTAATATCCTCTTTTCCTTCTAGGCTGAGAACATCTCTAAGGACCTCTACATAGAAGTATATCCAGGGACCTATTCTGTCACTGTGGGCTCAAATGACTTAACCAAGAAGACTCATGTGGTAGCAGTTGATTCTGGACAAAGTGTGGACCTGGTCTTCCCTGTGTGATGTTGACCATCACTGCCTTCACATCACCTTTTTTTAAGTAGTAAGAATAAAGCCACTATATGATTCTCTTGATAGCTATACATTAATCCTGTTTTTAATGCTGACTGGGTCAGCCTTCCCAGGAACTGGAGTCTGTCCCTTTCAGTGCCTTTTGTAACTTGAGGGTGTAGAAGTCCTCCATGCTTGTTTGCCTGAAAGTAATATGATTCGCTTTCTGAACAGGTTTTACTGCTTGCTTTCCAAGTAGAGGTTAATTATGATAATAAAGAGACTGGAAATGAAGAGAATTCATTTTTATTAAGAGGTAAAACAAAATGTCACTCATGTACAACTGTAGGCTTTATGGAAAGGTGGCAGAGTGGCTGTGGACACTTTTGCCCAAAGCAGGCTGACCCTCTCTTCCATGGAAGAGGCATCTTAAAGCAGTCTCACCAGGGCCCTGGCAGGGACCCCCAGGGAGGGACCCCCACACTCCTATGTCCCTCACAACAGGTGCCTTCCTGCTGCTTGTCTGCAGGGAGGTCTTCGTGGGGTGGTGATACTGCTGGTTATTTGACTGTTACCTGTGGCCTGTCCTCTGCCTCCTTCCGTTGAAGGCTTTGTCAGCCACTCTGTATAACTCTCCTCAAGTTATAAATGTTTATTCTTTACCTATAAAAGGGGAAAAAATCCATAGATTGTTATGCTGACTGTAATTTGAAGAATCAAGTCACTGATTTTAAAAAGTCATTGATGTGCTGAGTGTGGTGGCTCATACCTGTAATCCCAACGTTTTGGGAAGTTAAGGCAGGAGAATCACTTGAGCCCAGTAATCAAGACCAGCCTGGGCAACACAATGAGACCCTATCTCTACAAAAAGTAAAAAGTTTAGTCAGGTGTGGTGGCATGTGCCTAGCTACTCAGGTCCTAGCTACTCAGGAGACTCAGATGGGAGGCTCACTTCAGCCCAGGAGTTCAAGGCTATAGTGAGCCATGATTACGCCACTGTGTTCCAGCCTGAGTGACAGAGTGAGATCCTGTCTCAAAAAAAAAATATCATTGCTGTGTCCCAAATGTCTTGAAGCTGCCACAGCAGTACTGTGACATCTCCCAGTTTCATTGCCTGGTTCTCTCATTTTGAACACAAACCTTTCCACCTTTCCTTGGGAAAGGTGCTAGTATTTTATATGATGGAAATGAAGTTTTAAGTAGAGCTATATTACCATTCTTAGTGAGGAATAGACTCCATATTCAGAGGGCCTAATAAAGCAGACCCCTACCCAATACCATAGAACAGAGGGCCATTTAAATGGGGATCCTTGCACCCCCAAGAAGCCTGTGATTAAATTCATAGGTTCCATAAGCCTTCTGAAATTACATGCAAAATTGAGGGTATGTGCATTTTTCTGGGACAAGGGGTCATAGGTTTTTTTTTTTTTTTTTTTTTGAGACAGAGTCTTGCTCTGTCGCCCAGGCTGGAGTGCAGTGGCCGGATCTCAGCTCACTGCAAGCTCCGCCTCCCGGGTTTACGCCATTCTCCTGCCTCAGCCTCCGGAGTAGCTGGGACTACAGGCGCCCGCCACCTCGCCCGGCTAGTTTTTTGTATTTTTAGTAGAGACGGGGTTTCACCGTGTTAGCCAGGATGGTCTCGATCTCCTGACCTCGTGATCCGCCCGTCTCGGCCTCCCAAAGTGCTGGGATTACAGGCTTGAGCCACCGCGCCCGGCCGGTCATAGGTTTTACTGTTCTCAAAGGGGATGTGACCCAAAAGGTCTAAGACCCATGTGAGAAGTCCTTAGGAAGCCCCTTTCCAGCCATTCTGCTTTACCTAGATCCTCAGGGCTCTTAGTCTAAGGGGAATTCTTGTTCCACGGACCTATTGCAAGGCTCTGACCCTGCTTTCTGTGTTCAGCTTCCCCTGGCGGGGTCTGCAGTGGCTTCGTGTTGGTTGCCTTCAAGACCAGCTCTGTGGTAGTCCCCACTACTACAGTTTGTGCTCTCTGCTGTTTGTGATCCTTTTCTTCTTTCCAGATGTTGGAATATCTTGTTCCTAAACCCAAAAGTCAATTACTTAGGTTGAATATGCCACCATTTTGATGGGATAAGTACAACTAAAACAAGGATCACTGAAGTATCTGTAAGCTCACAGCATTGTTTTCTTTTCATTTATTATGTATTTGAGACAGGGTCTTGCTATATCACCCAGGCTGGAATGCAGTGGCATGATCATAGCTCACAGCAGCCTCAACCACCCGGGCTCAAGCCATCCTCCCACCTGCCACCCCCTCTTCACTACAACCCCCAGTAGCTGGGACCACAAGCGCACACCACCATGCTCAGCTAATTTTTTAGTTTTTTGTAGGAACAGGGTCTCACTATGTTGCCCAGCTGGTCTTGAACTCCTGGGCTCAAGCGATCCTCCAGCCTCAGCCTCCCAAAGTGTTGCGATTACAGGTGTAAGCCACTACACTTGGCCTATTTTACCATCATGCAATGTGTCCATGTAATGTTTTCTATTTTTAGAGAAAAAAATTTTTATCATTTCTGGCCCTTATGCTTTTGGGAAACATTACCTGATACCCAAGGTTTGGAGTAGTGAAGAAGTTATTGGATGTGTTTTCTAAACTGCCATTAGGGCAAGTAAAGGTAACTGACTGCCACCAGTTAAAGGAGCTTCGACACCTTCACTGATCACTGATAACATGGACCACAAAGAAGACTACAAGCTGATGGAAAAACAAGTTTTAAGAAATTGAACTGGGTGCATTGGTGCACACCTGTAGTCTCAACTATTTGGAAGGCTGAGGTGGGAGGATTGCTTGAGCCCAGGAGTTTGAGCTATGATCGTGCCACTGCACTCCAGCCTGGGTGACATAGTGAGACTTTGTCTCTAAAAATTAAAAAAAAAAAAATACTGGGGCAAAACAAAAATAATGGGAGATGTGACTTCCTGAGGAATAGACCAATCTAAAAGGGAAGGAATGTTTTTTATGTTTCTTTTACAACTACAGATTGAATCCTGTTTCAGTTACAAGCAAAGGAGGCAGAAAGCACCTCCCTGCCAGCAACTGACAATCTGGCCTCCCTAGGACTGTTAGGATCTAACTGTAACCTCTCACTGCCTGTAACTGAAAGTAAGGGAAAGTGTGGAGGAAAGAGAAACCTATGCAAGAGCTTTTGTGAGAGGCAAAGCTCACAATTGAGTGTCGAGCATCAGCACTCGACAGAACGGATATCAAGTCCTGAGAGCAGGAACTGATTAAACACCAAGCATGTTTAGGAGAAGCAAAACAGCATATTTCCTTTAAAAGATACAAAACCTGGAGGGGAGAAAAGCAAAGCGCTGGTGTTTGCCTTGTTTCAGCCTGACCTACAAGTGATTTTCTGTTCTTCTCTTAACTAGTGAGCTGTGACCACATGTGTGGTGAGGGCTGGGGATGGCCATGTCTCCACACCCCCTCTCAGGCATGCTCTCCATATATTTGGGAACATGCTGACGATGCTCACGGGTCAGCCCCGGGAACTCTCCCTAGAGCATAACACAAGATCCAGTATTTAATATTTAATGGGAAAGCTGAGCCAACTACCTGAAGATACTATAGTTCTCTTCTTTATAGTTGATTATTAGAATTTATTTCAGGGGAGAAAATAACTTTGGAGTGGATCTGTTTAAATGTGGTGATGGAGAGAGACTGTAGGTGTAAGTGGCTTTGGGCAGTAGCAGTAAGAGCTGTGTAAACTTAGGGCCAGGGGAAATTTGTTTGGACTTAATCAGGTTTGGAACCCTTCTCGAGATTGCTATGGAGCAAGCCACAGCAATACGAACACATGTGGTACCTAGGGCATGTCTGGCGCCCATGGCCCCTCTGGTTGTCCCTCTCCCCTATGCTGGGCTTGCTATTGTCTCAGTTGCTCCCCACAGACCCTTTTCTGTTGGGTAGGTACAGCTTTTCTTTCTCCAGGCTCTGCTGGAGCAAGAGGCATTGGGAGCTATGGAAAATTTAGCATGGAAACGCTAGAGTTTGGTACCATTTTCTTTATGCCCTCTCTACAAGCGATAATATAAAGAAAATGCTGCCAAACTCTAGTGTTTTCATGCTAAATTCTCCAAGGCTGCATTTCTTTCAAATGGAGAAAGAAACTGGCATTTCTTTCTTTCTTTTTTTTTTGGAGACAGAGTCTCACTGTGTCACCCAGGCTAGAATGTAGTGGCTCACTGGAACCTCTGCCTCCAGGGTTCAACTGATTCTGGTACCTCAGCCTCCCAACTAGCTGGGATTACAGACGTGCATCACAATGCCTGGCTAATTTTTGTATTTTTAATAGAGACAGGGTTTCACTTTGTTGGTCAGGCTAGTCTCAAACCCCTGACTGCAAGTGATCCGCCCCCGCTTTGGCCTCCCAAAGTGCTGGGTGAGCCACTGCACCCGGCGAAATCACCATTTCTGAGTGGCTGCTGCCAAGGCTTGCCATTGCAAGATTGGAGTAACCCATTTCACAGAAGCCTGGGACCCACCTCCCCATTTTATATTTTCAATATAAAGTTTCTTCCTGGAGAGTGGAGGAAGAGCACAGCTGGGTCTCTGAGATATAGGGGAAAAATCCTCATATAAAATCCAAGTGCAGCAGACATACCCCTCCCCTCCCAAAGCCCAGGGGTTCAGAGGAGTCACCAGGAAAGCTTCTCATTTACAAACAATTTCTCAACTTTCTGGAACCGAACACTAATAAAGTCGTTACCCCTGGGGCAAGATTGAAATCTTCATTGGTGCCAGCTTGATGGTTCATGCCTGTAATCCCAGCACTTTGGGAGGCCGAGGCAGGCAGATCACTTGGGCCAGGGGTTCGAGACCTGCCTGGCCAACATGGCGAAACCCCATCTCCACTAAAAATACAAAAGTTAGCCAGGCATGGAGGCATGTACCTATAATCCCAGCTACTGGGGAGGCTGAGGCATGAGAATCACTCAAACCTGGGAGGCAGAGGTTGCAGTGAGCCAAAATCATGCCACTGTACTCCGGCCTGGGCAACAGAGTGAGACTGTCTCAAAAACAACAACAACAACAAACTCTCA
The DNA here is from genome assembly GCF_000951035.1 of Colobus angolensis palliatus. Taxonomy (NCBI): domain Eukaryota; kingdom Metazoa; phylum Chordata; class Mammalia; order Primates; family Cercopithecidae; genus Colobus; species Colobus angolensis. The sequence goes on from NW_012115921.1 coordinate 457,318, forward strand.
TGGGCTAAGCAGTCCTTCTGGCTCAGTGACTGTGCTAGAAATAGGGCTATGGTTTCAACCAGGGAACCCTAGTGGGTCCCAGTGTGGGCAGTGCCTAGAGATCTAAGCCCTTAGCAATGGTGTTCCTTCACCTCACAGCCTCCCTGCCCAAGATATGTTCAGTGACCCCCAGAATCTTGTCAAGGGCCACCTCCTTCACACAGCTCTGACAGGCTTCTGCTCTTTCCGGGCTCCATTGGGAATTTAGATAGAATGGGCTCCCCGAACCTAGCAGGGCCTGCCACACAGTTCTCAGCTGGAGGTGATGCAGTGTGGGGCTGGCTGCAGACTGCCAGCAGCAACAGGACACGGCTTTCCTGTTGGCCATGAGAGATAAGAAGCACATTACAGTGCCCAGGTCCTCCCCGCTCACTTACTGAGGGGCCCAGCAGGAGAGTGGGGCCTCATGACCAATGCTTAAGACCAGTTTCTATGCTTCAGTGCATCAACTCTCATCAACACTTGGAGGCATTTGTACTGTTCATCTAGAGAAAAACCAAGGCCTCCAGGAAAAAAGGAGGGGGCTAAAAACAGACAATGGCAGTGCCCTGTCAGTAGAGACTAGTGAAGAAAGAAAAAGGCAGGTATTAAATAGGGATGCAACCTTAGCACAAAGATCAGTTCATCCTTCTGCTCCTGTGGGCCTCATAGCTGAAATGGAAACCTGCTATTTCCCTTTTCCCACAGCCTCCTCTTCAGCATGACCAGACTCCCAAGGATTACTGTAGTCCCAACAGAGTGGACACGTGCATCAGATTCCTAAGGGACATGTGGGAGAGAAGGGAGCCGGGGCCCCAGCCCCTGCCTTAGAAGGCAAGCCTACTCCCCTGGCATACCTGGCTTCCCAGGGTGTGGGTCAGGCCCGTTTCTCCTCCAATACCTCCACTCAGGCTGGCAGAGGCCACTCTGCCTCAAAGGAGTCTCAAGAAGGATAGGATCTGTGTTGACTGCACTGTTTACCATCAGTCTCTGGGTAGGGCCCATCTCCAGATCATTCTCCACATTGTCTTATTCACGGGAGGAGGAGGAGGAGGAAGAAACAGCCAGGGGAGCCTATGTTGCTACTTTTTCCTCTTTAGGACCTTCCAGGGGCAAAAGCTGTGCTGGGGGCTCCAACTCTGGAAGTTCTCTGGCTGTGACTTCTGAGGTCTTGGTTAGAGGCCACCAAGTGGTGCCACATGGGGGGCAGCCACAGAGGCAGCCCTGGCACAGCAGCTGGCAGCAGGCATGAGGGTGGCAGAGAGGGCACAGGAATGGAGCGCCCGGAGGAAGCTCGTTAGTGATGCGCCCAGTGATTGGCCCCAGCAGAGAGCAACATGGAGGCCAGTGAAGGGGCCTGGGGTGCTCCCTGGTGAAAGACTTGTGGAGCCTCTCCACAGCCTTCTTCCAGATGGCCAGGGACACCGACTGGACCCCACCTAGGGGCACTTTAGCGCTTTGCCATTCCAGAAATGAACAGTGATTTCTTCTTCCTTTGATGCTACATAACAAAAAATGGCAAAATTTTGTTATAATTATCAATTACCTTTTTTTTTTTTTTTTTGAGACAGGGTCTGGCTCAGGCTGGAGTGCAGTGGCACAGTGATAGCTCACTGCAGCCTCAACCTCCCAGGCTCAAGCCCTTCTCCTGCCTCAGCCTCCCAAGTAGCTTCCACTTCCTAATCGTGGGATAAAGCCTCTCCTATCCACACAGGCAAAGGCAGAGCTTCAGCCCAGCCCCTGTACTCTGGCTGCCTGGCTCCTCACATGCACCTCTCCATGGAGAGCCTGCCAGGAACATCCTTCACCTGCATCATAGTTACCTCCACTTCCCGAGGACTTGCCTGAGCCTCCCTGCCTCCTGGACTACAGTGGCCTGCAGGGGCTCACTTTTCTTGTCAAAACCAAAATGCATTCTCAGTAGAAGCCTCATTCTGTCACTCTCTGAATTACAGTGGTGCTGACTGACCCTGCAGAAGACGACTGTCCGGTCCCTGGAGGACCTGGTGAGAGCTGAGTCGTGAGTAGCTAAACCATGGTTTAGCTGACCAACATAGAGACAGAGTTTTAGGCCACTTACCCTGATTACAATTTTTTTTTTAATAATCTGAAAGATACAGTGTGCATCTTGAGGCATCTGTTGCTGCCTCAAGATTAAGCAGCAGGCAAGGGGGTAAAAATTCCCTTCTTAATGCCTTAGAAACTCCTAAGCTGTAGACGCACCCTTGGCTCTCTCCCCTGGCCTGATTATAGCCTGGCTCCTTCTGGGGACTGATGAGTCAGAGCAGCTTCTCTTACCTCTCCGGGGATTTCTCATCTCCAAGCCCAAAAGAACAGTGCCAGGGCCATACTGCTGTTGTCCTGGCTCCCAGGGTGCCAGCACCTTGTCCCCTGGTCTCAGTGAGTATCCTACAGATGGTGAGAGAGGAATGACATCCTCTTCTCAGACCACTCTCTGCTGCTGGGCTGGCAGCTTTGGGCCTGCGACAAGAGGAGCCTCAAATTCCACAAGCAGGACCCCCGTCTCTCCAGCTGTGGGAAAGAAAACACTCAGAATAAGAACTGGCATTACAAAGTACAAGAGGGAGCACCCAGGTTCCCTACGATGCCCCCAAACCAGGCCCAGGGACTGCCTTCCAAACAGTGACAGGCACCTAAAGAAGGGATGAGGCAGATGCTCTTTCAAGCCAGTCATAGCTGAGATAGGCAGGCTGTGTGGCACGGTTGGGCTTCCCTGAATCTCTTTTTCTTCCTCGGGCAACACTTCCTGCCTCTCCCTTTCCATTCCCTTCCTTTGCCTGGTTTTCTTTCCTCCTACCAAATTTTTGACCTGCAATTGCCAGGAGTAACCTGGGTCCTCCCTGGACCTTTTCTCAATGCAATCCCCTCCTTCCAGCACCCCCAAGAAGCATCGCTCCTGTGTCCAAGACCAACCAGGGATGGATGGTTGTTCACCTGTGAGGCTCATGTAGGCGAGGAGAGATTGTGGCCACAGAGCTGCCCTCAGCACCGCCCTTACAGTCGATGAGGAAAGGGTTAGCTAAGCAAGTGAATAGCAAAAGCGAGAGGACAGTGATGCAGCTACTTAAAAGTACAGGCTGTTTCAAGTACTCTGTAATTTAGAAGAGAAATAAACTGGTTATAAATTATTTTTACCAAATCACTGGACAGAAACTATATTCGAGCAAAGTTTTGCTAGAATTTCATTTTAATTCACATATTACTTGAAAATTGACCTTTCCCCCCCCACCCGAGTTTCGCTCATCACCCAGGCTAGAGTGCAATGGCATGATCTTGGCTTACTGCAACCTCTGCCTCCTGGGTTCAAGCGATTCTCTTGCCTCAGGTTCCTGAGCAGCTGGGACTACAGGAGCCCACCACCTTGCTCGGCTAATTTTTGTATATGTAGTAGAGACAAGTTTCACCACATTGGCTAGGCTGGTCTCAAACTTCTGACCTCAGGTAATCCACCCTTCTTGGCTTCCCAAAGTGCTGGGATTACAGGCATGAGCCACCACACCAGGCCAAAAACTGACTTTTGATTGGAAATTCTGAAATTCATACTTTTAAAGAATTTACACTAGTCTTCCCTTCATGAATCTACATTCACAAAGTAAGTCTGACTCTGAAAAAAAGAAGAAGAAAAAAAAAAGAAGTGAGTAGCCACTGAAGTACAGGCCAGGCCTGGCCCCCAGCATGGCGGGAGTATGCTTCTCTGTGTACCAGCACACACCCATGCATGTGAGCAAACACATCTCATTCCTCTTTCCCTTAGGCTGGTGTTCATTCAACACACGGAATTTTCCTCAACAAAGTACTTTTAAAGTACATTTTCTTCTCTGTTATGCATTGAATTGTGTCCCGTGCCCCACCTCCACCCTCCTCCCACAGGCTGGATTGCAGTGGTGCCATCAGTTTGGAGCTCAAGTGATCCTCCTGCCTCAGCCTCCCAAGTGGCTGGGACTACAGCCATGTGCCACCATGCCTGGTTAATTTTTAAATTTTTTGTAGAGACAGGGTCTCGCTATATTGCCCAGGCTGGTCTTGAACTCCTGGCCTCAAGCAGTCATCCCACCACCACCTCTCAAAGTGCTGGGATTACAGGCGTGAGCCACCATGCCTTGCCCCCTGCCAAATTCATATGTTGAAGTCCTAGACCCCACAATGTGACCTTATTTGGGAATAGGGTCATTGCAAATGTAATTAAGATGAGGACTGAATATGGCAGGTCCCTAATCCAGTGTAATTGATGTCCTTATAAAGGGGGAAATGTGGGCAGACACACACTCAGGGAGAAAGCCCCGGAAAGGTAAAGGCAGAGATCAAGGTGATGCCTCTATAAGCTGAGGAACACCAAAGCCTGCCAGCAAGCCATGAGAAGCCAGAAGCGGGGCATGGGAATGATTCTTCCTCACAGCTCTCAGAAGGAACCAACCTTGCCAAGCCCTGGACTTCCAGCCTCCAGAAATGGGAAATGACACATTTCTGTGGTTTAAGCCACTCTGTTTGTGGCACTTTGTTAGGTAGCCCTAGCAAACTAACGCACTCAGTGGTATTACATGTTCACTTCTACAACATGGCCATGAGAGAGCTGTGCTTATCCAAAAAACCAGCCTGCTAGACGCACATAGCTAAGGCATGTCAGGTATGACAGGGCCACCCAGAGGAACATGCCAGGAAGATACTGGGGGTCAGGGACTTGCCTCTGGAGTAGGCTTTATTTGAGCCCAGTAGTAAAAGCCATCTGCTTCCCATCTTGCCAGGACCCATGTGTTGGCAGCATCTCCAGCTCTTCCCAGCCAGCCAGGCCCTTGCCATGCTGGGTCGGCAATGTGGAGACACGGGCAAGAAGAGGTGTGCCTGGAAAAAAGCAAATGGAATTAGTGGATAGAGAGTAACAAGCCCTAAACACATCAAGAAACATGTTTCTCAAGTACATCTGAGGTGTACCACAGCACACAAGGCATGTGGAACAGAAATCCACATGGAAAGTGGCAATCTATGACTTCCAGAAGGATAAGATAAACCTACGGGAGGGGCAGTAGGAGAGGACAGTGAAGGGAACCATCCTTGGTGGTTTGGGAGTTGGTTCAAGGCAACCAAAAGGTAATTTGCCTTGATACATTCAAGTTAATTAATACTTGTTCCTACACTAGACAACAGACTGGAAAAGTAGTGTGGCTCTCGCCTGTAATCCCAGCACTTTGGGAGGCTGACGCGGATGGATCACTTGAGCTCAGGAATTCAAGACCAGCCTGGGCAACATGGTGAAACCCCATCTCTACCAAAAATACAAAAAAATTAGCTGGGTGTGGTAGTATGAGCCTGTGGTCCCAGCTACTCAGGAGGCTGAGGTAGGAGGATTGCTTGAACCTGGGAGGTAGAGATTGCAGTGGGCTGAAATGACACTACTGCACTCCAGCCTGGGTGACAAGGTGATACCCCCTATCGAAAAAAAAAAAGAGTGCCAGGGGCCAGACGCAGTGGCTCACACCTGTAATCCCAGCACTTTGGGAGGCCGAGGTGGGTGGATCATGGGGTCAAGAGATCAAGACCATCTGGACAATACGGTGAAACCCCATCTCTACTAAAAATACAAAAATTAGCCAGGCATGGTGGCAGGCGCCTATAATCTCAGCTACTCAGGAGGCTGAGGCGGGAGAATCACTTGAACCCGGGAGGCGGAGGATGGGGTGAGCCAAGATTGCACCACTGTACTCCAGCCTAGTGACAGAGCAACACAGCGAGACTCTGTCTCAAAAAACAAAAAAACAAAAAAAATAGTGCCAGGAAGGCAAATCTTAAGGCGGCACGTGGGATTCCAGGATGAGGCGTGGAAGCTTGGGTAGTAATACCAAGGGTGTGAAATTGTAATGCCACTTGATGCTGTGGGGTCAGAGGGATGAGGAAGTGTTTGGGCAGGGACAACCCAGAGGAGCTAAGGGGTTGTGGGAGAGAAAAAGGAGATGCTAGTTTGGAATAATGTTGTGGTCATGCTAGTTCCAGATAATGTTGTGGTCAGGGCCAGTTGGTCTAGGGGAGTTGATGAGTCAGGGTTTGGGTTTTTGAAGAAGCCATTTTACTTTGTGGGCAAGGCTGAATGCAAAGGGGGCCTGTCATCAACATGCCGTCACAGCACCCAGGCTTTTCGTGCTGAGAAGCTCCTGCAGGCCCATGCTGAGCTACCCTCAGCCCCCCTCAGCCTCCCTCCTGTGCTTGTTGGCATCTAAAGTCCAAAGCTTAACTCTAGCTTTGAACAGGATGGTCCACCAGGTGAATCACGAAAGGGAGCCATTAAGGATCATTCAAGCTGGCATGTCCCTAACATGGCCAGAATGGATCAGGCAGCAGGAATGCGAGTCCCTGGAGCTGACACGCTCCATGTGTGCATATAGGCTGTGGTGCCTTTGGCTCTTGTATCCACGCTTTAGAAAGCGGACTGAGGATCCTATTTAGGAAAATCCTGGACAAAGGAGGAGTACTGAGGGAGTACTGAGAGTACTGAGGGAACCTGAAGAGGGACCTGGAGACCCCCCCTTAGCAAGTCTATTTTTTTTTTTTTTTTTTGGTTTTGTTTTGTGTTTGAGACTGAGTCTCACTCTGTTCCCTAGGCTCGAGTGCAATGGCGCTGTCTCGGCTCACTACAACCTCTGCCTCCCGAGTTCAAGCAATTCTCCTGCCTCAGCCTCCCAAGTAGCTGGGAATACAGGCATATGCCACCACGCCCAGCTAATTTTTTTTTTTTTTCTTTGAGACAGAGTCTCGCTCTGTTGCCCAGGCTGGAGTACAATGGCACGATCTCAGCTCACTGCAACCTTTCCACCTTCTGGGTTCAAGCAATTCTCTGCCTCAGCCTCCTGAGTAGCTGGGATTACAGGCACCTGCCACCATGCCTGGCTAATTTTTATATCTTTAGTTGAGACAGGGTTTCACCATCTTGGCCAGGCTGATCTCGAACTCCTGACCTTGGGTGATCCACTTGCCTTGGCCTCCCAAAGTGCTCAGATTACAGGCGTGAGCCACCATGCCCAGCCAATTTTTTTTTTGTATTTTTAGTAGACAGGGTTTCGCCATGTTGGTCAGACTGGTCTCGAACTCCTGACCTCAAGTGATCCACTTGCCTCGGCCTTCCAAAGTGCTAGGATTACAGGCGTGAGCCACCACACCCAGCCAAGTCTCATTGTTGATGGTAAAATGAGCTATAAATTTGGTAACTGGCTATCCCTAACTGCCTTCTCTCACTCATGCCAACTGCAGCATCTGCAACTCTGCTAAAGCCGGATCAACCCTGGAGGGCTCTGGGAGCACAGTGTAGGCTGGAATGACAGACCGCACACAGATACACCAATCATAAGCCAAACAATGAAGACCCCTTTCCGCCTTCTCAAGAAGCAAGTCTCTCCACCAAGGTCTACCACCAACAGCCAAGAACAAAGGAAAAAAGAAAGGGGCACCCACTTCCTCCAGAGGGGCAGAGACAGGTACCTTGCGAGGGGCTTGTGCCCAGTGAGCCAGGGTGCCTGGAGGGCAAAGGGGTAGGTGAAGGGAAGGTCCCACAGTGGAGCAGCACCATCCCAGCCAGGGGCCTTCAGGCTTGTGGCCACGCTGCAGTATTTGAGCAAAGGCATCCTGAGCCTGGTGGAGGATTCCATGGCCTTCAGAGGATCCACCTGAGAATAGGCACCACCATTACCTGAGCTGCAGCTTAAAGCCAGCGGTGGCCACCTGGGTGAGGCAGGGCTCAGCTCTGCAGTTAGCTGACTCTGGGGACAGTTGAGTCCGTGCCCGGCCCCACCTGCTCCCACAAACTCTCACAGTTTCCTCCTTGAGTCACCTGCTTTGGGAACCTCCACTCAGGAAACAGGGGAGGGATTGGAAGAGCAAGAGCTGTGAGTTTAGAGCAGCCCAGCTTTAAATCCTCCCTCACAACCTGCTGGCTGTGTGCTCACCTAACCTCTGCCCTCCAGTTACACTCAGGATAGAATTCATGGAAGGCACCTGGAGTATTCAGCAGCTCAATTTACATTAGTATTTTTCCTCCTTCCTCCTCCCCGGCCACCTACAAGGCTAGTTCTGGCTCCAGGTGAGCTGAGCTCTCAGGGCCGTCTATCCCCTTTCTAGCCCCATTCAGAGGAGATAGCTGCCACCAGGGCCCAAGATCAAGCCGCACCGCCGCAGCCCACCAGAGCCCTGTGAGGGTCTGCCCGTGCCTAAGTCCACAGGTCTGACCCCAAAAGGACTTACCCACAGCCCCAAACTCCCAGCCTCCACCTCAGCCTCAGGCCCCTTCTGACATTTGGGGCTCAGGGCCTCAGCACAACCGACTCCTGGTTGCCATGCCGGTTGCTGTGGGTGCAGCCTGGGGACGCTGTCGTCTGTGGCCAGTGAGTGCACTGAGCATGCAGAGAGGCCGACAGGAGGCCTTTGGAGGCAGGGGTGGGGCAGGAAGTGATGGGGGAGGGGGTGTTCTCCAGGTTTCCCTCTGGAGAGAAGAGGAGGAGGAGGGAGAGAGAAAGGCCAGCCTAGCCTCAGTTCTCCAAAACTCAGGCTGCCCCACTGCTAGAAGAGTCAGTGGTGGTGGGAAGCCCTCAAGGATCCCAGGGGACTCCTGTGAGGGAGGAGCCACCTCCACCGAAACTGAGGGCCTCCTCCCTGTACACACTAGAGGCAGGGGTGGGGGAGCCACTGGCAGCTTGGGGACTTTAGGGTAGAATTTGTCCCTAGTCTAAACCAAAATAACCAAAGGGGTGGGCCTGTTTGTAACAGGTAGGACTCTGTTGAGGAGCAGAGGTGTTGTGACCATTTGGAGTGAGAGATGTGGACACTGGCAACAAAGGAACAGAAGTCCAGATTCCGCTCATGGGAGGGGCTTGTATTTGGAGACCTCTGACAGTCACTGCGCACTGGTTATGTTCCTGGTATGCAGGCAAGTTTGGAGGTGTCCCCCACATCCATACCCCGCTTCTACCAGGTTCTGTTACAGTTGGCAGATCCATGGGAATAGGGAGGCCAGGGTACCACCTCCAGGAGTAGAGTGGTGTCAGTCACCCCTTCCATCCCCGTCTGGCCCCAGGGGTTGGTTAGGCAAGGGCGTGTTCCTGAACCTCTCCAATCAGCAGGAATCTGGAGACTTTGGTTGGGAATCCTGGGATATAGGCTTTCTCTTTCTTCCTACGCCTGAACAAGAAAGCTGATAGTTCTTTTTTTTTTTTTTTTGGAGACGGAGTCTAGCTCTGTCGCCCAGGCTGGAGTGCAGTGGCGCGATCTCGGCTCTCTGCAAGCTCTGCCTCCCGGGTTTACGCCATTCTCCTGCCTCAGCCTCCCGAGTAGCTGGGACTATAGGCGTCCGCCATCTCGCCCGGCTAGTTTTTTTTTTTTTTTGTATTTTTTAGTAGAGACGGGGTTTCACCGTGTAGCTCAGGATGGTCACGATCTCCTGACCTCGTGATCCACCCGTCTTGGCCTCCCAAAGTGCTGGGATTACAGGCTTGAGCCACCGCGCCCGACCAAGCTGATAGTTCTGAGAGCTTCTGACAGCCTTTTGGGGAGACTGAAGCTATTCCCAGAGAAAGAGAGGATAGACCTCAGGAAATAGAGGGTTGGTTGGTTGATTGGTTGGTTTTGAAACAGGGTTGCCCAGGCTGGCCTCAAACTCCTGGACTCAACGGATCCTTTTTCCTCAGTCTTGCAAGGAGCTCAGACTACAGACATGCACCCCCACATCCAGCTGAAAATAGGTTATTGGTGACAGTATTGAGTCCTACTTGCAGGCAGTGCTGCTACTCTAGGCCTCAGCTGTGTGAGCCAATAATTCCCCTAGTTGATTATGCCACTTTGAATTGGGCTGTTTCTTACTTGCAACCAAAAGCCTCTTAGCTGATGACTGCCCTCCCAGAGCATCACTTCATAGTCAGGAGAATGACTGCTGCCCAGGACCATATACCGAGGCCAAGTTATTTGGCACACAAAGTTAAAGTCTGAGAAAGACCCATGGCCGGGTGCGGTGGCTCACACCTGTAATCCCAGCAGTTTGGGAGGCCAAGGCAGGTGGATCACGAGGTCAGGAGATCGAGACAATCCTGGCTAACACAGTGAAACCGCATCTTTACTACAAATACAAAAAATTAGCTGGGTGTGGTGGCTCATGCCTGTAATCCCACCTACTTGGGAGGCTGAGGCAGGAGAATTGCTTGAACCAGGGAGTCAGAGGTTGCAGTGAGCAAAGATTGCGCCATTGCCCTCCAGCCTGGGTGACAGAGAGAGACTCCGTCTCAACAAATAAAAAATAAGTTAAAAAATACCCATGAAGTCTCTGGCAGTGAAAGAAGGATTCTTGAATGAGACAGAGGGATTTCAGTGGAGGAGGGGAAAAGGAGAATATTCCAGTTTAGGTAGGAAGCAAGAGAGAAGATAGAAGGATACATTCGCAAGAGTGATTTTCTGTTTGGGGGAAATGGGTTCAGCATGTTCAAAATCACCCTGAACTTGCTTAGAAGTCACATGAAAGCAGACTCACATCAGGGTTTGGGTGTGAGAGTAATTCTGGTTATAGATTACAAAGGCTTCATCGCTAACCCCATCAGATGTTATCTTACATGTAGGAAAAGGCCAAAACTCAGGTCATTTATCTTTTAAGGAATGTAGCGACTCGCATGAGACGGGGTGGAGGAGGGAGAGGGGCGTGTACTCTGTCCTGTCATGTCTTCAAAGCTTCTTTTCAAAGAGCGAAAGAGCTGCCGGTGGTAAGAGTCAGGGGCATTGTGAAATGTTGCTGGCAAGCAGAAGTGAGAAAACACGACTTCTTATGTTTGCTGCTTTGTTTTGCAGTAGGGAACTTTGAAAACTACGCTGATAAATTTAAACAAGATGGCATTCAGAAGGCAGTCATCAGGCAGTTTAAGCGATGAAGTGACATGAAATACTTTCAGAGAGTGAGGGTAGAGCCTGTTGAGGACACAGCCCAGGAGGCCAGACAGGAGACTGCTACCAATGACCCAGACACAGGTGACGGGATTGGAATAAGAAAACAGTAACAACAGATATTCACCGACACCTTCCTGATTCGAGGCTTTTTGCTGGGTACTAGGAATAGAAGATGAATAAGGCTGGATGAATTATCTTCAAGGAGCTTTCAGTCTACTGAAGAAGACAGAGATGGTGTGTAAAGTGTTTAAAGATAGCAGGATAGCAACCATAAGAGAAATATTTATATGAAATAAAGAAACAAGTAACAGCTGGGATAGGAAGTTGGGGAGGACTTCACAGAGGCATAGCAGTGGAGAGGAATGTGATAGACAGTGTGTGATGGGTCATTGACTGGGCCTGGGGACAGATGGGACTTGGGAGTTAAAGGAGAAGGAAGAGCTGAAGCGGGCCATGGAAGCAGAAATAGACGCATTTTGAAGGCAGACCCCCCAAGAAATGGGGCAGGGACTGTCCTTCCCAGGTATGAAGGAAAGTTCTGGCAGCTCCAAGTTTTCTAGCTTAGAGAACCTAGAGAATGGTGATGCTATGGACAAAATAAGATAATGATAATAATCAGTAATGGTGGCCAGGCACAGTTGCTCACACCTGTAATCCCAACACTTTAGGAGGCAGGGGTGGGAGGATTGCTTGAGGCTTGGAGTTCGAGACCAGCCTGGACAACATAGCAAGACCCCATCTCTAAAAAAGATGTGTTTGACTGGGAGTGCTGTCTCATGCCTGTAATCCCAGCACTTTGGGAGGCCGAGGCGGGTGGATCACGAGGTCAGGAGTTCAAGACCAGCCTGGCCAACATAATGAAACCCCATCTCTACTAAAAATAAAAAAACAAAATAGCTGGATATGGTGGTGGGTGCCTATAATTCCAGCTACTCGGGAGGCTGAGGCAGAGAATTGCTTGAACCCAGGAGGCAGAGGTTGCAGTGAGCCGAGATTGTACCACTACACTCCAGCCTGGGCGACAGAGCGAGACTCCATCTCAAAAAAAAAAAAATGTTTTAATGATTATGAATACTTTTTGCATGTCAGGCTCTGTTAATCATCATCATAAACAATTGGAAATTGCTGTTGTTATTATTCTCATTTTGTGGAGAAGAACTGAGACATAGAGAAGAGGTAGTAGAGTTATACCACAAATACAGGTCTGCCTTCCTTTTTTTTTTTTTGAGATGGAGTCTCGCTCTGTTACCCAGGCTGGAGTGCAGTGGCACAATCTCAGCTCACTTCAAACTCTGCCTCCTGGGTCCACGCCATTCTCCTGCCTCAGCCTCCTGAGTAGCTGGGACTACAGGCGCCCACCACCACACCCAGCTAATTTTTTGTATTTTTAGTAGAGACGGGGTTTGACTGCATTAGCCAGGGTGGCCTCAATCTCCTGACCTTGTGATCCGCCCGCCTTGGCCTCCCAAAGTCCCGGGATTACAGGTGTGAGCCACCGCACCCAGCTACAGGTCTGCCTTCTTGGACCCTATACTGAGCTGCCTGAAGAAGTCTGCATGCAGGAAAATGATGCATCTGAAATAATTTCAAATAACAACAAGGTTTTGTAAACTACTTTTGCTTTAGCCCCAAGACACTTTCCCATGGTGGTGACTTCTTGTCAATCCCCAATAAATAAAAATCTCCAAATGCTGACAAATGAAGAGAGGTTCATTGTGATTGCTCAGCGTGACGCTTCGACGAAGTGAGACCGGCCTCTAGTAGTTAGTAGTCACGCTTCACAGGCTTCTGTGAGAGCTTCTCACAGCTGAGCCTCTGGCCAAGCGTGTGAGAAGGGCAGGATGAGACATGCAGAGACTCTGGGGCCCACTGCTCCCCTAGAGCTCGTGAAAGAAATAAGCAGAGCAGCTCCTCAACCTACATGAGATCGTGTTTAGTACAATTGAAACCCAGGTGAGTAATACTCAACATAGGTTAGCATTTGAGCTATTTCCTGCCCACATGGAAATTACACTTAGGAAAAACTGTTGAATGATGCTGTAAGAGACCTCATTTTGTGATATTATTCATTTCTATTTGGAAACACCGACTCAAACAATTCTGAACATAGGGTCAGCATGGTGGCTGGTGGTTGCTATCACGGAGGAACCTTTTCCAGCGTTATTCTTGGTCTCAGCTTTACCAGGGTACAGAAGAGACTGCAGGTAGTTAATGTACTTGATCGCAGCTCTGAGGGTTTCCACTTTGCTGAGTCGCTTCTCCAAATACTCCTCTGGCAGATGATGACGCAGCTGGGCGTAGCCTTCATTGACACATTTCACGCGCTGCCGTTCCCTCTCATTCCTTTTCCGGATGAAGGCCGGCCCGTAGGAGTACTCACACCTTCCGTAATTTGGGTAGGGCATCGGGAAAGAGAAGGGGCAGGGTTCACCGTAATTTCCCAGAATGAGGGAGTCACTGGGAAAAGGCAGCAGTGGCAGCTCCTCAGAGTAAGGGGATGGCACCGGGGCCTCTGGGTGCAGGTGGAAAGTGACCATGGACTCCAGATAGAAGGACCTGGTCAGTGGCAAGCGGGCAGAATCGAGGAAGATAGGAAGTTTGTCAGGCAGACTAGAGTTGCCTCTGTTGTCCATCATTTCCTCTTTAACCTGCAAACAACGAAATTTATCAATGTGGTCAGATAGAAAGAGAGCAGATATGATCTACTTTCTTGGAGATCAATGTTTTGTTTTATTTTATTATATTTTATTTTTCGAGATGGAGTCTTGCTCTGTCGCCCAGCCTGGAGTGCAGTGGTGTGATCACGGCTCACTGCAACTTCCGCCTCCTGGGTTCAAGCAATTCTCCTGCCTCAGCCTGCTGAGTAACTGGGGTTACATGCGTTCGCCACCATGCCCAGTTAATTTTTGTATTTTTAGTAGAGACGGGGTTTCACCATGTTGACCAGGATGGTCTTGATCCCTTGACCTTGTGATCCACCAGTCTCCGCCTCCCAAAATGCTGGGATTACAGGCGTGAGCCACCACGCCCAGCCAGAGATCAATGTTTTAAAGACTTTTCTGCTTTGATGACCAGTTTCTGAGCTCATGTGGACAAATGAGATGGTGTTACAATATTCTGTGTAGTAAGAGGATGTTTGATGGTATACAGAAACAGCACTAAATAACATTGAATAGCCTTATGAGAAAGTTATTCTCCTTCAATTCTCTTTCAGTCCTTGTGGTTATAAAGATACAACCTTAGTCTGCTGAGAATATGTCTTCCACACCACACCACTAGAATTCTGTCTTTTCTTTTCTTTTTTTTTTTTTGAGACAGGGTCTGGCTCTGTCGCCCAGGCTGGAGTGCAGTGGTGCGATGTTGGCTCACTAGAGCCTTAACCTCCCAGGTGCAAGCAATCATCCTGCCTCAGCCACCTGAGTAGCTGGGACCATAGGCGGGCATCACCACACCTGGCTAAGTTTTGTATGTTTTTGTAGAGACAGGGTCTTGCCATGTTGCCCAGGCTGGTCTCAAACTCCTGACCTCAAGCAACCCATCTGCCTCGGCCTCCCCAAGTGCTGGGATTGTACACAGGAAGCCACCGCACCTGGCCTAGAATGCTTTCTAATCCTTCTAAGATCAAAGCCTTCAACAAGCAATAACATCTTGTTAGAATTCAGTGTCTTTACTAACTTCTGTTTGTTGTGAGTTCTGGTAATTTATCGTAGCGACATACAGTTCCTTTTTTTTGTTTTTTGAGACAGAGTCTTGCATTGTTGCCTGGGCTGGAGTGCAGTGGCATGATCTCAGCTCACTGCAACCTCTGCCCCTGGGTTCAAGTGATTCTCCTGCCTCAGCCTCCTAAGTAGCTGGTATTGCAGGTGACTGCCACCACGCCCAGCTAATTTTTTGTATTTTTAGTAGATATGGGGGTTTCATTATGTTGGCCATGCTGGTCTCAAACTCCTGCCCTCATGATCCACCCACCTCAGTCTCCCAAAGTGCTGGGATTATAGGTGTGACCCACCATGCCCGACCATAAAGTTCATCTTAAAATTAAATCTACTTGAGTAAGAAAACGTGATTTGATTTAAAGAAAAAGAGTGAGGAAATAATAGTACAGGTGGAACAAAGATGTAATGGTGATCGTGAAGACGTGCAAATAAAAAAAAGTGTGGGAAACGCTAAAACACCACAATATTCAAATATATGCAATGGAAATTATGAACTAGTTAATGATCATGCAACCTCAGAGGCATAGCTTTCTTAAAGAATACCTGATGTGCTAGAGGCAAAACTGAAAATACAAATAAAAAAGGAATAATTTGCTCTTAAATGTTCATTATGGGACTCCTTTAGGTGAGAAACTTCCCTTATACATTTAAAACAGTCAGTTTACACATTTTTACGTATGTAGAACTGTAAATATATTGAGTAAAATGCAGCTATGTTTAGGTTTTTAAAATTTTTATTTATTTTATATTTTTACTTTTAGAGGCAGTGTTTTGTTCTGTCACCCAGGCTGGAGTGCAGTGATGTGATCATGGCTTACTGCAGCCTCAAACTGCTGGGTTTAAGTGATCCTCCTGCCTTCTGAGTAGCTAGGACTGCAGATGTGCACCACCATGCCTGGCCTTTTTTTTTTTTTTTTTGTAGAGATGGGGTCTTGCCTTGATGCCCAGGCTGATCTTAAACCTCCTCCTAGCTTCAAATAATCCTCCTACATCAGCCTCCCACAGCACTGGGGTTACAGGCATGAGCCACTTCACCCAGCCTATAATTAAGTTTTGTTGGTTTTGTGTGTGTGTTTGTAGAACTCAAGGACGAAGCAGTATAACCCAAGAGGTTCCATACCAACGCATTTCTTCTTTGTGAATAGGTCTATATCCTTCTCCTCTTTTAAACTACCATTACTTTTTGCCTTTGACCATAATCATGTAGCAACAACAGATTTTACGGAGGCACTGCAGTATAACCCGTTAACTGGGAGGCAGGGTAGTTCTGTAGGAAAAGAGCTTTTTCTCTAAGAGATAACACCCTCAGGTTTCAATATGGCCTTACTCCTTCTTAGCTATGTGTCCTTAGGCAAGTGTCTTAACCTCTCTGAGCTTTCGCTTTCCCCATGTCCAAATAAGCTGCTAACTATTCTGCAGGGTGGTTGTGAGGATAAAGTGAAAAAAAAAAAAAGTTGACCCTCCATGTTGGGGTCTGTGTATTCAACCAACTATGGGTGGAAAATATTCAGGGGGAAAAAAGGGATGGCAGCATGGGTACTAAATAAGTACTAACATTTGTTCTTGTCATTATCCTCTAAATAATACAGTGTAACAACTATTTGTATAGAATGTACATTGTGTTAGGTATTATAAGTAATCCAGAGATGACTGATTTAAAGTGTTTGAGAGGGTGTGTGTAGGTTCCATGCAAGTGCTACATTATTTTCTATAAGGGAATTGAACCTCTGTGGATTTTGGTATCTGAGGGGAGTCCTGAACCCAACCCCCCAGGTACAGAGGGGTGACTGTGCCTATAATGCACCCAGCATTTACCTCTTTCCTTTCTGTAGAGATGAATGAATCTTTATGTAGTGTTCCTTTCTAAACTGTACCTTATAGAAAACCTGGTTTATATTTTCCTTAACACTGTAGAGTCACAACACTGATCTCTCCTAAACACATGTATTGAGAGATGAGGAACATACCTAAAATAGAGAAGGAAAAGCAGCTTGAAGTCTAATTGTGGGCCTCCATCAAAGAAGGAAATATGGTGTTAATTTCTCAGCAGGTTGATTTTTCATTATCTTTAGGAGTGAGGGGTTATTATCTATGCTTGGCATACTGCATGCACACACACACACACACACACCAGTCCTAATGTTTAGGGCAATATTAGATAATATTGGTACTTATTTCTCTACCTGAATACAGCAAAAACTCAGCAGGCTGCACTGTGTAGTGGGAGGAGCAGCCTCTAAGACCAGAATTCAAGTATGAAGGTCAGGGGACTAGGGAAACAGTAAGGGCAGCAGGGGCAGGGGTGCTGGGAGGGAGGAGTGGCCAAGGTTAAAGGGTTATAGTAAGTTGTGGTGAAAGAGACTGGAAAAGAAGTCAATGCCAGGAAAAGCTCTTCTTAAAAGGGACCGGACTGGGGGATGAGATAAGTGGAATAGGTCCAATTAAAAATCAAAACAGAGGAACAGGAAATGAAAGATTCCAAATTACTGACCAAATGACCTAAGATAACTAACAAAACAAAAATCTGTGGAAAACTGAAAACTAGCCAGGATTCTCTCAAAAAGAAAAAGTTGCTGAGAGAAACAAGTTAGGAAATTCCCAAGCCAGGAATTCTAGAGGGTAAGAGAGAAAGAACGGGTATGGCAGAAGCTGCAAAATGGTGGCAAATGGGTGTGGAGCCCGTATTACTGCATTTCTGACAACAGCAGAGCCATATTGTTGCCTGTAGTTAAGAACTGGAATTAACAGGCTACCAAAAAGTAAAGCAGATGTCATCAAACCTAACTATACAAAAATCATTCTGTTGGTGATGGTTTTACCCTAAAAGACCATTTAAACAATATCTTAAATCTTGACCCAGATGAAATCTGAGTGATTTGTATATGCCACAAGTAATTAAAACTTTCTAGGTTTTAACAATACTTTGCATAATTCTTGAAAAAAGAGCATGGTGTCTCTGGAGGCACACTGATGAGAAGTTTTTTCTGTTAAGCATTTCCAATAAGTTCACCAATCAGTGTACTAGCATTTAAGTACGATCACCTTTTATTCAAAGAAGGCAATTTAAGACAACAGAGTAAGAAAACGAAATAAAATGCAGCAACAAGGAGAATCAAGATAGAAAGCCTATTGGGGTCTGGATGTGTTTGTAGGAATTGAGTATAAGTTTTTAAAAGAAAGCAACACAGATTGGTAGCGCCAGGGCTCCGTGGTTCCAGATATAGGCACAGCTAACAAACACACCTGTGATGGGAAAATCTCAGATTCTGCCTTAGAGGGTTTCTGGGAAATAAATGATGAGGTCTTAATGATAAAATCATAAGAGATTCTGGATGCTCTGCTGAGCATAAAAGCTTCAAATTTCAGAGATATAAAAGATATGTAACATGTAAAAAATAAAAAGCTACAACTGCCAGTATAATTGAATTATGGAATGTTAGAGTTGGAAGGAAACTTAACACTTCCTCATAGGTTATGGTATGTTGTTAAGGTTACAAAGCCAGTAGCAAAGCAGGGGCCAGAACCTAGTGTCCCAACTTCCAAATCAAAACTCTTTCTGCTCTTCTAGATGATTTAATTGCCAGCAAAACCTGGATCTTCCATTATATGGAGAATCTTGGTAGTTTAAGATAATGGAATAATCTGATAGCTGACAAAATTCAGTATTTATCAACTGTGCCTAGGCATGTTTTTATCCTTCCCCATGGGCCACTCTGGAGAAGAGTCTCTTACCTGAGTTTTGTCGTCAGGATGCTGTATTTTGGGCTGAGTTAGACTTAACCTGATTTATAGGTGATCATTTAATAGCAATATGCAAAATAGCTTATAGTTAAATAGAACTGCTCAGTTCTGGTTTGGCTGTTTTTCCTGCCCAACATGTAGATATGACAACAGATAACCATGCTAAATAGAAAGGTGTGCTTACAAAACTGGATACTTGTAACAAATTCTTTTGTTTAAAGAATGTTCCCCATTATTCTGGGTTATATGATATTATATCAAAATTATTTATGGAGCAATAGATTCATAATGTGAAAATATTGGTCAATATTCTTTTAGATAGAGATTAAGGCTAGAACTAAGAAGGTCAATATGAACTTATCTTTTTTTTACTTTTTATTTTTTTAAAGCCAGTCAAATTTAGCAATGGGGACTTTAGTGACATGAATGTGGATGTTAAATTCTGATAGCCCAGTATCATAGGAACTAGCCAATACCTTTTTCTTAAATAGCCGTTTTATTTTTTCTTCTTAAGTATACTTTTATCTTTTTAAAAATGTAAATATTAGAAGCATTCCTTCTTTTCTTATTTATTTAGAGACAAGGTCTCACTCTCTAGCCCAGGCTGGAATGCAGTGGCATTACCACAGCTCATTGCAGCCTCCATCTCCCGAGCAGTTGGGACTACAGGTGTGAGCCAACCCGCCTGGCTAATTTTTGTATTTCTTGTAGAGATGAGGTCTTACTTTGTTGCCTCGATGGTCTTGAACTCCTGGGCTCAAGAAATCCCACCCAAAGTGCTGGGATTATAGACCACTGTGCTGTGCCGACTTTAATTGTTTTTTTTTTTTTGAGACAGAGTTTTGCTCTTTTGCCCAGGCTGGTGTGCAATGGTGCGATCTTGGCTCACTGCAACCTCTGCCTCCAGAATCAAGTGATTCTCCCACCTCAGCCACCCAAGTAGCTGGAATTACAGGTGTGCACCACCACATCCAGCTAATTTTGTATTTTTAGTAGAGATGGGGTTTCACCATGTTGGCCAGGCTGGTCTCAAACTCCTGACCCCAGGTGATCCGCCCACCTTGGCTTCCCAAAATGCTGAGATTACAGGTATGAGCCACCGCGCCCAGTCCCAACTTTAATTTTTAAAGCAGTTGTAGGTTCACAGAAAAATTGAACACAAAGTAGAGCTAATTCTCATATACTCCCTGCCCCATATGTGCATGGCCTCCTCTGCTATGACCATTCCACACCATTATGATACTGTGTTAGAACTGATGAACTTGCATTGACACATTATCACCCAAAGTCCATAGTCTACATTAGGGCTCACCCTTGGTGTTATACATTTACATTCTGTGGGTTTTGACAAGTATATAATGACATGTATTCATCATTGTGGTGTCACAGAATAGTTTCACTGCCTAAACATCTCGTGCTCTGCGTATTCATCCCTCCTTCTTCTCTAACCTCTTGCCACCACTGATATTTCTGTCTCCATGGTTTTGCCTTTTCTACAATGTCAGGTAGTTGGAATTATGCATATAGCATTTTCTTTTCTTTTTTTTTTCTTTTTTTTTTTTTTAGAGTCTTGCTCTGTTGCCCAGGCTGGAGTGCAGTGGCACAATCTCGGCTCACAGCAAGCTCCGCTGCCCAGGTTCACACCATTCTCCTGCCTCAGCCTCCTGAGTAGCTGGGACTACAGGCGCCTGCCATCACGCCCGGCTAATTTTTTTTTTTTTTTTTTTTTTTTTTTTTAATTTTTAGTAGAGACAGGGTTTCCCTGTGTTAGCCAAGATGGTCTCGATCTCCTGACCTTGCGATCTGCCCGCCTCAGCCTCCCAAAGTGCTGGGATTCCAGGCGTGAGCCACCGTGGCTGGCCACATACAGCATATTCAGATTGGCTTCTTTCACTTAGTAGTGTGCATTTAAGGTTCTTCCATGTCTTCTCATGGCTTGAAAGCTCATTTCTTTTTAGCGCTGAATATTCCATTGTCTCCATTGTCTGGATGTATCACAATTTGTTTATCCGTTCACCTACTAAAGGAAATCTTGGTTGCCTCCAAATTTTGGCACTTATGAATAAAGCTGCTATAAACATCTGCATGCAGGGTTTTGTGTGGACATAAGATTTCAACTCATTGAGTAATTATTGTGGAGCACAATTGCTGGATCATATAGTAAGGGTATGTTTAGTTTAGTAAGGTTGCTGTAACATTTTGCATTCCCACCAGCAATAAAAGGAAGTTCCTGTTGCTCTACATCCTTGAGAGCATTTGGTGTTATCAGTGTTCTAGATTTTGGTCATTCTAATAAGTGTGTGTTGGTATCCCATTGTTGTTTCAATTTGCATTTCCCTGATGACATATGATGTGGAACATCTTTTCATACGCTTATTTGCCATCTGTATCTCTTCTTTCGTGAGGTGTCCAGGACTTTTGCCCATTTTTAAATCAAATTTTTTGTCCCTTATTGTTGAGTTTTAAGTGTTCTTTGTATATTTTAGATAGCTGTCCTTTATCAGATATGTCATCACCACCATCTAGATCTTCTCCTATGTTATCTTCTAAAAGTTTTGTAGTTTTGCATTTTACATGTAGGCCTACGATCTATTTTGAGTTATTTTTTGTGAAGGGCATAAGGTATGTATCTAGATTTATTTCTTTGCATGTGGATGTCCAGTTGTTCCAGCACCATTTGTTGAAAACACTATCTTTTCTCCATTGTATTGCTTTTGCTCCTTTGTCAAAGATCAGTTGACTGTATTTATATGGGCCTATTTCTGGGTTCTCTGTCCTGTTCCACTGATCTGTCTTTTTTGCCAGTAGCATACTGTCATGATTACTGTAGTTCTATAGTAAGTCTCAAAGGTAGTGTTAGTTTTCTGAGTTTGCTGTTCTCCTTTAATATTGTGTTGGCTATTCTGTGTCTTTTGCCTTTTTATAACCTTTAGAATAAGTTTAATATACACAAAATAACTTTCTGGGATATTGATTGCGATTGCATTGAATCTATAGATCAAGTTGGAAAGAACCGCCATCTAAACAATATTGAGCCTTCCTATTAATGAACATGAAATATCTCATTTATTTAGTTATTTGGTTTATTTAATCAGTTTTGCAGTTGTCCTCACATAGATCTTATATACATTTTACTAGGTTTATACCTAAGTATTTCATTTTGGGGGTGCTACTATGAATGGTATTGTTTTTAATTTCAAATTCCACTGTTTGTGGCTGGTATGTAGGAAAATGATTGACATTTTTTAAGAGACAGGGTCTTGCTGTGTTGCCTAGGCTAGAGTGCAGTAGCTATTCATGCAGCGATCATAGCTCACTGCAGCCTCAAAACTCCTGGCTTCAAGCAATCCTCCTGCTTCAGCCTCCTGAGTAGCTGGGACTACAGATACTTGCCACTGCACTTGGTTTGATTGACTTTTGTATACTAACCTTGTATCCTGTAAGCCTTTATAATCACTTATTAGTTCTATTATTGCTGTTGTCAATTCTTCCGGGTTTTCTACATAGACAATCATTGCATCAGTAAACAAAGATAGTTCTATTTCTTCCTTCCCAATATGTACACCTTTTGTTTCCTTTTCTTGTCTCATTGCATTGGCTAGGGCTTCCAGTACGATGTTGAAAAGGAATAGTAAGAGAAGACATCCTTGCCTTATTCCTGATCTTAGTGGGAAAGTTTCTAATTTCTCATTATTAAGTATATGATGTTAGCTGTGGTTTTTTGTAAGCTCATTTCTTTCTTTATCTAGTTGAAGTTCTCCTCTATTCCTAGTTTCCTGAGAATTTTTATCATGAATGGGGTTGTCAAATGTAATTTTTCTTCTTTAGATGTGATTTTCAAATGTTGAACCAGCTTTGCATACCTGGGATAAATCCCACTTGGTCATGGTTGAACCTAAATCTTTTAATACTAACAATAGAATTGATAATTTTAGTTATTTTTGTAGATAATTTTGTAGGTGCTTAAAAACTAAATTTTACTAAACCCCAAACCCCATTAATGGCTCCTAAAACCTCACTTTTATGAATTTAATGTAATTCTGATTTTTTTTGCCAGTAATTTCTCAGAACAAGTACTCCTTCAGGAATTTGAAATCTCCCAATTTATCAAAATATTAGTATACTTTTCAGAGATCCACCCCCAAATTCATATATTCTGTCTATACATGCACACACAGATAATTTACACCAATATTTTATGGTTAGATCGGTATAAAACAGTAGTCTCAGAACAGGGTACAAAATGTCTTTATATCTTCAATCTCATTATACAGCAAAAGGAGGAGGAGGAAATAACTAGGAGACATAGATATACTGATGGATGTTTCAAAAATTATTTTTATTGTTACATTCCAAAGAGGACATAGGAAGAAAAAAGAAAGTTATCCAACAATGGTTATACCTTTCAGAAGAGGCACCCATAACCCCAGCCCTAGTTCAAAGCTGCACACATTGGAGCTCAAACAGCTGCCTCTCAACACGACCGGAAATGCTGACAAATGTGTATATATTATCAATCCAGGGAGGCTTGGGTTTAAAATAAAATTTCTTTATTGCAAGTGTCCAAGTCCTTAGGATTTGTCCTTAAAGGTACTAGAAGATGATAAGTAAGACCACACACACCAAGACTATGTCTAGTCTTTACAGTAAACTAGCAAATGGCCAGTTTGTTCTAGGATGCATTGCATCAGACATCACAGTACATGAAGAAAATCTGCTTTTTGTGAAAAGCCACCAGGCATTTCAGATCCAGTTTACCATGAAGTGCAGATACCCAGATAATACAGTCAGTGCAAAAGTCAAATGGGTAAGTCAGCTCTTTGATGAGGCTGGCTACACTGCAAAATATAAATGAAACTCAAAAATAGAAGGTAAGGTCTATTTACAAAAGTTTGTTTAGTAAAGTGACTTGAAAAAAGTTTTAACCACTTCCCAGGCATCCCTCCCCTCTCCCACCAAAACAAACAAACAAACAAACAAAAACAACAACAAAAACCCTGAAAATTATCTTGAAAATCAAGTTAAAACTATGTGGTGAAAAAGAGAGTGCTTGTTCCAGGTAAAGGACTTCAAGATAATTTACAGGCAGATGTATTTTTATTAGTAGAAGTCACAAATAGGAAAAGATTTATTGGCTGACTTTGAGCTGTGTGCTTTTAAAAATGTCTCCATTATTACATTAACAAGAAAAAGAAAATCAAGCATGTTTTTGCTTCCAGTTTTGAATCTTCCAGCAACAGCTGGTGAAATCAACAGGGTATTAAAATGAAACCCAGCAAAACCCAGTCAATTATTTCCAGTTGTCTGCCTGTTTCTTTCTAGTCACCTTGAATTCAATTCCCAACTAGCTGAGGACAACATGTCGGTCAAAGACAGACTTTCGCTGCTCTTGGACTTGAAGCTTCCAGCGCTGCTGGGCATATTCTACCTTGTTCAACACGTTGGCTCGACCACGGGAGCGGGCTAGCACATCATGTGCATTTGCAAAAGGCTGGTGATCCTAAAAGTCGAGGAATGGAGAACATTAGAGATGGCACAGTCAGTGTAAAACACAGACAGAAAACAGTCACCAGCCCACCACAGAGATAGGGGTAGGTGGACTTTTCAAACAACAGAGCATCTATTTGGCTAAGCACTCAACTACCAGACAGAGTATGAACTCAAGTACAGACCTAGGTGGTTCAAGAAACATAAGAGATGAGGGAGTATTTGTGAAACGTTCCCATGGATCGCCATTTTCAAAGATATTTCCCTTAAAGAAGTGGAGACCAAGCAAAAGACAGTGGTCATGTGTGTTAAAGAGAAGGCTTCCTAGGGAAAAGAAAATCTATTTTCATGTTAACATCTCTCCATGTTATAGATACGGAAAGTAGGGTCTTTCCTTGCTTTATTTGATACTATATAGCTAATCTGTGGCAGAGGAAAGATCTGTCTTTTAATTTTGTGTCTCCATTAGAATGGTTTTCTTGCCAGCTTGGGGCCACATTCACTCTGGGAGGGTGAGCGACAGAGTCTTATCTTGGGTTGTTTTTAATCTCTCCCTGTACCCTCAACACACACACTAAATGGACTAGCTTCCAAAAGCTGCATTTCCCCACTTCCCCAATCTGTAATGAAAAGAGACACAGCTCAAGTGCTACAATCACCTTCTCTATTCAACAAAGATTGAATCTTCCATTGTTAAGCACCCAGTGGCTTCCATGTAAGTTGCCACCTTAGGAAAGAAGCGATTGAAGGGTTGCCCAGGTATCTGTGTAGAAAACCAACCTATCCTGGTCAAAGTAAACCAGTACAGCTGGATGTTTGTAGTCATTACACAGGAAACCATCATGCTAATCTATCTGTGAATGAGATATAAATACAGCTGTCTAAATGACAAAAAGCATTCAATAGCAATTTATTGCTTTTATTTGCCTTTTCCTTGATCTCTTTTTCTTGAACCCCATGTTAGCAAAGCTTCTAAATGTTCTAACAGAAGATCCAAGTCACAAGTTGTACCCCTTATACTAAACTTTGCCTCTAGGAGAGAAACATTATTTTGCTGGTGCATGTTTGAAAAAGCTCTATTATATATCCAGGGCAGGAGTCAGCATGTATATGGAAAGCTATATACATAACTACATAACTATATATACAACTATAATTATAGGAGTTAGAACACCTGGTCTTGTTTTTATAGCAAGGCATTTATACAATGTCTACATTTGAGAGACATCAAAGAGATTTTATAAAGAATCTTTCCTTCTCTTCTTTGCCAAAATTCCTTCAACTTTTCACTTTATTTAGGTAATGGCCTGCACAAACCCTAAAACTCAATTTACTTAAAGAGTGGATTTTTTTTTTTTTTAAGAGATGGGGTCTCACTATATTGCCCAGACTGGTCATGAACT
>NW_012115921.1:482690-488456 GCF_000951035.1 Colobus angolensis palliatus
CTTCACATCCATGTCTTAGTATACTAGGTTATGCTGCTTTTTATGATTTCACTTGCTTTATATCCAGAGTCCCATAGTAATGAATTATGTTATGATGGATTCCATTTTGAAATAAACCCAGTTTTTTTTTTTAACGGAAAAACCTGTATTTTCCACTTTTTTAAAAATTCAAAGCGACTTGAATGAACTTAATTTTTTTTTTCTTTTTCTTTCTTTTTTTTTTAAGAGATGGGGTCTTTTAATATTGCCCAGACTGGGTCATGAACTTAATTTTTTTTTTTTTTAATGGGGTCTAGCCTTGTTGCCCAGGCTGGAATGCAGTGGCTATTCACAGGTGTGATCATGGCTCACTGCAGCCTTGAACTCCTGGCCTTCAGTGATCCTCCTGCCTCAGCCTCCCAAGTAGCTGGGACCTATACCTATTTTTAAACTTTTAACCTTACAAATGAAAATAATAAAGGCAATTCCATGAGGCTTAAAATGTTTTTAAAAATGTAAGGAAAAAAAAAAAGGAGGCAGTCTAAAGTTATAGAATTATTTGATTTCCCCTTAGGGAAATAAATTGACCCAAGGTCATTTAACAAATTAGCACAAAGACTAAAACTTAGCCTGCCTAACCCTGACTTGGTGTTATATTGTCTCAAAACAGATTTTGCTCAGGTAGATTAAAATGACACTATAAGAATATGGTGATTCAGTGAATTTGTATATAAAATATCATCCCCTGGAGTCAAGGACCAGAGGAGGAAAATATTATCACCACTGGTTTGTTTTGACATAAGCACTACTGGGAAGAAGGATGTACTTGATCAGCAGAGGACCTTTCAGTTTCCTAGTGCTGTTACCTATTCTTCAAGGTAGGGGAGAAAAATCTTCTTAAGGAACAAGTTCAAAAGACTAAACAAACCAGCTAATCCTTTGGGTCTGCTTTCTACCTATCAGAACGAGACTGAACTAGCTGCTCAAGGTCATGGATGCAGGGGGAATGCAAATAGAGATCTACCCTTTTTATGTTTGTTCTTTTTCACACCTGATAAAATTACAATACATACAAAACATGTTTTAGTGTAATGCTTTGGTAATAACGATGATGTGTCATGGATATGTGATATAGTAAATATTGTGACTACTTGCTGTGAGCTTAACTATTTGTACTCACTTTTATTTGCTTTATAATGCTCTACACTGAACAAAAACAGAAGAAATGAAAACTGATAATTTAACAAAAACATTTTAAAAGTATATAAATAGTGCAGAACTCACACCTTGGATAAGCAACAGTTTTAAACATTAAAATTCATTTATTTTTGTAGAGTTGTTACCGTTAATTCACAGCTCTGGTCAGAAAACCTCTCTCTGCCTAGAATCAGTTTAAAAGACATCCCAGAGGCAGGGCGCGGTGGCTCAAGCCTGTAATCCCAGCACTTTGGGAGGCCGAGACGGGCGGATCACGAGGTCAGGAGATCGAGACCATCCTGGCTAACATGGTGAAACCCCGTCTCTACTAAAAAATACAAAAAACTAGCCAGGCGAGGTGACGGGCACCTGTAGTCCCAGCTACTCGGGAGGCTGAGGCAGGAGAATGGCGTAAACCCGGGAGGCGGAGCTTGCAGTGAGCTGAGATCTGGCCACTGCACTCCAGCCCGGGCGACGGCGACAGAGCGAGACTCCGCCTCAAAAAAAAAAAAAAAAAAGACATCCAAGAGTCAGCCAGGCCTCTCAGAGACAATGTTCTCAAATAGTCAATACACAAGCAGAATCAATCACTGGTGGACAAAACAATTACTGACCATGTGACCCCACCAATTAAATGCCTGCCCTACATGTTTTCATCTCTACATCCATTTCTCTTATGTTTTGTGTTATTATATTATCTATTTCTGAAATCAGGAACAGATATTTAATGCTGTAAAGGAAGGATATAGTTTAAGACTTTCAACGTCTATGCCTATAGATCCACAAGCCGTTCCAGGGTAAAAGGACTTTTGACTGGTTGGCAAGGGCTCACTCTGGGTTTGGCTTTTGACTTGAACCTTAAAATTCTGAATTTTACCCATTTTAAGGAACATAGTCCAATATAATAATCCACAAGAAAAAGTAATTTCTAAAAAAAAATTATATATAATAATGAAAGAATGGAAAATTCAGAAACAATCTCATACAGGATAATGATAAAACAAAAATATCCAGCCAAGTGCAGCAGCTCATGCCTGTAATCCCAGCACTTTGGGAGGCCGAGGCGGGCTGATCACTTGAGGTCAGGAGTTTAAGAGCAGCCTGGCCAAAATGGTGAAACCCCATCTCTACCAAAAATACAAAAAAAATTAGCCAGGTGTGGTGGTGCATGCCTGTAGTCCCAGCTACTTGGGAGGCTGAGGCAGGAGAATCGCTTGAACTTGGGAGGCAGAGGTTGTAGTGAGCCAAAGTCATGCCACTGCACTCCAGCATGGGTGATAGACTGAGAGTCCATCTCAAAAAAAAAAAAAAAAAAATTCTCTAGGCTGTACTGAACAAGTTTGTGGACTATGTCAATTTCTGGACATTTTTGAATAAACGAATATTAAAACAAAAAGGAGACCATAAAGCAATTTATACAGATTATGCCAACTATATATATTTATACACACACACACACATACTATATATATATAAACATATATAATGTACACACACACGTGTGTGTGTGTGTGAGATTTAAAGACAGGAAGAGAATCTGGAATGATGGTAGTCATGGTTTTATTTTTCTCTAAAGAGCTCAGATTTTTTTTTTCTTTTTTTTTTTAGACAGGTTTCTTGCTGTGTTGCTCAGGTGTGATCACAGTTCTGCAGCCTCGAACTCCTGGGGTCAAGTGACACTTCTGTTTCAGCCTCCTGAATGGCTGGGACCACAGGCATGCACCACCACACCCAGCTAATGTTTTTATTTTTTGTGGAGACGGGGTCTCACCATGTTGCCTAGGGTGGTCTTGAACTCCTGGGCTCAAGTGATCCTCCCACCTTGGCCTCCCAAAGTGCTGGGATTACAGGTGTATGCCCCCACACCTGGCCCACAGATTTTTTTTTTTTTAAGCAGTAGAAAAAAAGGAAGTATAAAACATCAGCAGGTTATCAAGTTGTACTTCATTAAGAAAAGAACATCATGATCTTCACACTTCCCTTGACAAAAACCTCTCTGCCTTCTGAAATATTTGGTGATATTGACAGGAAAGGAGTTTTAGGCAGGAGGGCTTGGAGAGAAAACCATCTCTGATACTTTTCTCAATGTAAATAGGGAATGGCAATAAAATTGTGCCTTTGGTACTGGAAGCAAAGCCCTGTATAGCACACTCACCAAAGATCATCAGTTTAAATCACCACATTTATGGCTTCATCAAGTAATTTCTTTATAACGAGATATATACTGAAATCAGAGCTGTTTTTAGCTTCTCTAGTTGAGGATCTGCTTCAGCACATGAACATCTATATGTGACTGTTTTTCACTTGCACTTCACATCAAATGATGACAGGGCCTGGCCATGAGCACTAGGGCAGGCTGGGAACTTACCCCAATATCATCATCACTCTGTATCAACTGTGAGTGTCCAAAGAGGCGCCTCTTCAGTATGGGCTCAACCAGAGTAAGATATACCATGTACAGAAGTAGAAGGCCCAAAATGGAGAGATATATTATAATGGTAACCTAAAGGAAATTGAAAATTAAGTTACATCTTTGTTCAAGCCCATAAATCAGAATTTTGTATGATAATAGTAAAACTGACGGACATATCTGCTAAGCCTATAGAATTTCTATACAAACCAGATAGCAATATAAGAAATAAACTCAACTCTTCCCCAAAGTATTATTTAAGAAAAAAGAGGAAAGATCTTTGGGATCTTTTTGCAAGTCTTCAAGACTCCAACTTCACCTACTGCTAATCACTTGTCCCCACTGCAAGCACAGCAGTTTGTCTTTTCTCCCAGCTGAACATCATGTCCTAGATTCAGCTACTCTTTAGCTCAATTTAGATATACAAAAGTATTTTCCAGGCCGGTGATGTTTTCTTGTGACCTTAATTCATGTACTGAGATAAAGCACAATGTGACACACCCACTAGAAGGACTACAATAAAATAAATAGACAATACCAAGTGTTGGCAAGGATATGGAGAAACAGCCCTCATACGCTGTGGTGGGAATGTAAAATGGTACAACCACTTTGGGAAACAATCTGACAGTCTCTTAAAAAGTTAAACATAATTTTACCATTCTAAGGAATTAACCCAAGAGAATGAAAAACACATATATTCATACAAAGACATGTGCAGATATTCATGACAGTATTATTATTATTATTATTTTTTTTTTTTTTTTGAGGCGGAGTCTCGCTCTGTCGCCCAGGCTGGAGTGCAGTGGCCGGATCTCAGCTCACTGCAAGCTCCGCCTCCTCCCAGGTTCAAGCAATTCTCATGCCTTAGCCTCTCAAGTAGCTGAGACTACAGGTGTGCGCCACCACACCCAGCTAATTTTTGTATTTTTTAGTAGAGACGGGGTTTCACCGTGTTAGCCAGGATGGTCTCGATCTCCTGACCTCGTGATCCGCCCGCATGACAGTATTATAATAGTAAAAACCCAGACATAATCCAAATGTCCATCAACTGATAAATGCAAATTCATATAGTGAAATACTATTCAGCAATAAAAAGAAACAAAGTACTGATACATGCTACAACTTGCATAAACATCAAGAACATTGTGCTAAATGAAAGAAGCCAGTCACAGAAGACCATACATCGTATGATTCCATATACATGAAATATCCATGTATGTAGAGACAGAAAGTAGAGTAGTGATGGACTGGGGCTGGAAGTGGGGATTAACTGTAAATGGGCATGAGGGATCTTTTTGGGGTAGTTGGAATGTTCTGAAACTGGATTTTATTTATTTATTTTTTTTGAGACAGAGTCTCACTGGAGTGCAGTGGTGCGATCTCAGCTCACTGCAACCTCTGCCTCCAGGATCAAGTGATTCTCATGCCTTAGCCTCTCAAGTAGCTGAGACTACAGGTGTGCGCCACCACACCCAGCTGATTTTTATATTTTTAGTAGAGATGCGGTTCACCATGTTGGCCAGACTCCTCTCGAACTCCTGACCTCAAGTGATCCCCCTGCCTCGGGCTTCCAAAGTGCTGCGATTATAGGTGTGAGCCACCATGCCTGGCCTGAAACTGGATTTTAAAATGTTTTAAATCTACTAAAATGTATAGAATTGTATACTTATAGTGAGTGACTGTTAGGGTACATAAGTT
The DNA here is from genome assembly GCF_000951035.1 of Colobus angolensis palliatus. Taxonomy (NCBI): domain Eukaryota; kingdom Metazoa; phylum Chordata; class Mammalia; order Primates; family Cercopithecidae; genus Colobus; species Colobus angolensis. The sequence continues at coordinate 487,975 of NW_012115921.1, forward strand.
GCATAGTTTTTACAAATCTGTTAAACAACTGTACAGTGAGGATTTCTCTAAAGTTCAGCAACTGCTGGAGCAAGAGCTATTCCACAGGGTCAATCACCACAGAAATCTCTGTGACTATTATAACTAACCACCCCAGATTCCCCACAGGGCCTTTTTGGGGGAAAAGGAATGGGAAGTGCCATGTAAAAAAAATTTGGGCCAGGCGTGGTGGCTCACGCCTGTAATCCCAACACTTTGGGAGGCCAAGGTGGGTGGACCATGAGGTCAGGAGTTCGAGACCAGCCTGACCAACAAGATGAAATCCTGTCGCTACTAAAAATACAAAAACTAGCCGGGCGTGGTGGTGCACGCCTGTAATCTCAGCTACTCAGGAGGCTGAGGCAGGATAATTGCTTGGACCCAGGAGGCGGAGGTTGCAGTGAGCTGAGATCGTGCCACTGCACTCAAGCCTGGGCAACAGAGCGAGACTCCATCTCAAAAAA
>NW_012115921.1:488506-503399 GCF_000951035.1 Colobus angolensis palliatus
ACCCAGGAGGCGGAGGTTGCAGTGAGCTGAGATCGTGCCACTGCACTCAAGCCTGGGCAACAGAGCGAGACTCCATCTCAAAAAAAAAAAAAAAAAGTGGGAGAAAAACCATTAGCCACTATAATAAAGTAACTGAAATCATTAGAGATACAAACAGCAATGAGAGTTATCTACATCCCATTTACTACAGCAACAGTCCACAACCTTTTTGGCACCAGGGACCAGTTTCATGGAAGACAATTTTTCCATGGACCAGGGTGGTAGGGGATAGTCTGGGGATGATTCCAGCACATTACTTTTACTGTGCACTTTATTTCTATTATTATTACATTATAATATATAATGAAATAATTATACAGTTCACCATAATATAGAATCAGTGGGAGCCCTGAGCTTGTTTTCCTGCAACTAGACAGTCCCATCTGGGGGTGATGGGAGACAGTGACAGATCATCAGGCATTAGATTCTCTTTCTTATGAAGAGTACGCAGTCTAGATCCCTCACATGTGCTGTTCACAATAGAGTTCATGCTCCTATGAGAATCTAATGCTGCTGATCTGACAGGAGGTGGAGCTCAGGCGGTAATGTGAGTGATGGGGAGTGGCTGTAAATAAGATGAAGCTTCGCTCACTTGCTCACTGCTCACCTCCTGCTGAGTGGCCCAGTTCCTAACAGACCGCAGACTGGGCTGTGGCCTGGGGGCTGGGGACCCCTGTCCTACAGGAAATGAAGAGGGGAAATCTTAAAATCCAGAAGTAATAGTTCTAGAATAATTAATATATTTAATTTTTTCAAAGGGCTGGAAATGCAAGGAGAGGAGGGTTTATAAATGCTGCTCTCTCAGCCTCTGGCACACATGGCCTACACAGAAGCTGGGATATCTTTCTGGAATATGCTAATTACACATAGGGCATTTTTGTGCCATTTCACATATCTAACATATCCTAACTAATCCACAAACCATCTCAGTGAGGCAGGCAGAACAGGCCCATTATTCCTTTTGGGGTGGGGGTCCAAATTTTTCTGTCTTGTCTAGAAACCATGCAGAAACAGAAAAGAGGTAGACAGACAGACAGGTATATAGATATATATTTTACCTTGATTGTGACAGAGCTTCTTTCTTCGTATTTGCATTCACAGCGTAGACAGTATGCTTCTACATCAGGCCCCCGCACAGGCATAGGCTCCACAACATGAAGGCAATCACTGAGAAAACAAAGATAAAATGCCGCTTAAGCCCAGCTAGCTCTTCTGCTCACTCTGACCAAAACTTTCCTGAAATCCAGAATAATCAGTAAACTTACCCAATGAAAGAGCATAAAAAACAAATAAGATAAAGTAAAATAATTTCTGCTCTCAATATTAGCATTTTGGTAAGTTCTAACCATTTAAGAAGCCACAAAGACACATATATAGTAGTGTCTATTTTCAAAGTTGCTACTGTTAACAGTTACAAAAAGGCACCCAAAAAATCCCAAATGAGAGATTTGTTAAGTATAACAAATCAAGTCATCTTTAGACTTGTTTAGTTACTAAGCAAAACTATTTTAAATGGTTTAAAGTGATATGGGCACTGTTCAAATATTAAGATTATCTCTTTTGTTAATTAACATCATTCTTTTTTGTTGTTTTTTAAGAGACAAGGTCTTGCTCTGTCATTTGGGCTGTAGTGGAATGGCGCCATCATAGCTCACTGCAGCCTCAGACTCCTGGGCTCAAGTGATCATCCTGCCTCAACCTCCAGAGCAGCTATAATTACAGGAGCATGCCACCACGCCTTGCTAATTTTTAAATTTGTTGTAGAGATCAGGTCTTGGTTTGTTGCCCTAACCTTGTCTTGAATACCTGGCCTCAAGTGATCCTCCTATCTTGGCCTCCTAAAGTGCTGGGATTACAGGTGTGAGCCACCATTCCCAATCAACATCATTCTTAACTGCCAGTGGGGTATATGAATGACTAATCACGTTTAACAGAGTGGTAAATTCTGAAACTCTCAAAATTGAACCCTCAAAGCCACACACAGGAGGAAACAATCACTTTTCTTAATGAGCAAATCTGAAAAAGGAGAAATAGAATAACAAAAATATTTGAAAACAAAAACTAGTTATTCCAAAGAACTAAATAAAAACTAACAAAAGGATGAATGTTTTTGTTGAATGCTACTTATTTCCCCAACCCCATTTTCAAGGCTAATTATTTATAGTTTATGTAAACACGGTGCTATCAGATTTTTCCTAGAAATCTGTCAATTCTAAGCAATAACTAAATTATTATTTTCCTCAACTATTAAGAGTCTGTGACTCTGATCACCTTCAGCAAAATAGGGAGAGCTTTCCTGTCCTCCTGCCAGCTGTTGGACAATTTTCTTTCCTTTTGGCATCTCTTCGTTAGGCATTCCTGGCTGCCTCAAGCACTCTACTACACCATCCTCTTATCTTACCCATTCTCTTGGGGACGCCCAGTACTCTAGGGTGATTCCTTCTCTTTCTCTACCAAAATGTACTTTTTGGAAACAAAGTTACAGCTTGGTGGGAGCAATAAGTTCTAGTGTTCTGTATCACTGTAGGATGACTATAGTTAACCATAATATATATTATAGTTTCAAATAGCTAGAAGGAGGATGTTGAATATTTTCAACACAAAGAAATGATAAATGTCTGAGATGCTAAATATTCTGATCAAATCACTATATGAATTGAAACATCACTACGTATCCCATAAACATGTAGTTATTGTGTCAATTAAAAATTAATTTCAGCCAGGTGCAGTGGCTCATGCCTGTAATCCCAGCACTTTGGGAGGCTAAGGTGGGAAGATCACTTGAGGTCAGGAGTTCGAGACCAGCCTGACCAACATGGAGAATCCCTGTCTCTACTAAAAATACAAAAAAATTAGCCAGGCATGGTGGTGCATGCCTGTAATCCCAGCTACTCAGGAGGCTGAGACTTGAGAATCACTTGAACCTGGGAGGTGGAAGTTATGGTCAGCCAAGATCGTGCCATTGCACTCCAGCCTGGGCAATAAGAGTGAAACTCCATCTCAAAAAAAAAAAAAAAAAAGGTCTGGTGTGGTGGCTCATGCCTATAATCTCAGCAGTACTTTGGGAGGCCAAGGCAGGTGGATCATGAGGTCAGGAGTTCAAGACCTGCCTGACCAACAGGGTGAAACCCCATCTCTACTAAGAATAAAAAAAATTAGCCGGGTGTGGTGGCACATGCCTATAATCCCAGCTACTGAGGAGGCTGAGGCAGGAGGATCGCTTGAACTCGGGAGGCAGAGGTTGCAGTGAGTGGAGATCGCGCCATTGTACTCCAGTCTGGGTGACAGAGTGAGACGCTATCTCAAAAAAAACAAAAAAGAAATTAATTTCTAGAAATTCATCTTTTCATGTTGTGTTCCCTCTGAACTGTGGCATTAGAAAAAATAACCAAAAATGGTATATGATAGAAGTTGTTAGTTTGGTTTTTTTTGTTTTGTTTTTTTGAGACAGAGTTTCGCTCTTGTTGCCCAGGCTGGAATGCAATGGTACAATCTCGGCTCATTGCAACCTCCACCTCCCAGGTTCAAGTGATTCTCCTGCCTCAGCCTGCCAAGTAGCTGGGATTACAGGCATGTGCACCACACCTGGCTAATTTTGTATTTTTAGTAGAGATGGGGTTTCTCCATGTTGGTCAGGCTGGTCTCAAACTCCCAACCTCAGGTGATCCGCCTGCCTCGGCCCCCCAAAGTGCTGGCATTACAGGCATGAGCTACCGTGCCCGGCCCAAGTTATTCTTAACAGGTAATTAGGTAGTAATGAAAAATTAAATGAAAAATTAAATTTCCACTGATGGTATTTCAAATACGGGTAAGGCCCCACAACTTTCACCATGAAAGTGTGTGATATCTATTCCAAATATACAGAAGACCAGGCATGTACCCAAATGGATGCAGGCACAAAATGGGCAGAGGGAACTATATCCCATAAGAGGGGTTATCTATCTGAGGATCAGAGAGCTCATCTAGCATCACACTTAGAGAAGGTCACAGAGCAAAATCGTATTTGAAAAAGGATCAGGCCACGCACGGTGGCTCATCCCTATAATCCCAGAGTTTTAGGAGGCCATGATGTGAGGATCACTTGAGGCCAACTTGAGACCAGCCTGGGCAACATAGTGAGACCCAGTCTCGGCAAAAATAAAAATTAGCCAGGTTGATGGTACACACCTGTAGTCCCAGCTACACAGGAGGCTGAGGCTGGAGGGTAACTGGAGCCTAAGAGATCAAGGCTGCAATGAGCTATGATCGTGCCACTGCACTCTAGCAATAAAAAAAAAAGAGAAAGGACCAGAATCCAGGACTCCTGCTTCCTATGTCAGTTCTTTATCTCTGAACCTCGGGAAAATGAAATTATCTCCTATTTAGTTTCCTACTTCAGCTTCAGAAGCCTTGGCAACAATACCTAAGAATGACTTGAGAATTTTAAGTGATAAGTAAATATTGAGGATTTCTCCTGAAGGACACATACATTTTAATAACAAAAAGATATTGAGTGCTGTGCAAAAGTTGTGCCCAGCTGGAGAGGAAGCAGGAAGGTTGATTTTGGCTGACCAGTCATTACAAACAGCTAGACCTAGTCAGAGCTTAATCACTTAACTAGGCAACACCTCCCCCTAGTGCCAAAAGGAACACATCATTAGCTTTAAATCACCCCAAACACACACCAGAGCACTCCAACTACTCTTAAATTTTAAGTCAACCAGCGTAAGTCAATGAAGACTTAAAGATAAAAACTGGACAAAATGAAAGGCCTAGAAAACAAAAGGTAAACTATATCGAGGCCCTCACAGATACCAGAGGCCTCATAAAGCCATAAATCTGGTGAATCATAACTTGCCTGCCCTTGTAAAGTCAGTTAAAAATTTTCAGTGCCAGTTGGGAACCTATCCCCAGAAAAATGCTAAGCTGCAGGAAAGAAACAAGGGAGAGAGGGAAGAAAAACCCCAAGCAAGCCTTATTCTCAATTGTTTATTTTCTTTCTTTCTTTCTTTTTTTTTTTTTCGAGACACAGTCATGCTCTGTCACCCAGGTTACAGGGCAGTGGCACAATCTCAGCTAACTGCAACCTCTGCCTCTGCGGCTCAAGCGATTCTCTGCCTCAGCCTTCTGAGTAGCTGGAATTACAGGTGTGTGCCACCATGCCCAGCTAATTTTTGTATTTTTAGTAGAGTCAGGGTTTCGCCATATTGGCCAGGCTGTTCTCAAACTCCTGGCCTCAAGTGATCCACCTGCCTTGGCCTCCCAAAGTGCTGGGATTACAGGTGTGAGCCACCATGTCCTGCCTCAACTGTTTTCAAAGCTATTTTTACTAATAACCAGGGATGAATGACGTGTCTGAGTCTGAAATAACAAGAAATTAGTGAAAAGATTACTGCTAAACACTTGAATAGTGAGTTCATTTGCTACACAAAAGACAGGCATCGCATTTCTTAACTGATAATAAACTGTAAGCACTGAATAAATTTGGAAAATTATAGAAGTAACATAAAGATTTATTTGAACATTCTTTTTTTTGGAGCCGGAGTCTCACTCTGTCACCCAGGCTGGAGTGCAGTGGCACAATCTCAGTTCACTGCAACCTCCGCCTTCCGGGTTCAAGCAATTCTCCTGCCTCGGCCTCCCGAGTGGCTGGGATTACAGGCGCCCGCCACCACGCCCGGCTAATTTTTTTTGTATTTTTTGTAGAGACAGGGTTTCACCCTGTTGGCCAGGCTGGTCTTGAACTCCTGACCTCAGGTGATCTGCCTGCCTCAGCCTCCCAAAGTGCTGGGATTACGGGCATGAGCCACCATGCCTAGCCTGAACATTCTTGTATCATATAAAGTAACTTCCTGATATAAAACCTGTAAGTATATGGCCAAATCGCTTGGTTAATATGACACCACTTACAGTGGAACATAGAGGTTCACAAGAAGTTCTCAAGAATACACTTAACAAATATGAGACTGAACCTAAATGCATATCAGGGAAGAACAGACAGTGGCAGCAGAGGAACAAACCATACTCGAAGGCTGCCTTTTCTTTTTTAAAGTCAGGTTGGAATACTGTTAACTGAATGAATTTAATCTTGCTTTCTAACTCTTTGATGGCTATTTAGCTATGAAATCAGGTACATGTGAAAGCTCCTACCATTTGGAACTATTTTTCTTAAATTCCTATCCCATCCATCTTCTACCGTGGTTACAAACCATAAAGCATCACAATTCCATGGGAAGGAACACATTCATCCTGCTGTAACACAACTGCATCCCAACTGTTTCACAGCACACATAGAAAAAGCTATTTATCAGGTCTGCTGGGATAAGCAGAGAAGGCTGCTGGTGGCTACTCAGTCAAGATCCCCCAGTCATCACAGGCCTGCCTGACTGCCCAAGGGCTGAACAGGTCAGTATCTTGGCACACCTGTAACTTCTTCATTTACACCAAATGGGAAACTCTGACTACATAGCTCATTTCCACTTCTTCTTGAGCCTTCTGACACTTTTAAACATAGCTTCCCACACTTGGCAATACTTCATCAAAACCTACAAGTTGTAAAAATTATAACCCAGATAAAGGAGGCTTGCTAACCTTCCACTGAAAAGCAAGAGGGAGAAAGGTCCCTCACCAAACTTAAGGGAGTACAGGAAGAGAACTATGGGTAGTTTAGGTGCCACAAACCCATTCATATGCCCCCATGAAACTCTGCCTACCTGGGTCTTAGTGTTTTGGCTTGTATACCTTTAGGCCTGCATCATGCACTTAGTGCCTTACTCTCACTTTTTCAAATAGAAATAGAATTTCATATTTTTGCTTCAAATGAAACACTTAAAAAGAAAACTATGCATTTGATGAGCATTCTGGGATAACACTGGCAATCACAGAAAGAAATGTGACATGTAATTCAGTAATCCAGATACTTACCAATCTTTCTGAGATATGTTCTTATTATAAATATGCCCAGAATTTTCTTTATAGGGAGGGCAGATACATTTACATCTGACATCCTCGAAATTCTGTAACCAAAATGGAAACAGTATAGTGTGTTGACAGTTTATCAATATTTTTTAAAACTGTACCATATACATTTTGCAAGCATCCTCTACCAAGTATTCTAAAATCATTCATTTAAAACTTTAACTTTGACAGATACAAGTTTTTAAAAGCCACAGTCCTTTATGGTAATACTAATGAATCATTATATATTACATGTGCTTATTTGAAATAATACTTAAAACATGATCTAAGACTTATTAACCATATTTATGGGTCACATGACAAATTATGCTAATGTTATTACCATCTACCTGCCACTGGAAAGACACAGATAGATGTAAATAAGAATGTTCATTACTAAAGGATGGGAAAGAAACTAAAAATTATTCACAAAAAAGGTCACAATTCTTCTGCCTATCATCCTTTCACCCTTTGGTAGAGGGCACTGACATGGATAAAAGGGGTTGGGCCAGAGTCCCATAGAAGGGATGAAATGTTAGAGGCACCCAGGTACAACTAGAAAGGAAGTACACACAGGAAGTAGCCTGACTCTGAGATCAGTTTAGTATACTCTTCCCAGGAAACTTTGCTTCTAATTCCTGGTTGACAGAGAGAACAATTACCAACAAAACAAGTTTCAAGAGGTGGAGGAACAGGTGACTAAGTATCTGGATAGAGAAAAGAGATACTTCCTCAGCAAAGGGAAATCTATTTGAGAAGAAAGTGGCTCATCAGTCCCCAGAGGACCTTGCCCACTCCTCCTACATACAGTGATATGTCTGGCAAAGTTATTGACAATTCACAAACGTATTCAGCAACCACTTAGCATTTGCTCTGTGTTAGATCTTGTGCTCAATGAGGTGGATTCAGATAAGCATAAGACATGGTTTCTGCCCATAATCAGGACACACCCTAGTAAAGGAGACTGAAAAATAAATACATGATCACAATACATAAAGTTATGAGGCAAGATATGCAGAGGGTACCAGCAATGTTTTGAAAGTCAGGAGACGTGCTGCTGTCCCTGCTTCTGGTAGGAGGTAGAGACGGTTTCAAAAAGAATCTCTGAATCTAAAACATTTGCCTGCCTGTAACCTCTCCCCACTCCTACATTTAAAGATATTATAAATTAAAGCTCCTATTTTTAAAAATGCAATGTCATTCTGTTTTCCCATCATACTAATGTGAATCCCTTCTGTTTCCCCCCAATGATGAGCTAGCTCATCAAAGAGGAAGCACAGATATGCATGGAGCTACGGCAGGCCTGGAGAGCTGGGGCACCAGAGAAGGGCATGAGGGAACTAGAAGGTCAAGAAATCGAACCAGGGAGGCCACAACCTCACCTCTGTTGCAGTTTGGTTCTTCCCTTACCCACTAAATTATCAGGAAGAGAGAAAGCAAGAAAGGGACCAAGGGACTCGTGGAGGGAGTTAGGTGAGAATATGAAGCAGGTGAGAGATGCTCCGTAGGTCCTATGGGGAGGGAAGTAGGCCAGAAGGGGCAAGTTCCCACCACAGTAAGGGAAGTGTTCAGGGTGAGCTGAACTGAGCCAGCCCTTGACAGGGAAGCCTTCGGTCAGATGCGGGCTTCCTATCTTTCTGGGTTGGGGCATGTGGGGCCTGTGAGGCTGGCCTGGAGGGCGCAGGTGGACTGTCAAGGGCTTAGGGTGGAAAGTTAAAGGCTCTCGGAGGTGAAAAGGTTATCAAATGTAAGGTGCGTGCAGACGGGGCTGGGAAGGGAAATGTCAAGGCGGTGGGGGGCTGCTGTCCGGGCTGTGGGCACTGTCGGGGCTGGGGACGGCCGTGGGGCGCTGACTACCTGGCTGTCGGGGTTGAGGGCGGGAGTGCCGCCGGACAGTCGGGAGGGGCGCGGCTGGTGGCGATGGGGGTTTGCCGTAGCTGTGAGGCTAGGGGTATGGCTGTCAGGAATGGGCTGAGCAGCAGGTTGGCAGACCCAGTTTCCGCAAGGCCGGTGGCAGGGGAGGAGCTTCCGTCAGGAGCGAGGCTGGGCGGGACTCACCTTGGCGGCGTCTGACAGCTGCGCCAGGAGCAGCACGGACAGCGCCAGGCACGACAGGCTGAGCAAAGAGCCAAGCCGAAGAAGGCCTCCCCACAGGGTCGCCATCGCTGGGGGCCCGGCGGTCCCACAGCCCGGAGCCCCCGCGACTGGCTCCCGGTTCGGGCTCGGGCTGAGGCTCGCGACCCGGCTGGGGATCCTCCGCCCGCACTTCCGTCTGGACGCGAAGGCGTCACCGGGCGCGCCGGGTCAAATGCAAAAAGCAGCCGCCCCGGAAATGGTTCCCAGTGCGAAGGGCCGGGAGGCCGGAATATCGTGGTGTCCGCCCTGGCCTCCCCCAGGCCCCGGGGAAGGGGGCCTCTGGGGTGGCAACCTGGGCCCAGTAGGGATTTGCAGCTCTTGGATATCTTCCCCGGGCGCAGAAGCTGCCGGGCTTATGGAGTCGCCATTGCGCTGTAAAGTCCTCCCGCCCACGGAGACCCCAGCAAACTCCCAAGTGTCACACAGGGTCCTTCGGCGGCCCGTGCGGGCCGGAGCTGTTTGCGCAAAGGCAGGGCGTGTGCTGAGCGTGGAAACGGGGCTGGAACTGGCCGAGCCATGCTTTTCCGGGGTGCCCACTCCCAAGCAAAGGGTTGGGGGTGGTCTCTGCACCTTAGGTACTAACCTGCTGCCCATACGCTTCCTGGCCACAGCACCCCGTCGGCTTTCTAAGTCTGTGAGCGGCCCTCTTGGGCGTGGCCTCCCTGTGGAGCTCCCGGTGTGCCTCCCGTTGGTCCAGCCTGCAGCTAGGAAGTGGGTCACAGCGGCGGGCCTGGGCTGGGCCGGGGCAGGCTCTGGGAGATGTGGAATTGGCGACACAACTGCCCCAGCAGTATCCTCCGCCTAGGACTCCAAGAGGTGGCGAATTGGGGCGCCACGCCCCGGTAAGGCAGTGCTTGTTCACGGCTGCCAACTGGTCTCCCCAAGGCTGTCATTCTCAGCGAGTACTTTAGCAGTACCTTAGATCGGCACATTCTCCCATTGAAATATTTTTGTTAGTGGAGACAAGGGAGATAGTGGCAAGGATGCAGGGATCATCACAGCCACTAGGGATTTGTTGAATGACCTTGGGCAAATCACTTCCCTTCTCTGGGCCTGTAGTTCTTGGCTCAGTATGAGGGAATGGATTTAAAATTATGCTCCATGTAATACCCGTTTTTACCTCTAAACAGAAGATGGTCTTTTCCTAATTTTTGGAAATGTTTTAACAGAATGCTCTCAATATTTTTCGCCCATGTGATTCTTAGATTCATGTGAATCTAACACAAGAAGGTGTTTGATATTGTTCCCAACAGGAACCAGAGCGGCAGGGCTAGATGTCCTCTCACCAGACTGCCCTGTGAAGGTGCTGTCACTTTTGATGAATTATCAAGACTTTGTAGTGGGTGTTTTACTGGCCGAAGGACAAACTGGAGACTCCCTGGATCGAATGTGTTGGTGAGGCACTGAATCTGATTGCTAAAAGGTGATTCAGCTGCAAATTAGGCATCACTTTAGGGTTGTCTAGGCTTGGCATCTAAAGGGAGTGCCTGCTGTAGCTGAAACCTCATACGTCTTCTCTTCCGATTTGTTTTCAAGGCCTTAGGGGTACAGAGGCTTAGAGAAAATACATAGTTGTGCCTCAGACTGATGGGCCTCATCTGTTTAATGGAGAAACACCAACCACACTCAGTCTGGGCAGCATTTTAGAGCTCCGTGGTATAACCACTATCTAGCTACATGTGGCAATTGAGCATTTGAAATGTGGCTAGACTGAATTGAAATGTGCTGTGTAAAATACACAATTTCAAAGACAGTATTTTTAAAATGTAAAATGTTTCAAAAATTTAAAAATATGGTTTAAATATTTTAGATATATTGGGTTAAATAAAATATATTAGTAAAATATTTCACTTGTTTTTTTGACCTCTTAAATGTGGCTACTAGAAAATGTTATAATGCTGTTAGGAAGTGCTGTTCTAGAATACAGAATGTAGCTGCTGTGACTGGAGTGTGACTATGAGATAGTTGCCTGACTGGAGACAATGAAGGCTCAGGCCAAGGTAAGGAGAGGGCTGACAGGGAAGAACTGGCACAACTAGAGCCGAATGTTTGGGGGAGGTATGTGTCTGCCAAAAAATGAATATAATTTCAGGTGACTCAATAGAAGTGGTTGTTCTGCCCTGCTCATATCTAGATAACTCTTACTTTTCCTTTAGGTCAGGGGTATTCTAAGCCAGAAAACCTTCCCTGACTTAAGTGCACTCCCTTCTATGTTTGCACAAATCTCTTTAACTTTACCCCATTATAGTAAAATTATGTTTTCACATTTTGCCTTTATACTCAAACCTCCACCAAAATATTGTGAGCTCTCTCAGGGTAAGGACTTTGTCTTATTATCGTTATACCTGGAGACAGATTAAAACAATACAATGTTTGTGGGGACCAGGGAAAAGGGGAATGGGAGAGGCTCCTCTGGTTAGTCTAAAAGGAAAGTATCAGGCACCTACTTGAGTCCTTATTTGATTTCTTTCTGACCATGAGAGGGGTTGCTGAGATGTCCAAAGATGTGCAAATGGCGGGATCTGGCGCACCATAGTAGGCAGGGGAGTGAAGATATCTGACCTCCGGTCTTCCTAGACCTTCAGGTCACACGGGAGTTGTTCTGTTTATAGACAACGCTGGCCTTAGTACCCTTCTTCCTCTATTTTCCTTGCTTCCTTATAACTAGGTTTCTCTACTCCCTTCCTCAAAAAGAGTGACGTAGGTCCAGGTGTACCCTCCCACCCGGCCTGGGTGTTCTCACTTCTTTGTAAGGCCTGAAAAATTCCCTGGTGGGGGATGGTTAGAAAAGGAAGAGGAACCTTCTTTGTAAGTGTGGAAGTCAGAAGGGGAGGGAGCAAAGTGACAATTTATGTATCTGGGACAAATATATCTTGGACCCAGGTTTTGCCATCTGTCCGCATCCCCCCATGCCCTTTCCCCTCCAGTGATCAAATAGCTCTCTGGATGCCCCTTAATTCTTTCACCCCATCCATTCTGATCTACCCAGCACTTGCCCAGGCAACACCAGTTCAGGAGAACAAATGGAGTTATGCACAGCATTGGTGATTTCCTGGTATTGTGCCTCCAGTGGTTATGGCTGGAGACACACACATCCTTCCAGTTAGTTCTGAGCATACCCTGGAAATGTCTTATGAGCCCTCTTCTTCATTGTGTGCACCTGCTAGGATGCTCCCTCCTACTCAGCCCTGTTTAGTGGGATTTTTCAGCCTACTGTAAAGCCTACTGCTGCCTGTAAAGCCACCTAAGTGCATCACTTGCTGGTGTTCACCATGGTAACAACAATGTATGGGGACAGAATATGTTTCTAGAGCTACTGGTGCCACCACTTCTGACAAGTTACTGGGGTCCCTGAAATAAAACACCACAATGCAGGTGAGTACCAAAGTGGGGAGAATTTTTAGTTCCTTTTAGAGGTGCTAAATCAGTATTGCTGATTTCCCAGTATCTTAGAATACTTAATGAAAACAGGTCAGGTGCAGTGGCTCACGCCTGTAATCCCAGCACTTTGGGAGGCCGAGGCAGATGGATCACTTGAGGTCCGGAGTTCAAGAACAGTCTGGCCAACATGGTGAAACCCCATCTCTACTAAAAATACAAAAATTAGCAGGGCATGGTGGTGGGAACCTGTAATCCCAGCTATTCAGGAGGCTGAGGCATGAGAATCACTTGAACCCAGGAGGCAGAGGTTGTAGTGAGTCGAGATCACACCACTGCACTCCAGCCTGGGCATGTGGTGGCTCATGCCTGTAATCCCAGCACTTTGGGAGGCCGAGACAGGCAGATCACTTGAGGTCAGGAGTTTGAGACTAGCCTGGCCAACATGGTGAAACCCCGTCTCTACTAAAAATACAAAAAGTTAGCCAGGCGTGGTGGCGGGCGCCTGTAATCCCAGCTACTCAGGAGGCTGAGGCACAAGAATCCTTGAACCCCAGGAGGCAGAGGTTGCAGTGAGCTGAGATTGCACCATTGCACTCCAGCCTGGGCAACAATAGCGAAACTCTAGTCTCCAAAAAAAAAAGAATACTTAATGAAAACAGTCCCTCCTAAGATTTTCAAATAAATGAAATACCACATTAATCATATTGTTTTATTATTACATTAAAAATCAAATAGTATCACTAGGTTTATAATGAAAAACAGCAAACCCTGTCCCAGCCCTCTACACTCTCAGTTTCTACTCCCTAGATATAATCTCTTCTTCCAGCTATCTCTTCTGGTATTTATCTCCGTATTTCTAAATAGCATGCTTATACTACTAGTTCTTAATTTTTCAGTTTGGGCCATTATTTTACTTTTTGTTATAGGAAATACGGTATGTATTTATACTTTGAAGACTGCTAATACACACATGTACTTCTCCATCTTCCATCCTTCTGTTTATATCACCCTATATGGGTAGAGTACTATTCATTATACTATTATAAAGGTACATAATTGATCCAATTAGCATAATATATTTCCTTTCTTTTGATTGATGTTAACTGTTGCCTCTTTCTCCATGCAGCCTTGTTAAGTATCTAGCATTCAAGTGTCTATAATCAATTTATTCCAAACTCTCCTCTCAAAACATTGAAACACATCAAGTAGTCTATCAGTTTATTTTTTAAATTGGAGACAACTCTCTAGGAGCCCATCATCCTCCTTCACTCCAGACTAGTTTTTCTCTAAGCCTACTGCGCAGCTTTTGTACTGAAATAATTTTATCCCTTCTTCTGTTTTCCACTTCTTTTTGTTTTTCTGAAAGATTTCCACCTTCCAGCTTTTCTGCTGAATTTTAAAATTTGTTATGTTTTAAATTTACCAGAGCACTTTCTTGTCAACCTCTCTTTTAATTAAAAACATTTTTTATTTTTGTAATTTAAAGTTTTATTGTAAATTGACAAGTACAAATTAAATATATTTATGGGGTACAAAGTGATGTTATTGTATACAATGTGGAAAGATTAAATCAAGCTAATTAACATATCCATCACCTCAAATACTTCTTTGTGGTGAGAATACTTGACATTTACCTTCAGCAATTTTGAAATATACAATACTCAAAAAATGTATTCCTTTTATCTAACTGAAACTTTGTACTCTGACCAACATCTCCTTGTTCCCTACCACCTACTCCTACCACCCCTTCCCCTACTCTCTGGTAACCATCATTCTACTCTGATTCTATGAGTTTTAGATTCTACATTGGGAATCATGTGACTTTGTCTTTCTGTGCCAGGCTTATTCCATTTAGCATAATGTCCTCCAGGGAAGCACTTTCTTGTCCACCCCCTTCCCCTTTTTAAATAGCAGTCTGTTCCATTTGGTGGATGTGGTATCTTATTACTCTAAGAATATTTCTAATGTTTTGTTTCTTGAATTGTCTGTGTTGAATTGTTAAGACTTTGTTTCTGTTTTGTGTTAGAACCTTTTCTTAAATATCTGGAGATCCTTGGCCATCCATTTGTATGTAAGAGTGGGGCACTAGAAAGCCGATAGAAAGTTCTGTGTACACTGGCCAGTAAGGTGGCTCACACCTGTAACCCCAGTACTTTGGGAGGCCGAGGCGGGCAGATCACTTGAGGCCAGTTCAAGACCAGCCTTGCCAACATGGTGAAACCCCATCTGTACTAAAAATACAAAAATTAGCCGGGCATGGTGGCACGTACCTGTAATCCTGGCTACTTGGGAGGCTGAGGCATGAGAATTGCTTGAACCCAGGAGGTTGAGGTTGCAGTGAGCTGAGATGATGCCACTGCGCTCCAGCCTGGGCGACAGACCAAGACTCTGTCTCAAAAAA
>NW_012115921.1:503869-509650 GCF_000951035.1 Colobus angolensis palliatus
TGCCTGTAATCCCAGCACTTTGGGAGGCTGAGGCGGGCAGATCACGAGGTCAGGAGATTGAGACCATCCTGGCTAACACGGTGAAATCCTGTCTCTACTAAGAATACAAAAAATTAGCCGGGCATGGTGGCACACGCCTGTAATCCCAGCTACTCGGGAGGCTGAGGCAGAAGAATCATTTGAACTCAGGAGGCGGAGGTTGCAGTGAGCGGAGATCGCACCACTGCACTCCAGCCTGGGTGACAGAGCAAGGCTCCATCTCAAAAAAAAAAAAAAAACCAGAAAGGAGGTAAGTTTTCCTGGAGTAAAATTCTCTAAAATTTTGCCTGCCTGCTAGTCTGATAGACAGTGCTCATTCATTCAGGTATTTGTTGAGGACTTACAAACACTGTTCCAGGTTCTGCATATACATCAGACAAAACTGTCTCCTGGGACTAGATTCTAGGGATGGAGATAAACAGTAAGTTATATAGTATTTAGGTCTTGTGTTAGGTAACACAGCAACGGAAGGGAAAGCTGAACATATATATATATAGATGCTGGTAAGAGGGTGGATGTGGTAGATGAATGAAATGGAAAACAAGGTCATCATCTGACAGTGAAAATGGGGAAGGAAGGGTTGGAAGAAAAGAGAAAGTGTGAAATAATTTAGGACACAGCACAGCAAACTATAGACTGTGGCCAAATCCAATTTTAGTGCAGTCCACAAGCTAAGAATACTTTTTTACTTTTAAACGGTTGGGAAAAAAATTTAAGATGCTATTACATCATGGCATGTAAAAAATAAATGCAACACAAATTTCATTTATTTACATATTGCCTCTGGCTACTTTCATGCTACAGTGGCAAAGTTGAATAATTGCAAAAGAGACTATGACCTGCTATGCCAAAAATACTTATCTGGCCCTTTACAGAAAAAGTTGGCTGACTCCTGATCTAGGAAGATGGGAAGGTATATAGAGTAGGGAAATATGATTATCAGGCAGCATTAAGGCCTGAAGGTTATGGACATGAATTTAAAGTAAGACTAATCAGCATAGTTGCTGCACAGAAGTCAGTACAAAGGCAAAGAGCTGGCTTTAAAGTTGTGATTTTGCAAAGTGAGTGTGACAAAAAGGGGTAAACTAAGTTAAAAGTACATGCAAGTTACATGATTATAATGATTGATCCTGGGATTTAAGTTGATTATGACAGGAAGAGAAGGAACTTGGAGATTAGGGACAATGAAAAGGTGGTAGGGAGTGTTGGAGTTAAGTTACTAGATGTCTGGAAGATAGTGGTGGTCAGATAATGAGGTAGATCATGGAGGGGTTACAGTTTTTGGTAATAATGAGATCTAAGGTATGACTGAGAGTGAATGGATGAGAATAGTAGAGAACAAAGTCAGTGGAAAACTATTCAAAGAACCTATAGTCAGGGTGTTGAAACAATTATCCCTGTATGTGATTAAAAATCGCCCAGAGTTAAATCAGGAGTAGTGCTGCGGGAAATGAAATGAGCAATGAACTAAACTTACTGAGAAATGAGAGGGGATGACCCAGGGTTTGTAGATTTTGTAGATGATAGCAATGAAGAGATATTATTTGATTGTATGCAACTCAAAGCTGAGAGTTTTAAGGGAAGATAGGAGACATGTCTGGAAGCAGTAATGAGGAACAAGATCATCATCTACCCCATCTCCAGGACCAGTAATAGGAGGACTGTGGGAGAAAAAAATCACCTTGAGAGGGCTGCAGTGAAAGCAGTATCCTAAGATAACAGCCAAGTTTCAGACTGCTGGGATCCAAGCCAGGGAAAGGTTTCTTACTCTTCAGAATGCTGAGCTTTAGGCTGGGCACAGTGGCTCACACCTGTAATCCCAGCACTCTGGGAGGCCAAGGTGGGCAGATCATTTGAGCCCAGGAGTTCAAGACCAGCCCAGGCAACATGGTGAAATCCCATCTCTACACAAAATACAAAAATTACTCAGGTTTGGTGGCGCATGCCTGTAGTCCCAGCTACTCAAGAGGTTGAGGTGGAGAATCACTTGAGCCCAGGAGGTTGAGGCAGCAGCGAGCCATGATTGTGCCACTGCACTCCAGCCTGGGCAACAGAGTGAGACCCTGTCTCAAAAAAACAAACAGAATGCTGAGCTTTAAATCTCTAAATTCAGTAGGATGTCTCCCCTCAGCTCCCAGTTGTTCTTGGTGGCTCCAACTAGTTCATCTTCCCCAGGAGATAATGAATGAATGAATGAATGAGTTTATAAGGGGTGAGGATTTCAGGACGAACTTACTTTATAATCTTTCAAGTAATCATCTTGTTTTTAGCCCTCCACCTACTCCCTCTTGCTTTCCAGATAACTGATGCCTCCAATTCCTAAGCCTTTCTGGGGTTCTATGGCACAAACATGCTTGCTTATTGCTAGTAACACTCCTCCAGCCCCCGCCCCAGACTTCTGCTTTCCCTGGTCTACTCAGTTTGTTCCTTGTTTTTTGCTTTCCAGATTCAAAGATTTTGTTGACATTGCCTGGATGCTGCCATCTTTTCTCTCATATTCTTTGTCCTTACATCATTTAACATTCCTTTACTGTCATTTTAGTGGCATTTCAGGAGGAAGCTATGTTTACAGTCCACCGTTCTTTTTTGTTGTTTTTGAGACAGTCTTACTCTGTCACCCAGGCTGGAGTGCAGTAGCATGACCTCAGCTCACTGCAACCTCTGCCTCCCAGATTCAAGCGATCCTCCCACCTCAGCCTCCTGAGTAGCTGGGACCACAGGCATGCACCGCTACAACCAGCTAATTTTTGTATTTGTAAGTAGAGATGAGGTTTCTTCATGTTGGCCAGGCTGGTCTTAAATTCCTGGCCTCAAGTGATCCACCCTCCTTGGCCTCCCAAAGTGCTGGGATTACAGGCATGAGCCACTGCACCGGGCCAATCCACTGTTTAAAAAGTTGTCAACAAGAGTTTTGTTAAGGAGTCAGACATGTCTGACTGGTTGACTTTTCCCAGAATGCTGCTTAGTCCCTCAAAATTCCTGATGGGTCCACCCACCAGGCTTCTGATATACACAGACAGATCTGAATCCCAGTGGTGGAAACAACCTAGGCTGATTCTGAGTTTTCCACTGCATTTCTTCTAATTGTCACTCTTTTCCATTCCTGTCCTTTCTCTCATCCCTTACCTGCTGATAATGAATCTTACCGTTTCTAAAATTCCACTCTCCTGGGGGCATCCACAGCTGGATCCTCTTCTTCACTGCCATTCCTCAGGCCTTAGAACAGGTCCCCTTCATACACCCTTGTGCTCCAACTGGTATTTAGGAAACCTGTTCACTTCAATATAGTTTCAGGCCAGGCTCACACCTATAATCCTAGCACCTTGGGAAGTTGAGGCCGGTGGATCACTTGAGGTCAGGACTTTGAGACCATCCTGGCCAACATGGTGAAACCCTGTCTCTACTAAAAATACAAATAATAATAATAATAATAATTTTATATATATATAAGCTAGGCATGGTGGCATGTGCCTGTAGTCCCAGCTGCTCAGGAGGCTGAGGCACGAGCATCACTTGAACCCAGGAGGCAAAGGTCACAGTGAGCCGAGATTGTGCCACTGCACTTCAGCTTGGGTGACAGAGCAAGACTCCATCTCCAAAATATATCTGATCTATATATAGGTATATATAGATCTCTTATGAGAAACTCTTATGAGCTCAGTTTCTGCAGGACTGGGTAATTGCCTCCTCATTATGGTCAGCTCCAGCATCATTCAGATTCTCTATCCTTACCCATTTCCAGAACAAGCAGGATGAAAATCACTTATCACCATAGCACCCACCCTCAAGCACAAGGCTCTCCGATGTTTTCAAGGAGTCCAGCATTTCATAACAGAACCCCCTGATTAGTTTGCTAACTGATGAAAGCAGAGTTAAATTCCTGTTATGCAGGCTTAGAGTACAGGAGATTCTATGTCCCCATTTCCTCTGCCCACCAGTCTATCCCTTGGCAAACACAAGTACCTCTACTAGAATAACCATACTCCCTCTTCCCAACCCACTTCTCTTGTTTAAGGGAACTGGCAGTGTTTGTGTATGTCAACAGCATCAGAGTATCGGGGTTTCCTGGAGAGTTAGATTTTCTGTATTAATTACAAATTGGGGGGTTACTCTGGCTCCAGTAAAAGCAATACCAAGATTGAAGTCCCCTCTCGGATTATTATGGTGGCTGGGATTTGCTGGAAGAAGCATAGGTCCAGAAAAGAATGTAAAAAAGGTGCTAGAAGGAAAGAATAAGGCCTATAGCATGAGGCTGCCAGAACCTTTGGACAAGTCACTATCTAAAAGCAGGTAAAGACCCAGCTTTTTGTCCATTCTAGTCAGGCACCTGGTGGCGTCTTTCAGAACATACTGGCCCGGCGGTGGCTTACGCCTGTAATCTCAGCACTTTGGGAGGCCGAGGCAGGAGGATCACTTGAGGTAAGGAGTTCGAGACCAGCCTGGCCAACGTGGTGAAACCCCGTCTCTACTAAAAATACAAAAATTAGCCATGTGTGGTGGTGGGCACATGTAGTCCCAGCTACTTGGGAGGCCGAGGCAGGATAATCGCTTCAACCCAGGAGTTGGTGGTTGCAGTGAGCTGAGGTTGCACCACTGCACTCCAGTCTGGGTAGCAAAGTGAGAACCCATCTCAAAAAAAAGAAAAAAAAGAAAAAGAAAAAAAAAACATACCACAACCCTTTAATAAAAAGGTCTCTGAGAAAACAGCTATCACAATGTCCATGTACTTGACACCATGTGAGAAACAGCCTCCAGTAAGTCATTGGCCAGACAGGTGAGTATGAAATAGGATAACACTGTATTATATATAGCTCAGGATGCACTGATGATAGAAGTTTGAAGCAACAGCTGACAGAAGAGTCTAAGTGATAACACACAGAATAGTTTATCTCTGCTTCTTGAGAACAGCAGCCTGCAACCTTCAAACAAGCTCATAATGCTTGAGTAAACAAGAAGCTATATTTGATTCACAAGGCCACTTTAATAAAGATGCCCTAGAATCAAAAACTTGGCATGAGAAATTATGCCCAGGCTGGGGTGCAGTGGTGTGATCATAGCTCACTGCAGCCTCTGAACTCCTGGGCTCAAGGGATCCCCCTGCCTTAGCCTCTGGAGTTGCTGGGACTACAGGTGCACACCACTGTGCCCAGCTAGTTTTTAATTTTTTTTGTAGAGGTAGGGTCTCATTATGTTTCCCAGGCTGGTCTCGAACTCCTGGCTTCAAGTGATCCTCCCACCTTGGAATCCCAAAGTGCTGGGATGTGCTCAGTATTAAATGTCATGAAGATACTGTTAAAATAATAATTGTGCTCAATAGTTGTGTCTTTATACTATTCTGAGCCTTAGGTTTCTTTTCTGTAAAACTAAACAATACTACCTTCTTTGCAGGAGATAGCATAGTCCCTGGTTTATAGTAAATGCTTTCCTCCAATTGAGTCAAGATATACCTCTCTGCTACCTCCATCTATTAGAAATGCTTGCCTTCTGGTACCAGAAAAAAAAAAACACTTTCCACATGACAACTCTGAAGACAATAATCATACTACCATTGTGCTTTTCTGGATGTGTCACAAATTGTATACATGTCCCTGCCTTACAAATGACATCTCCTATACACGGAGTCCTTAATATTGCTACATTCAATGTATAATCAACTAAAACATCAGTATCATCTTAATGTGAATTTGTTAATCCAAGTTCTCCCCCACTATGCAAGTGCAATAAATATTTTAAAATGAAGGG
>NW_012115921.1:510170-511003 GCF_000951035.1 Colobus angolensis palliatus
TGGTCTCGATCTCCTGACCTCGTGATCCGCCCGTCTCGGCCTCCCAAAGTGCTGGGATTACAGGCTTGAGCCACCGCGCCTGGCCAATATTCTTAACGCTGTGTAAATTTTAATTTGTTGGTTTCATTCTTTTGAGATGATTATGAATATTGATTCTGTCACTCATTGCTTAAGGGCCAGGCAGGTGAACCACTTGACATTTTTTATCATCAGAATAAATCGACAAAAACAAAACAAAATCTTTTGAGGTGGAATGGCAGTATCTTCTGAGTAGTAATTAAACCATAATTCTAGATGGTGATAACCATCGTCATAATGAAAGCATGTTGCTTGTTGACTATTTAACCATGCTGTTTAAGTCATATTAAAAACATCAATACTTAAAAGTTTCCATTATCTTGAAAATACATTTATTTGAGATGCCATTTGGATAATGACTTTAACTATATATTAAGGTTCATTCAACCCTTTCACTTCCCAAACCTCTCCTATTTGTTTGAACTAAAAATATTTCTTTGTTTGTTTGTTTGAGACAGGGTCTTGCCCTGTCGCCCAGGTTGGAGTACAGTGGCTCAATCATGGCTCACCGCAGCTTAGACCTCCTGGGTTCAAGTGATCCTCCTGCCTCAGTCTCTTGAGTAGCTGGGACTACAGGTGCACGCCACCACTCCCGGCTAATTTAAAAAAAAAAATTCTATAAAGACACATGCACACGTATATTTATTGCAGCACTATTCACAATAGCAAAGACTTGGAGTCAACCCAAATGTCCATCAGTGACAGACTGGATTAAGAAAATGTGGCACATATACACTATGGAATACTATGCAGCC
>NW_012115921.1:511348-524948 GCF_000951035.1 Colobus angolensis palliatus
GTGATTCCTCAAGGATCTAGAACTAGAAATACCATTTGACCCAGCCATCCCATTACTGGGTATATACCCAAAGGATTATAAATCATGCTGCTGTAAAGACACATGCACATGCATGTTTATTGCGGCACTATTCGTAATAGCAAAGACTTGGAATCAACCCAAATGTCCATCAGTGACAGACCGAATTAAGAAAATGTGGCACATATACACCATGGAATACTGTGCAGGCATAAAAAAGGATGAGTTTGTGTCCTTTGTAGGGACATGGATGCAGCTGGAAACCATCATTCTCAGCAAACTATCGCAAGAATAGAAAACCAAACACGGCATGTTCTCACTCATAGGTAGGAATTGAACAATGAGATCACTTGGACACAGGAAGGGGAACATCACACCCCAGGGCCTATTGCAGGGAGGGGATTGGGGGAGGGATAGCTTTAGGAGATATACCTAATGTAAATGACGAGTTAATGGGTACAGCACACCAGCATGGCACACGTATACATATGTAACAAACCTGCACGTTGTGCACATGTACCCTAGAACTTAAAGTATAATAAAAAAAAATTTTTTTTAATTGTAGAGAAGGGGTCTTGCAATGTGGTCCAGGCTGGTCTTGAACTCCTGGGCTCAAGTAATCCTCCAGCCTCAGCCTTCCAGAGTGCTGGGATTACAGGTGTGAGCCACCGTGTCCAGCTATATTTCCTTTTCTAGAAGTGTTCTCTCAGACTGTTGACTGGCCCACCATAAAAGATTGTTCCCGTATATGAAGCTCTGAGTGACTACCATATGCCAACCACTCTATATGGATTTTCTCATTTGACACTGAGATAAGCACCTTTATTACTTCTGTTTTATAGATTACAAAACCAAGCTCAGTGAGGTTCACTAATTTGCTCGACATACAGTCAATAAGAGACACCTGAAGGGCCAGTAGCACTGGAGGAACAGAAGATCCTAAGAGAAAAATGCTGATGCAATTAGACTGTACCTGGTCTCCCCCACCTTCCAGACTGGGGCCCTGACACAAAAACTTTGTTAGACAACCACACAGAGGGGAAGATTTCACTTTATTGTTACATCAGTCTCACAAATAAACCCAACACAGCCAGAAACACTGAAAGGATAAAGTGCCAATGCAGAGAGGCCTGGCAACAGGAGGAGAGAGGAATCCAGTTCGCCTCCTCCACGTCCCCAGCCTGGAAATATATTTCTATTACACAAGAGTGAGGGCAGCTGACATACCAGGCAACCCATTGTTTAGACACTTTGAGCTAAGAAATAGAAAATTGTACCAGGTAGAGTCTGTGCAGGGCAAGGAAATAGAAAAAAGTCAGAAAACGTTATTTTCCCAAATGAGTCAGGCATGGAAATATCAAATGATAAAAACATTTTTCAAACTCCCTGTATTTGAGATAGACATCTAATAAGCAATGCGACAGGTTTGGTACTTCATGCTACTGCCTATTTTCAGAACTATGACATGGGTAGACACCCTTTCTCCCACACCCTCAATCTAAGGTACCAGAATTTTTTAGGACTCCTGGGAAAAACTGACCCCACCTTCTTACCTTCCCAGCCCCCAAAAATTAGACCCAGTGCTTCCTCATGCACATCAAGAAGATGTGGGCTAGGAGAGTAATCAACTTGGAGGCATTTAAAGAAAGTGAATGAAGCTCAAGACTTCCCATAATTGTCTCAAGACATTTTTCGGAGCCTCTATCAAGCCTGGGATTTAAAACATAATTATTTGGTTAGAAAATTCAAATGTTTTGACTGCATTAAATGAGATTGTATCTGAAGCTGAGTTCACCCCAACTATTTCAATTCCAAAACTAGAAAATTATTGACTAATCTTCAGAGGCCAGAAGAATCACTAAAAGTTATCTAATCATCCCCGATACCATATCATCATAAACTCAAAGGGCCAGAAGCAGTCCTATCTTTCCAGAACTTGAGAGTTCCTGGCCTCATGCAGTCCATGGGGAATTGGAATCCAAATAAGAATAAACCAGAACGGGCCGGGTGCGGTGGCTTGCGCCTGTAATCCCAGCACTTTGGGAGGCCAAAGTGGGCCGATACTCCTTATGGGGTAAGGAGATCAAGACCATCCTGACCAACATAGTGAAACTCCAACTCTGCTAAAATAAAAAAAATTAAAAAAAAAAAAAACAAAAAACCGGTGCGGTGGCACGCACCTGCAGTCCCAGCTACTCCAGAGGCTGAGGCAGGGGAATAGCTTGAACCCGGGAGGTGGAGATTGCAGCGAGCCAAGGTTGCACCACTGCATCTCAGCCTGGTGACAGAGTGAGACTCCGTCTCAAAAAAAGAAAAAAAATAAATAAACCAGAAGGAACCTTCAACATGCCTCACTGTGGCCAAGAGTTAAGGCTCAGAGTAGAACTTTCAAGTAGGGAAGTAAAGGGTGAACTTTACTTCAACTTTGTACCAGGGTAAGAGGCAGGCCAAAGTACTGCCATGAAAGGTAGGGAAGGAGCATGGAGAGGCTTCAGTGGAAAGGTACATGTCCCCACTAGGTAGGAGAATGGGGTGTTGCCAGAGGGAGTGCTGAAGGCTGGTAACCCTGGGATCACCCCTGCTGAGCTTTAGATGTAGCCTCCCAACTGTGGCTGTGGTTAGCTTTCTATCTAGCTTCCTTAGGTAGAGGCTTTTTATTACTTTTGTTTGTTTGTTTGTTTGTTTGTTTGTTTGTTTTTTTGAGACGGAGTCTCGCTCTGTCGCCTGGGCTGGAATGCAGTGGCCGGATCTCAGCTCACTGCAAGCTCCGCCTCCCGGGTTTACGCCATTCTCCTGCCTCAGCCTCCCGAGTAGCTGGGACTACAGGCGCCCGCCACCTCGCCCGGCTAGCTTTTTGTATTTTTTAGTAGAGACGGGGTTTCACCGTGTTAGCCAGGATGGTCTCGAACTCCTGACCTCGTGATCCACCCGTCTCGGCCTCCCAAAGTGCTGGGATTACAGGCTTGAGCCACCGCGCCCGGTCTTTTATTACTTTTTTTATTACATTTTAGCTATAGGAAATTATACATTTTAGCTATAGGAAAAGAAGCAAATATATCTATGGAGACACAGAACCTGGCAGCCCCTATACTTGACTAATAAAAGCAAATTCCTGGAAGCAGCAGAGAAATAGGCCACAAGTGAGACTGGCAGTGTCAAAAAAGGTCCATAAATTAAGTGATCAAAGGAGTAAAAAACAATGGCTATAACCAGACAAGATCTCTAAGCACAGACTATAGTCTAGAGAGGTCTGAATGGGAAGGAGCCCCTAGAGCTTCTATTAAATGGAAGGACTTGGTCCACAGCAAGTTGCTACAGCATTTGGTTCAAACCCAGTTTTCTCAATCTGTCAACCCGGTGTGTATGCACATGTGCAGACATGCTGCAGGCTGTAGTTATGCTTCTGAAGTGCTGAAATGAGAAATAAATATCAGAAGAAATAATGCCATATTCAGAAAAAGTTAAGCTGAAGGCAAGTAAAATTTTGCTTTCAAAGCCACTCATTTCCCTACCACTCTGTGTGACATGACCATTGCTCATTCTGATGTGTGCACTACAGAGTTTTATGGGATGGTGAACTCTGGGTGTGGGGAAGGGTAGATTTGTAGTATAACTGAAAGCCAAAGACAGGATACAACCCCACGTCCTGTCTAAGAACCACCACCGCCCTGCTCGCAGCTCATGACAAATGGATGTGACTTGATCTGACCCACTTGGGCACTCACTTGTCTTCATTCAAAGAGACTGTCTCCACAAAAGGGATTTCTTCCTTGTCTGTCTTCCCCATGATCAGCCGGTGCTTATCCAAGTTTATGATGCACTGAAAACAGGAGAATCACTGGTAACTTGTCAGTGATACCACTATGAGTTCCTGTGTAAGAGGATACCTGCCTCAGAGAGGAAGTATCAAGGGGTAAGAGGAGTCGATCTTACCTTCAGAGATCGGAGAGTCTGTAGACCAAGGGACAAGTTTTTCTCATTGTCATCTAATAAAATAAAAAGATGATTAAGATTTAGCCATTTCCACGCTTGCTTAGAAGTCAGCCTAATCACTATTAGGTGTCACCCATCCACCCAATAACATCCAATAAGCATATATTGAGCATGTGTTATTTTTATTTTTTTGTTATTTTTACTTTTTTATTTTTTGAGATGGAGTTTTGCTCTTGTTGCCCAGGCTGGAGTGCAGTGGCGCGATCTCAGTTCACTGCAACCTCTGCCTCCCAGGTTCAAGCAATTCTGCCTCAGCCTCCTGAGTAGCTGGGATTACCAGCGCCCACCACCACACTCGGCTAATTTTTGTATTTTTAGTAGAGACGGGGTTTCACCATGTTGGCCGGGCTTCTCTCAAACTCCCAACCCCAGGTGATCCACCCACCTTGGCCTCCCAAAGTGCTGGGATTATAGGTGTGAGCCACCACACGTAGTCAAGCATGTGTTGTATTAAGTAATTTTCCTAGATCATTCAAGTTACAAGGCAATAGAGCCAAGATGCAAACTCAGGTCTTTTTTACTCTAAAGGACAAAGGTCTTTAGACAAAGACCAATAACTTGGAGTAGTCAAGAATAAAATGTATGAGAAGTGTGGAAAGTGGTGGGACATTATCAAGGGATTTATGGCAAAGGAGTAAGTTGCTCTGTCTCTAGTTCATGGAAAGCTCTCAGGGGACATTTTCACCTGTACATAAAAATGTGTTTTCTTGCTCCTTTTTTTTTTTGACATGGAGTTGCACTCTTGTTGCC
Organism: Colobus angolensis palliatus; assembly: GCF_000951035.1. NCBI lineage: Eukaryota > Metazoa > Chordata > Mammalia > Primates > Cercopithecidae > Colobus > Colobus angolensis. The sequence continues at coordinate 516,110 of NW_012115921.1, forward strand.
CAGGCTGGAGTGCAGTGGTGCGATCTCTGCTCCGCCTCTCGGGTCCAAGCAATTCTCCTACCTCAGCCTCCCAAGTAGCTGGGATTAAAGGCATGTGCCACAAGTCCCAGCTAATTTTGTATTTTTAGTAGAGATGGGGTTTCTCCATGTTGGTCAGGCTGGTCTTGAACTCCTAACCTCAGGTGATCTGCCCACCTTGGCCTCCCAAGTAGCTGGGATTAAAGTGCAGGCAACCAAGTCCCAGCTAATTTTGTTTATTTTTTGTAGAGATGGAGTTTCAGTATGTTGCCCAGGCTGGTCTCAAACTCCTGAGCTCAAGCAATCCTCCCATCGTGGCCTTCCAAAGTGCTGGGGTTATAGGCATGAGCGACTGCACCCAGCCTCAACTTTTGAATGAGAGGAACATGTTTATTTTTTCTGAGAGTGGATTTACTGTTAGAAGAGAGAGCTCATGCCCAGGGCTTTCTTTTTTTTTTTTTTTTTTTTTGAGACAGAGTCTCTCTGATCGCCCAGGCTGGAATGCAGTGGCACAATCTCGCCTCCACCTCCCAGGTTCAAGCAGTTCTCCGCCTCAGCCTCCCAAGTAGCTGGGATTACAGGCGCCCACCACCACACCTGGCTAATTTTTGTATTTTTAGTAGAGACGGGGTTTCACCATGTTGGCCAGGCTGGTCTCAAACTCCTGACCTCAGGCAACCTACCCGCCTTGGCCTTCCAAAGTGCTGGGGTTATAGGCATGAGCGACTGCACCCAGCCTCAACTTTTGAATGAGAGGAACATGTTTATTTTTTCTGAGAGTGGATTTACTGTTAGAAGAGAGAGCTCATGCCCAGGGCTTTCTTTTTTTTTTTTTTTTTTTTGAGACAGAGTCTCTCTGATCGCCCAGGCTGGAATGCAGTGGCACAATCTCGCCTCCACCTCCCAGGTTCAAGCAGTTCTCCTGCCTCAGCCTCCCAAGTAGCTGGGATTAAAGGCATGTGCCACAAGTCCCAGCTAATTTTGTATTTTTAGTAGAGATGGGGTTTCTCCATGTTGGTCAGGCTGGTCTTGAACTCCTAACCTCAGGTGATCTGCCCACCTTGGCCTCCCAAAGTGCTGGGATTACAGGCATGAGCCACTGCGCTCGCCTCTTGCTCCTTGAATTTTTTTTATCTGACCTCCACATTTGTTTTACTGATTGATTCTCAACATGTCTTGAATGTAGCTCAGGGCCCATCTAGTACTTTGGAGACCAAAAATTGGGACAAGATCTATAGTACAGAAAAATGGGAACAATTTTGAAAAAGTCAGTATTTACAGGCATGAGATCTCATGAGGTTTTGTTGGGGGTAGGGAGAGGGTTTAAGTTAGGATCCATAGGTCCCGCCCTCAATTCTGCTTACCAACCACAGCTGCTGGGCAGTCCAGGCGGAGAGAGCCCAGTGTGATCACTAGGTGTTCAATCTGGCCCACTACTTTGAGATGCCGGGGTAGAGAAAGCTTTTCTCCTTCATGCTTGTGGGATTTGACAAGCTCCTTGAGTCTGCACCAAAAAGGAAGATACCAAAATCCCCTTGACAGAGATTCCTGATAGAATCCTGCAATGCCTACTTTCTGACCTACAACTGGAATTCTCCAGGGATCTCCTGGGATTAATTTACTGAAAAGTGCTAGCCATCCTACATTTGTTGTTTCAGCACTTTGTCCTAAACATGCCAGGGGGATATAAAAACACTAAAAACTCATCTCCCGTTCTCAAAAACCTTACATCACTTATGTCTATTGGTGAAGACAGGGGAACTAACATATTCAGAGAATCCTATTCTGTATCCTACTGTTCCCACCATTGTGTGAGGCAATTGAGTTAACATGTCCTTTTAACGATCTGTGAGTAACAGATATCAGAGAAGTCAGGTTAATCCTAATTTTAGAAGGTGCTTTGTTCAATGTCTAATTTTCTCATTGTCCTTTCTATTTCATTCTATCTTCATCAGTCTGTCTTAGACTATAATGTTAGTGGAGGCAAGTACTTATTTGGTAAGTGCACTGATATTTGTATCAGCAAGGAATATCACGGAGAAAATCCTTGTTAATTTAACTTGTCTGTGCAGGGGAGGAAGGAAAGAAAAAGTACCAAGGTTTCACATGTTACGTAAGGTGATTGTAATAGCTAGCACCAGAGCTATTATGGGTTGTGGATAAATACTTAATTATGGACTTTCTGTGCCAATACTTCTGCTTTCCTCTATTTCCTCTCTTTTGATGTTATAGCCCATCCAAAAGAAAAATAATTGCAGTTTTACAGATGGTTATTAATTCCTCTGGAATCATGGCAGTCTGCTGCCTAATTATGCACCAGGACATATTAGTCTTTCTGGAACCATCATGTTGCACTATACTTCATCTTTTCACCACATAAAAAGCTCAGGGCTGGGTGCAGTGGCTCACACCTGTAATACTAGCATTTTGGGAGGCTGAAGCGGGCAGATTGCTTGAGCCCAGGAGTTGAAGACCATCCTGGGCAACATGGCAAAACCCGCTCTCTACAAAAAATACAAAAAATTAGCCAGGCATGGTGGTGCACACCTGTAGTCCCAGTTACTCAGGAGGCTGAGGCAGGAGGATCGCTTGAGCCCAGGAGGCGGAGGTTGCAGTGAGCCGAGATTGCACCACTGCACTCCAGCCTGGGCAACAGAGTGAGGCTCCACCACACAAAACAAACAAAATAAACTACTGGCTAATCATCTTTATGATGGCCCAGGCCCAGGCCCAGGCGCAGTGGCAGCTGCAGTCCTATTCTCAGTTCTGATGGATGTTTCTTGGGGACAGGCAGTGCATCTTCCAGAAAGACTCTGAGTAAGCTGAGGCCCACCACATCCCTACTTTTATTCATCTAGATGGAGTACACCAACAGGACAGCTCCTTTTAATTTGCTGTCTAGTGGATCAGGGCAGGGCACACAATGAGCCAGAGGTCTCAGGCTCTCTCATTCAAGTTCAGAGGTCTTTGCTCAAAACTTAATAGGGGGAGTTAACAGAAAGCCAAAGGTTTCCATGCTCACTGATTTCTCCACTTGCCTGATAATCCACCACTCCTCCCCTCTACTAAGGACTCCAGTTCCAGCTGAGATCTGAACTCTGCATACTTCTCTTTTAGTTGCTGTAGAGATGCTCACCATCTCTAACCATAAAATAGAGTCAAGCGAAGAGTACACTCACATCTAAGTTCCACTCAGCACAAGTGGCTACTTACCCCAATCTGTCCACACAGGCCGAAGAGATGAGATTATATAGGCAGCCTGTGTCAACCAAGGCTTTCACATCCTTTCCAGCACACTGTGGGGAGGAAATGTACTGTTCAACAAGAGCCAGAGAAGCGGAAGGGAAAGGAGATGCAGACAGCAAGCAGCAGATGTCATATGAAAGGCAGGGTTGGAGAGCAGCCTCCCAATTATGGGTTATAGTGTCCCATCTTTACCCACTGCTAAGTCTGCCTTTGACTGGCTCTTGTTCCTGCTGAATCCAGGGCTGACAGAGATCCCCCAAAAAACTCTAGATGTTCTGTGCCATATAACAAATAGCTCTTAAACTTTTTTTTTAATCACATACCCATTTGTAAATCTGATGAAAGCTTTGTTCCTTCTTCCCATGAAGACACACGTGCATACTAAATGTCGCATACACTTCCAGTGTTGCATAGAGTGGCCCTTTTAAAACTTACTTATGAATTCCATGAGACCCATACTCTATAAAGTCAGGGGGAGAGGGTCCCACATCCTACTTTCCAGAAAACCCTGGAAAAGCTGTTCTCAGAACATTACCTGGCAAGAAACCAAAATCATGTCATCCTCCTCAGACTTCTTTAGCGCCTCAGACTTAGCCTGATTGAGTTTGTTCGTCTTAGAGGCCCAAGGGACACGGCCACTTCGGAGCTTAGACAGGTTGGTTTCCATGAGGCGCCTCTGCAGAATATTATGGGGTTGCTTGAGGGATAGAAAGCAGAGACTTCTTAGTGACAAGCCACATCCCTCTTTCCCCTTGTCCCCCAGGTACCATAAAAATAATCAAGGAGCCTCCCATAACTGAGCTCTACCTTTGTTTCTCATTTATACTTCCTTCAAGTGAGGACTTCACTGGTATTGTCAGAGCAGGTACCATAAACCAATTTGCAGTAGGCCACCCTGAATGAATGAAAATGCAAGATATGACACTAGGAAATGTGGAGAGGGCCGAAAAATATTCTAGGGCTTAAGAGAACTGAGGGCCCTTGTTATTTGGACTAACCTAGGCCTGTTACCTTTCTTCCCCTTACAAGAGCATTTCAAGGGAAAAGTGGTCTTAGTCTAGAATAAGTGATCTCTGTATCTTCCCAGGTGACAGCAAATCACTGCCCTATAGAAACGGCAGCTCATTTTCATAGGCTGAAGAAACTTAGCTAACATTGGTATTCAAAAGCTCTGCCTACTTCTGTGTCAAGTCTCACTCTCTTATCTTTCAGATGCAGCCTGCAGATACCTTAGTGGCTGGCTCTCCTGTGGGCTGGCTCTCCATGGGTGGATAGGGTGAAAAGACAGGAATTCACACTTGCTGAGCAAGCCTCTCAGCAGACACACTTTGAAACCTGACAGAACATGTAAGAATCATCGTTGCTGGCATCCTCTGGACCTCAAAACACTGGTTCCTCCTGCCCTATCTTATCATCCATTTCCCTTCCCTTCAATGGCCCAAAAGTGGAGGTATGAAGGGGGAAGACACTGACCAAGAAGCAGGAGACTTAATTAGACCTTATATGCATGCCAAGATGCCTAATGTTAAGAAGCAGAATGAGAAGTGTGAGTTTAAGTCTGCACTTTGATAGAGCTTAGGAGAGTTCCTAGGGCAGATATAATCATGCTCCACTGTTCCTATTCAAAGTAGCCTCCAGAAAATTTAAGATATCTCTTGAAAAGAAATCCTTTGACTGGAGAAATCTGTATACACAAATATCTTATGCCCAGCTACAATAGCATTTAAAATCCCTCAAAGGAGAGTGTTTCACCTAAAATCCCTCAAAGGAGAGTGTTTCACCCCAAGTTTCTATCTAACATATACCAGATGACACTCTGATTCTATGGGGAAGGAAGTCACTCTTAGAAGCCCAGAGCCTAGAACCTTTCAAGGGGAGGGGCTGGCACTGGAGGTCTTCAGTATCTGCCACCTTTCAGATTCCTAAGGAAGAATGGAGTCACAGCCATGACTCATTGTAACCCTAGTGAGATGAAGAAATGGATTCCCGAAATACACTGATTCTTGGCAAAGCACATTCTAAATTGGTATCTTTGGGAAAAGTGGAGGGAGAGGCACTTGTAAAGAAAATGAGAGCTTCTTAGCTTGACAAGGAGCTGGAGGAAGTGCTAACTGTCTGATTTTCTGATGCAACACTGGGAGAATGCTTTGCTTCTCAAAAGAAACAAAAATGCTTCATTCAAATCTCTCTCACCAGTAAGACTGGATTTCTAGCTCAAGCCATACTAAAGCAGGGTGTTTGTTTCTGTTATATCTGTGCTTACATCTAGCACCTACTCAGATAAAACTGGACTTGTAGAAGTGAAGACTGGAAGGAGCTTCAAAGACCATCTAAACAAAGCCCTCTTACCTAAAGTTTGGGGATGTCTTCCTACATTGGTCTTGCTAAACACTGTATCTGGTTCTTAATCTTGCAAAGGAGCCTAATCATTAGTGGAGAGATGAGGCAAACGAGGGAAGTTCTGAAATCATTCTGCTTGAATTCATCCCTTTTCTGTATTTTCCTCTCTTTCTACTGGATTCTTCTTCCGCAAGTTATAAAACATACTAAAAGTTCCTAGATATTGGGGAGAAAACTCCTCCACAAAACATCAGATCTTGCTGCCTTGACTCTACAACCTCCTTTAATCACCCTCCTTATCTGGAATGGTCTTTTTTTAAAAAGCCTAAACCATGACATCCATTTCCTGATATCCCATATTTCCTTCACTGAGATCACTTCTTATCCCATACCAATAATGACCTCTGATTTCCAAATACAGTAGACATTTTCAGCCTTAATTTTACTAGATTTTTCTAGTGAATTTGGCCCTGCTGACTGTTCCTTTACTTGTTCTTTGGTAACCAAAAAAGGTTCAAACACATGCTCAATGTAAAATATTTAAGTATCACTGAAATATATAAAATAAAAAGCAAAGGCCAGGCACGGTGACTCACACCTGTAATCCCAACACTTTGGAAGGCCGAGGCAGGCGGATCTCTTGAGGTCAGGAGTTTGAGACCAGCCTGGCCAATATTGCAAAACCCCATCTCTACTAAAAGAAAAAATACAAAAATTGGCCAGGCGTGGTGGCATGCACCTTTAATCCCAGCGACTAGAGACAGGGAGGCAGGAGAATCACTTGAACCCAGGAGGCCGAGGTTGCAGTGAGCCTAGATCGTACCACTGCACTCCAGCCTGGTCAACAGAGCAAGACTGTATCTCAAAATAATAAATAAATGAACAAATACATAAATAAATAAAATTAAAAGCAAAAACCTCCCCAATCTCTCAAACCCTTCTCAGTCCCACTCCCGACAAATAATGACCATTAAATTTAGAAGTATATCTTTCAAAAAATATTAATACATTTATAAACATACTATAAAACTGTTCTGAAATTTTCTATTTTCATTTAATATATAAGAGGCAATTTCTGGCCGGTCACGGTGGTTCACACCTGTAATCCCATCACTTTGGGAGGCTGAGGCAGGTGGATCATGAGGTCAGGAGATGGAGACCATCCTGGCTAACACAGTGAAACCCATCTCTACTAAAAATACAAAAATTAGCCAGGTGTGGTGGCAGGCGCCTGTAGTCCCAGCTACTCAGGAGGCTGAGGCAGGAGAATGGCGTGAACCCGGGTGGCGGAGCTTGCAGTGAGCCGAGATCGTGCCACTGCACTCCAGCCCGGGCAACAGAGCAAGACTCCGTCTCAAAAAATAAAAGGCATTTTCTATGTCACTATACATAATTCTTTTCATTCTCTTTGATAACTAAAAAGTATTAATAATATAGTTCAGGAATAGAAAATTTACAACCAGCAAACCCATATGAACCTCAGAGATGTTTTTCTCTGGTCATTTTACTATGCCTACATATCTTAAGTAATAATATAGCTGCATATTTACCTCTGCTTCCAGTCAAAATTTCACTAAAATGACAGTGAAAGAATAAGTCCTAAACCCACAAAACAAAAAGAACAATAAAGAAGAAAAAAAAGATGTTGACAAAATTCTGGAATCTCAATAGCAGGCAGAAAAGCAGCAATAATGACCTGGACTAGAGAAAGCTAAGTGCTTTATACCATTTCACTTCACAGCTGAAGCAGCAGAGGCTGCCAGTTGCTCTTTAAAATCCTTGTTCTCCTCTTCTTCATAGAAAGATACCTAGATTCTTTCCTGGCCCTCCTTGCGGTTAGGCATAGCCATATGACTGAGTTCTACAGTATAGAATGTGAGTGGAAGTGACATGCACCATTTCTATGCCTGGCCCATAAAAATCTCCTGTGCATACTTCTCCATATTCTTTTCCTCTTCCGACTGGCTGGAGTGGAGATGACCACTATGGTAACCTTCTCAGAGGCCACATGTTGAAGACAGAAGAGCTACTGTCTCTAAAGGACTATATGGAAGAGGCTGTCTTGCTGACTTTTCCACTAATACTGTTACTTAAGAAAAAATAGGCCAGGTGCGGTAGCTCACGCCTGTAATCCCAGCACTTTGGGAGGCCGAGGCAGGTGGATCACAAGGTCAGGAGATCGAGACCATCCTGGCTAACTCTCTACTAAAAATACAAAAAATTAGCCAGGCGTGGTGGCGGGCGCCTGTAGTCCCAGCTGCTCAGGAGGCTGAGGTAGGAAAATGGCGTGAACCCGGGAGGCGGAGCTTGCAGTGAGCCAAGATAGTGCCGCTGCACTCAAGCCTGGGCGACAGAGCGAGACTCCGTCTCACAAAAAAAAAGAAAAGAAAAGAAAAAAGAAACTATTTTGTTTGAGCTATTATATATTTGCATCTAGCTGTAAAAGCAGTTGTCTTACTGAAACTAAAAGGCTGAGGGGTTAGAGGTATCAGAACCTCTACAGTGGATGGATACAATTAGGGTTGGAAATAGACTAAAGTCTTCTTCATAAGACTCTCACTTGACACAGAGAACTGGGGAGAATGCCAAAAGTTTACTCTTCTTGTAAGAGTAAATCAAAAGACTGATTAGTTGATAGCTTGGCTAGGCTTTCAGGTTTCGAGAACAGCTGAAGGGGAGTGTGGGGTATCATACTAAGCCAGAACTGAAGGACATGAGCTTAAAGATTGAAAGGCCCCACATGGAGCCTACCATAATGAAGGAAAAAAGATCCACATCAAGATTTCACATCACTGTGAAACTCTGGAATAGCATGGATGACAAAGATCCCACAAGATTCCAAAGAGAAAAAGATGATAAAAATACAAAGGATTGGGAATCAGAATAGTATAGGACTACTCAACAGTAACAATCAAACTAAAAGACAATAGAATAATGCCTTCAAAAATCTGAGGCCGGGTGCAGTGGCTCACATCTGTAATCCCAGCACTTTGGGAGGCTAAGGTGGGCAGATCACGAGGTCAGGAGTTCGAGACCAGCCTGGCTAACATGGTGAAATCCCATCTCTACTAAAAATACAAAAATTAGCCGGGCATGGTGGTAGGTGCCTGTAATTCCAGTACTCAGGAGGCTGAGGCAGGGGAATAACTTGAACTCACTGTGGAGGTTGCAATGAGCTGAGATTGTGCCACTGCACTCCAGCCTGGGCAACAGAGGGAGACTCTGTCTCAAAAAA